>NC_041392.1:591830946-591878742 GCF_002162155.2 Triticum dicoccoides | reverse complement strand
AGCGAGATCACTGGTGGTGGCGGGTGGGAATGGGGAGATGAGGGAGGGGGAAAGAGAATGGAGGAGGACGAAGAAGAGAGTGTCTACGTGGCAGTTTTTTTTACCTATGTGGAGTTTTTTTCTTTCTGCCAACTCAGCCCGACTAATGGGTCTGGCCAATTAGTGACATCATCAAAATGCTTAGCATCTACCGTCAGTGTGCTTTGCCACAGGCAAATCTCCGGTTCGGTGCAAGTGTAACGGTTTGTAAAGTGGTGATTTTCTGAGAGTTGTGACATGAAAGTGGTGCTTCTGCATTGTACTCATAACAACAAAGGAGACCAACACACTGTGGCAAAAAACATATAGTCCGTACTATATATGTTTGCCTTGCCTCTAAAAAGCAATGCAAAAGTCGTTTGAAATGTGTAAGCATACATTGCGTGTTTGGACTTTCGACTAGGGGAAAATGTACACACACACTTGTAGATAGATAGATCAAAACACATCGATTTATATACGTTTAGTAATATGCTCTTACAATTTTCGGTAAACAACTAGTACAACAAACTATTATCTATCCCTCGCAAAAAAAGGAACTATGATCTATCTTTTCGCTTCAAAAATAATAATGATATGATCTATCCCAAAAAAACAACTATGATCTACAATGAACTGGGATAAAAGAGCCACATCGCATCGAAACCGAAATCTTTATTTGGAGGGCTTGTAGTCTTGGATCTCAGGTTGAATACTTCACCATTGTCAATAAAATAAATAGCATCTTCTTCAATCTCGTCACCCGCAACAATAGACTTGCTAGAGTGTTTGCTAAGAAAGAGTGCATGGCCATGTAGACCAGTCGACATGGGCACCCACGTTCTTGCACCGACGTCCGCTTCAAAAACCTCCACCTTACGAGTGAAACCCTCAAGGTAGCTAGTACATTCCATCTCGCGTCTCACCATAAGCAGCTTCCCTTGCGATTGTACCAGGTACCAGGCGGTCAGGATATCAACATGAGGTCTTTCGTGGTCGCGTGCCAAGTGCACAGCGTCATTAATTATGTAGTCGCGGGGTGATCTCTTTCCCGGTGCATCTTTGTCTTTCTCAAGAGTGACAATCGGGCCTGTGATGACGCGCTTAATGCTGGTCACCGTGGGTATGCCTTTGGTATCAAAGGCGACGCCCAAGGAGATGAGGTTCTCAGCCTGTGTGATGGCATAGAGTGTGTCTTTGAGGAACGCGACGTCGATGATGCGGGTGAAGGGTTGATGTCGTGGCTTGGGTAACCACACACCCTTGCCTCGGTTTAGCAAGATGATGGGATGATTGCGGTTGTTGGTCCTTATGACGACGAGACCATGGAGGCCAGAGTGCGTGAGCACCTTGTGGATCCCAAAGGTTTCGGGAACATTGCCGATGACAGCGTCAAGCTCCGGGAGCTCTAGCATGGTCCTTGAGAAAGGATTAGTGAGCACATATGTATGCTTGTTGTGAGCATCGATGACATCGATGGTGAGAAAACAGTCGGTGGAGCCAACGAAGCGCTGGTTTTCTGGGAGGGGAAACATTCTGTGGGGGGCGCTGTCAAAGGGGAGCAACATGAATCCTGTTGGGAGCAGGACCCTGGGTAGCTTGCGCGGAGACGGGACAGAGCGCCAGGAACGGCAGACTGCTTGGAAGCGAGCGTGGTGAATCGGGTCGGGGAGGGCGGCGATGATGATCCGTAGAAGCTCTCCGGGGAGATCCGACCATGACGCCATGGATGAATCAAGCCGTTGGTGCCTACTCTGGAACAAAAGTGCGCGGAGCATCAGATTTTTTGCACCCATGGATCACAAATTAAAGCGTAAAGCCATGAAACATCGGGCATATACAGACTATGGATGGAGTAACTTAATTGCACCAGGAAGGAAGGAGAAGCTTACCAGCTGAAGGAAAGTTATCGGGGGGAGATCCGAGCATTGATCTACGTACGCTGCTCGATTCAGCTGCTATATATATGATATGATGATCCTACCTACGGATACGTATACTAGTACAAGTTTTTTTGCAACAGGAAAGAGAGATTTATAAGTAGCGCTAGGCCCCGTCCGATGCTAGACCTACAAGGAAACATGCATGTTCTAGCCAATCCGGAGACTAGTTTTCCGTTCCGTGTACGTACGTGTTAGCTACTTGTATTTTAAATAAATATACGTACGTAGGATCTATCTAGTCTAGTACCAACTGCTGTATCCATCGAGCAGCATAGATCGATGATGATGATGGTGTCCGTTTCGGCATGGTCGGATCTCCCGCGAGAGCTTCTACGTATCATCATCGGCTTCATCGCCAGCCTCCCTGACCCGATTCACCACGCTCGATTTAGAGCAGTCTGCCGTTCCTGGCTCTCGGTGCCCTACGCCATCAAGCTAAGCTACCCATCGTCGTGCATCCGACTGGCTTCTTGTTGCGTCCCTTTGAGAATATCTTCCCCCTCCCGGAAAACGAGCGTGTCATTGGTTCCACCGACGGCTTTCTTGCCCGTCGCCTCACCGATGTTGATCGGAACCGGCATACCTACATGATGCTTAATCCTTTCTCAAGGACGTTAGTGGAGCTCCCGGAGCTCGACATGGTCATTGGCAGTATTTCCGAATCATTTAGGATCCACAAGGTGCTCATGCACTCATGCCTCGATGGTCTCGTAGCTATAAGGACCAACAACCGCAATCGTCCCATCATCTTGCTAAAGCCAGGCAAGGGCATGTGTGGCTACCCAAGCCACAACATCAACCCTTCACCCGTATCATCATCGACGTCGCGTTTCTCAGAGACACACTCTATGCCATCACACAGGTTGAGAATCTCATCTCCTTCAGCGTCACCTTTGATAGCAAGGGCATACCCACGGTTACCAGCATTAAGCGTGTCATCACAGGCCCGATTGGCAATCTTGAGAAAGACAAGGATGCATTGAGAAAGAGAACATGTGACTACATAATCAACGATGGTATGCATTTTGCAGACGATGTTGAGAGACCCCATGTTGTTGTGGTGACCATCTCTCCTACCTGGTCGAATCGCAAGGGAGGCCGCTTATGGTGAGGCGTGAGATGCAACGTCTTTGTGTCCAGGAGGGTTTCACTCGTAAGGTGGAGGTTTTTGAGGCGGACATCAGTGCAAGCACGTGGGTGCCTGTATCGAGTGGGCTACATGGCCGTGCACTGTTTCTCAGCAAACGCTCTAGCAAGTCTTGTTTTACAGGTGGCGAGATTGAAGAGGATGCTATTTATTTTATCGACAATGGTGAGGTGTTCAACATGAGATCTAAGACTATAAGCCCGGCAGACAAATCTTTCGGCTTTTCCGCTATGTGGGTCTTTTTAACCGGTTTGTTTTAGATCATAGTCTAGTCTATTGTACTGGTTGTTTATATCGATAATATCCTAATATAAGAGCACAGTGGTACTACACGTGATACGTAAATGTATTGATATGTATTTTGTGTTTACCATTGTGAATACAACAAGCATGTATGTACGTTTGGCCCTAGCTAGTGCAAACACACGGTGCATGCGTACAAGTTTGGGACGATTTTGCATAGCTTCTTTCTTTATTTTTAACTTTTTTGCGGAAAAGCTTCTTTCTTTATTTAGACAAGACAGGGCAAAAAGGTGCAATCCGCAAATTTTTTGGCCACACCCAGAGAAAGGGAAAGCTTCCATGAATCTAGCTTCATCGGAGAGCAAACCAATGGGCCAGCTGATTTTTTTTACCTCCAACCGGGCTTTCATCCCTTCCCTTAATAATAATATAAAAAGGACGCCTCCACCAAGTGTAGGAAATCTGGAACATATCTCTGATGCCCTACATGCTGAAACACTATCACTTTTAAACGCGATTAATGCAACAATTAACATGGGGTGTCACCGAGCCATCTTTGAGATGGACTCCATGGTACTGAAACAAGCAATCTCAAGTCAGGACTACGACCTAGAGCCACTTGGAGCTCTGTTCCAGAAGATAAAATTTCAAATGAGAGTCGGTTTTGATAATGTAAATCTTTATGTGTGTCCAAGGTCTTGTAATAATGCAGCGCATGCCTTAGCTGCACATGGAACTAGTTTAGGGAATGGCACTTATGAAATCTGGTTAGGCCAATTCCTTTATGTTGTAATGAACTCTGTAGCTGGTGATTTAACCAGCAGTTTAATCTAATGGAATACCATTTCTTCCCTTTAAAAAATATATTTTCTTAACAGAAATAGTATCCACTAAGTTTTTCTTTTGTTGAGAAAAACAACACAACTTTATTACATCTCAATGTTGTTGGAAATATGAGCAAATTACTACGAGATTTAATCCGAATAAATAGAAGATAAATCATGACTACAGTAGTAGAGATTAAACTAATCATGCGAACTAGCATAGCAGATGAACATATCATATCTAGGGCACATACTAGAAACATGAATTCTACCACGATCTTGAACAGGAAGGATAGAATCACATACGGTGCCGTGGGAGCAGCACCGCTGGCGTTGATGTTGTCGCCCATGTCGTCGAGGATGAGGTTGCTGAGGTCGGGGAAGAAGTCGTCGTTCGTGAAGTCGTCGCTACCAGCAGTCGGCGAGTGCGCTCCCCAAAAATCTGATCGCCCCTCTCCCATACAGGATTACGAGAGGCTGGGTTCCGGAGTCCTGCTGTCCCTTCTCCCGGTGCACGCCGGAAGGAGGTATGGAGAATACTTGCTTGGCGGCGCAATGATCGGGAACGGTGGTGAGAAACCATACGAAACGGCGGCGACTAGGGTAGACGTCTGGCTGACTATATAGTGCGGGCCGGGCAGGCCATGGGAGTAAACCCCATGTCCGAGTCGTCACGATCCAAAAGAATCGGAAACGGTTCAGTAATTAACGCGCCCGTTAATTATTAATTAATGACTCATTAATTTTTCCCAAGCAGCAAAAATATAGACAACGTGCATAGCTCTGTCCTCGGCTCAGCTCAATCACGCAACCCGCGTCGTGTCGCGTCGTAACGAGGCGTGGCGAGCGAGGAGGAGGAGCGCGCGTGTAGGTCTCCTCTTCTCATACTCATACAAGTGGTACAAGACATCACCTTATAAAGAGGTGCAACTCTCTCTCAACTTCCGGGGTGGGACTAAACTTTAGCCTCACTCACTCCACTCACATGTGTGCATGAATGGGCCAAGAGAATTTTAGAATTTTAGTTGGGCTTTGGGCCAAAGGCCTACTAGCAAAATTCCAACAATCCCCCATAAAGTCTATTGGCACATCTCATCATTTAGTTCCAAAACGTTGTTTATATTCCGGTACTTAGTGGAGACTGTGAAGTTGAACTTCCACTTAGAGATTTATGTTACACTAGATCACAACTTGAATAGTGGACTATTCCTTGAACTACAAGTTTTCTGCGAGACTAGTTTCACAAAAATTCTTGACCGATACTGGGATGCTGCAAGGCTTCCCCGCGGGTGGAGCGTATACGTCATACTCCAGGGCCTTTTCATGACTTTATTAGAGAACACCCAATTCTCACAGATTGCGACGTTAATAGTCAAATTCATATAGGTGTGTTCCTCAGAAGATGTTCTGCAGGACAACATCTCTCCTTACCCGAATAAGCCAGTTGAAACACATTAAGATAAGTATCAAGCTGCCATGCAGATCAGGAGAGTATTGCATCTTCACGGAGTGGGATAGTTAATATAGGGATACTCTCCTCTGAGCTGACCAACAGCTTGTCTCCCACTTCTACTTCACGGGATCTTCGATCATATAGAGTGGGTTACCACTATGGACAACTCATGCGGTGGGTCTCAAGCCCATCTCTATCGATGCGTTATCTATCACGTTACGTGATAGACCCTTTATGAAGGGATCTGCCAAGTTTTTCGACGTTTGGATATAATCCAACGTAATAACTCCAGAGTTCCTCAATTTTCTGGCAGATTTTAGTCTCCTCTTCACATGTCTTGAGGACTTCATATTGTCCTTTGAACTGTTTATCTTGACGATCACAGTTTGATTATCATAGTTCATCAGGATAGGGGGTATTGGTTTTTCAACCATAGGTAGTCCATCAAGAGTTCACGAAGCCATGCTGCTTCAACAGTGGCAGTGTCTAATGCTGTGAGTTCTGCTTCCATAGTTGACCTCGTTAAGATGGTCTGCTTGCAAGACTTCCAGGAAACAGCGCCACCACCAAGTGTAAAAACATAACCACTTGTGGCCTTAATCTCATCAGCATCAGATATCCAGTTTGAGTCACTAAAACCCTCCAGTACCCTTGGATACCCGGTGTAGTGAATCCCATTGCTCGCGGTGCCTTTCAAATAGCGCATAACTCTCTCAAGCGCATGCCAATGATCATCTCCTGGTTTTGACACAAACCGACTCAACTTGCTCACAACAAAAGAGATGTCAGGCCTCGTGGCACTTGCCAAATACATAAGCGAGCCAATAATCTGAGAATACCTCAGTTGATCTCTAGCAATCTGTCGGTTCTTTCGAAGCAACACACTAGTATCATATGGAGTAGGAGAAGGCGTGCAGTTGCTATACCCAAAACGACTCAAGACCTTTTCCACATAGTGAGACTGAAGCAGTGTGATCCCACCATTCTCATCTCTGAACAGCTTGATGTTTAAGATAACATCAGCTACTCCTAGATCCTTCATCTCAAAACAGCGAGATAAGAAATCCTTAACCTCCTTGATTAAATCAAGTTTGGTTCCAAAGATCAGCATGTCGTCGACATACAGACAAAGAATAACTCCATCGCCCCCACCATAGCGATAGTACATGCACTTGTCACCATCATTTACTACAAAGCCGACAGCAGTTAATGTTATTTCGAACTTCTCATGCCACTCCTTAGGAGCTTGTTTAAGGCCATATAAAGGCTTTAATAACTTGCACACCTTTCCTTCCTGACCAGGTACTACAAAACCATCTGGCTGATCCATGTAAATTTCCTCCTTCAACTCTCCATTGATGAAAGTTGTCTTAACGTCCATTTGATGAACGAGAAGACAATGTGAGGCAGCCAGTGATAGTAGCACCCGAATTGTGGTCAGTCTAGCCACGGGTGAGTAAGTATCAAAGAAGTCTTCACCTTCTTTCTGGGTATAACCCTTGGCCACAAGCCGTGCCTTGTACTTTTCAATCGTACCATCAGGTCTAAGCTTCTTCTTGAACACCCACTTACATCCTACAGGTTTGCACCCATAAGGACGTCCAGTGATCTCCCAGGTACCGTTAGCTAAGATGGAATCTATCTCGCTACGAATAGCTTCCTTCCAGTAGTCAGCATCAGGAGATGCATAGGCTTCTGAAATAGTCCTGGGTGTGTCATCCATAAGGTACACAATGAAATCATCACCAAAAGACTTTGCAGTCCTCTGTCTCTTTCTCCTCACAGGAGTTCCATTGTCACCCTCAACAGGATTCTCAACGTGTTCCATCGCAATGGTGGGTTCAGGAATTACAGCGAATTCCTCACTAGATGGAGTAGGTATCTCCTGATTTGATGAACTCGACATATCCTTCATAGGAAATATGTCCTCATAGAAAGTTGCATCATTCGACTCCATAATCGTACCAACATGCATGTCGGATACCTCTGATTTTATTATCAAAAATCTATAGCCAATGCTATGAAAAGCATAGCCCAGAAGAACACAATCCACGGTTTTTGGTCCAAGCTTGCACTTCTTGGGAATTGGTATATTGACTTTCGCCAAACAACCCCAAGTACATAGGTGAGAGAGTTTCTATATTTTCCTTTCCCATTCCTCAAACGGAGTCATGGTCTTATGCTTTGTGGGAACTCGGTTTAGGACATGACACGCAGTCATTAGCGCCTCCCCCCACCATTCCTAGGAAAGACCCGATGTGTCTAACATGGTGTTAACCATATCAATTAGAGTTCGGTTCTTTCTTTCGGCTACCCCATTTGACTGAGGTGAGTAGGGAGGCGTCCTCTCATGGATTATACCATGTTCCGCACAAAACATATCAAATTCATTGGAAAAATATTGCCCACCACGATCAGACCTAAGCTGTTTAATTTTTCGATCAAGTTGGTTCTCTGCTTCAGCTTTATAGTTTTTGAAGAAAGTTAAAGCCTCATCTTTTGATTTCAGAAGATACACATGACAATACCTAGTGGATTCATCAATCAACGTCATGAAGTATCTGTTTCCACCTTTTGTCAACACGCCATTCATCTCACAAAGTTCAGAATGTATAAGCTCTAGTGGCGCCAAGTCTCTTGCCTCTGCAGTCTTATGGGACTTGCGAGGTTGCTTAGCTTGCACACATACTTGGCACTTAGAGCCTTTAATAGTAGAGATTTTCAGAATTAAATTCATATTGGCTAGCCGCGTCATGCAACCAAAGTTAATGTGACAAAGTCATGAATGCCAAATATCAAACTCATTGTTGTGGCAAACATTATTAATAACTTTAGTGCAAATATCTGACAAAGACAGGCGGGACAAGCCTTCGCTCTCATAGCCTTTTCCAACAAATTGTCCATACTTAGAAATTACAACTTTATTGGATTCGAAAACCAACTTAAAACCATCTCGACATAAACGGGAACCGCTAATGAGATTTTTATTTATGGATGGCACATGATGAACGTTCTTCAGAAGCACAGTCTTCCCCGAAGTAGACTTCAGATCGACAGTACCAACACCTCGAACAATGGCATGTGACCCGTTCCCCATCAGCACGGGTGAAGTCCCTATTGCCTGGTAAGAAGAAAACATGGAGGCGTCAGCACAAACATGTACATTGACACCGGTGTCAATTAACCAATCAGGGGATTGAAATACTGAAAGGATGGTAGAAAAATACTGTACCCTGATTCCTTCTTATCAATATCACCGATGACAACATTAGCAGACTTGCCGCTCTTCTCATGTTCGTGCTCCTCAAAGCGGTTAGGACACTTCAGAGCCCAGTGATTAGGATCACCGCAGACATCGCAAAGTCCCTTCCCCTTCTTATGAGAATTCTCCTTGAAGTTGGTAGAATGTGATGGCTTGTTCTTTGTATCAAACTTGCTTTTGTCCTGAGTTTTATTCTTGTTGTTTTTGAACTTGTTGGGCTGGGAGCTCTTCTTTTGTACCATGTGGGCACTAGAAGCTCCCTCAGCAACTCAAGCACGTGTGTCCTTTGCTCTCGCCTTTTCTTCAACATCAAGAGTACCAGTGATATCCGCAACAGAAAACTCCTGTCTCTTGTGTTTCAGGGAAGTAGCAAAATTGTTCCATGAAGGTGGAAGTTTGGCAATGATGCCTCCGGCAACACACACTTGAAGTACTCAAGTTCTTCTGCGAGCGACTATATCTCATGAGCCTGCTGTACAAAAGAGCGTTCATCAGTCATCTTGTAGTCATAGAATTGCTCCATGACGTACAACTCGCTGCCGGCTGTAACGCCCACGATGCTGCTATATCTCCCACGTGTCGAAGCACGACTTAGAGGCATAACCGCATTGTAAGAAATGTCGTAAGTGAGGTAATCTTCACACAACCCATGTAATACATAAGGGAAAGAGATACATAGTTGGCTTACAGTCGCCACTTCACACAATACATGAATATAACATTACATCATCCAGATACACACAAGGTCCGACTATGGAACCCAAAATAAAAGAAGACTACCCCAAATGTTACACAGATCCCCGATCATCCCAACTGGGCTCCACAACTGATCAATGAAACAACACTACGAACAAGGTCTTCATCGAGCTCCTCCTTGAGCTCGGTTGCCTCATCTGCACGGTATCATCGGCACCTGCAAACTGGTTTTGGAAGTATCTGTGAGTCACGGGGACTCAGCAATCTCATACCCTCGCGATCAAGACTATTTAAGCTTATAGGAAGGGTAAAAGGTATGAGGTGGAGCTGCAGCAAGCACTAGCATGCATGGTGGCTAACTTACGCAAATGAGAGCGAGAAGAGAAGGCAAAGCACGGTCGAGAATCTATGATCAAGAAGTGAACCTAGACTACTTACGTTCAAGCATAACTCCAACACCGTGTTCACTTCCCGGACTCCGCCGAGAAGAGACCATCACGGTGACACACGCGGTTGATGCATTTTAATTAAGTTAAGTTTCAGGTTTTCTACAACCGGACATTAACAAATTCCCATCTGCCCATAACCGCGGGCACGGCTTTCGAAAGTTCAAACCCCTGCAGGGGTGTCCCAACTTAGCCCATCACAAGCTCTCACGGTCAACGAAGGATATTCCTTCTCCCAGGAAGACCCGATCAGGCTCGGAATCCCGGTTACAAGACATTTCGATAATGGTAAAGCAAGACCAGCAAAGCCACCTGAATGTGCCGACAAATCCCGATAGGAGCTGCACATATCTCGTTCTCAAGGCACACCGGATTGTCCAAGGTTCCGGCAAGCCAGCCCAGAGTTGCCCCTGGTGGCCACCGGCAGCTGACAGGTTGGACCAACACTCAGAGGAACACTGGCCCGGGGGTTTAAATAAAGATGACCCTTGGGCAGGCCTACCCAAGGGAAAGAAAGGGCTAGGTGGCAAATGGTAAAACCAATGTTTGGGCCTTGCTGGAGGAGTTTTATTCAAGGCGAACTGTCAAGGGATTCCCATTATAACCCAACCGTGTAAGGAACGCAAAATCAAGGAACATAACACCGCTATGACGGAAACTAGGGCGGCTAGAGTGGAACAAAACAATAGGCATAAGGCCGAGCCTTCCACCCTTTACCAAGTATATAGATGCATTAATATAAATAAGAGATATTGTGATATCCCAACAAAATATCCATGTTCCAACACGGAACAAACTCCAATCTTCACCTGCAACTAACAATGCTATAAGAGGGGCTGAGCAAAGTGGTAACATAGCCAAACAACGTTTGCTATGACAAGGTGGGTTAGAGGCTTGACATGGCAATATGGGAGGCATGATAAGCAAGTGGTAGGTATCGCAGCATAGGCAAAGCAAAAGAGTGAGCAACTAGCAAGCAAAGATAGAAGTGATTTCGAGGGTATGGTCATCTTGCCTGAAATCCCGCAAGGAAGAAGAATGATTCCATGAACAAGATAAACGGACGTAGTCAAACGAATCCTCACAACACGACATTATCAAACCAACCCGAAGAAGCAACACCAGAAAGAAGCAAACAATCATGGTAAACAACCATCACACGATCATGGCATGATGCACAATCAAGTATGATGCATGTCCGGTTTAATGAAGCATGGCATGGCAAAGTGCTCAAGCGATCCTACAAATTAAATGGAGATCAAGATGCAACGAGTTGCATATTGACGGAACACCACATCAATTATTTAGTTCACTCTCGGTTAGGTACTCAACAATATTAAATGTTGATTAACATGGCAAGGGTGAAGCACAACAAAACTACCTATCTAGGCAAGTTTAAATGAGGCTGGAAACAACGAACAACAATTCCGGTAAATCCCCATATGCATAATTTTAGGTTTGGTACTGTTCTGCCCTAAACCATATTTTAGAGTTGTTAAACATGCAAAGTAATGACACTATGTTAAACTAGGCATTTTCCACCCCATTTACATATAAAGTTTATTAAATTCGGAGTTACTATTATTTAGTTATGAAATAAAGCATTTTAACATGACATAGGAGCAAATAAATGCAAACATCATTTTAAACATTTTAAACATAGACGAAAGTGGCAAATTAGTAATCTACACAAAATTCTAAGCAAGTTTCATATATTAAGTTTTTACATGTGATGCTTAGTTTGTGAGTTAAAATATGCATGAAGCTTAGGGGGTTTTCTGTAAAACTGCTCTCCTCTCGAAAAATAGACAAAATTGCAGCAACAGGAAAAACCATATTGGGCCGAATCTGGTGGATCTGGGCTGGATGGAAGCTGCTCACATTAGGCCCCTTGAGGGCTGCTATTGGAGAGTTTGGGCCGCAGCGCGCGGTGAAGCAGAGGGGCTAGGCCTTGGGCCTTGGAGAGGCTGGAAGGGAGGCAGCCCAGGCGCGGTGCGTTCAACGAGCGGGCGCGCTCGATCCTGAACCGCTGCTCAAAGCAGGGGAAGGAGAGGCCGACACTGGCCTTGGCACGGGTGGGACAGGAAGCAAGGCGGGGCGGTGCTTCTTGAAGGGAGGTTCGACGAGATGGGCCTGCAGGCAGCATACGGCGGCGGGGATCCACCGGATCTGACGAGGGAAGCCGGTTCCCGATGGTTGGAGTCGAACAAGACAATGATGGCTCGGCTCCTGCGCAGAAATACAGAGAGCAAGTAGGTTCAGAGAGGAGAGACAGGGAGAAGGAACGGGAAGGAAAAGAGGGCGCGAGGTGGGAGTTCGGCCTGGTAGGTAGTCGTCGAAGAGCGAGGTCGCCGGCAGCAGGATGGTCCGGTGAAGGAGAAGAAGACTGCAGGGGCGGAGGTCTCCGATGGCTTGCGTGCTCACGAGGGCAAGGTAGAGGAGGCTGCGGGTGCGAGGAGGTCGAGCAGAGGAGCCCGACGGGGCTGGATCGATGGGTGGATCAGGGAAGGTGGTAGGCTCGATGGGGAAAACCAGGAAGGAGGAGGCGGCTTCAGTGGATCAGGAAGGGGAGATCCCGAGGGGAATTGGCAGTGTCACTGAAATTGAGGAGAAAGTGGGCGGTGGCGCTAGGGTAGGATCCCTAGAAATTAGGGGTTTGGTCTCGGCATAGACTAGTATATATAGCGGGTAGGTTAGGCTAGGGGCTAATAGGACCCTCCGATCGCAATCGGACGATCGCGGATAAAATAGCTAGGGAGTCCAAATAAGAAAACGGTGATGTTTTGTAGATGTTTGGGGATGATCCGGACACAACGGCGGCGACAATCCGGGTCGGGTTCGGGACAACTTTTCGGACACGCGCGCGAGGAGGGTCGCGGGCTGACGAGAGAGGTTAGGTTGGTCCTGGTGGTGGATAGAGGACTGTGCAGAAGGCCTCAGGCTGAGAGAAGAGAAGAGAAAGAGGCCCGACGACTGTTTCTGAAGACCGAAAACGTCCGACGTGTGCCCGGCTATAATGCCGCTATAGTTTAACGGTTAGGCTATCAAACGGACTCCGAATGCGATGAAACTTGACAGGCGGTCTATCTACACTATAGTAAGACCACATGCCAACTTTCAACGCATTCCGAGAACATTTTCTAGCCACTTATAAAATACTATTTCGGAAGTGAATTGGGCGTGTGCAAGTGTGTCTGGGCTCAGAACGGACAACGGAGAGAACGAGGAGACCGGGACGGATGCAAGTTTCGAAAACATGATGATGCAATGCACATGATGACATGACAAGATGCAACACGCAAGCGAATAACATGGCAACAACATCGAATAACTGGAAGACAACTGGCGCAACGGTCTCGAGGCGTTACAACACTCCATCACTATGAGAGGATCTCGTCCCGAGATCTTGGATGGCACCGGAGGGAAAATGGAAAGGAAGATAAGTGGTAAAAACTAAGTTGCTTCTTTGAAAGACAAGTGAAACCAAAGAACCTTGAGATGTTGAACAAATTGAAAGAAAGAATGCAATGGAGATGAACGAAGTTGAAAACACTCCATTTGAAAAGAGGAACGAGGAAGAACAAATTTTTGGCAGCACTCCGGTTGAAAAGTGATAAGAAACTTTATAAGATGAGAAGAACTTGAGCAGCGGGCACACACTCCGGTTAAAAGGATAAGAAAGAAAAAAATCATGATCTTCACAATTCCAATTTGACTGAAAAGAGCAACATCACAAAGCCTCCATACGAAATGAAAGAATGGAATGGAATGGAATGGAGGAGGGTAACAAGATCTTGAGAGATCATGCTTACAACAAATGTTGGAATGGAGTTGTTGGATTATAAACAACGTAAAGCATAAACTTGATATGGTCTTATGGAATACATCTCAAAATTATGAGGTGACAACCTGCCACTCACGGGAAAAGATTGGATTGATAAGAACAAGGAGACGAGAAACTATTTCACTGGGAGAATAAAAAAAGAACTTGGGTCACTTAGGGAAGGCTTAGATGGAATATAACCCAAGATAACTCCAAGGAAGAAGGTGATGGGTTTAAATATCTCATTCTTATGAAAGAAGAATGATATGTTATCACCTCAAATGATAAGGGAGAACAATTGCACTCCGGATAGCAAGATGAAGAATGCTAGAAGTCCTCAGAAAAGAATCTCAATGAAGACTTCGAGATTGAAATAAATCCTTGATGAACCATCATGTAGAGCCTCCATGAAGAACTCCGGTAACAAAAGGATAACGAAAAGAAAGAGAAGTTGAAAACACAAGGTGAAAACTTGCAATGATTAGATGGATCTTCATGACGAGAAAATTGTGAGAGCTTGCAACTTCGGGAAAAGAAAAGATGAAACAATTGAAATCGAGAATTTTGATGAACCTCCGGAATAAGGAATTAAATGCTTGGATGAAACAAGAATAAGAATTACATTATGCTTATCCTTCCCCAATTTAATTGATGACAAGCAATGGATTTGGCATACTAGTTATTCTCATAGAAAGGATTAAGATAGATATTGCGCAAACTTGAGAGGGTCTTCAACGAATCGCCGGTAGGATTGGAACAACGAATAAATTGATATGATAACGAAGGAAAAAGAATCTTGGAAGAACCATCCTAAGAATTGGAAATGAATGAAGTAAAGGGATGCATCATCAGTAAGAATTAGAGAACGAATGAAGATACTCGAGAGAATTTAGATGCAAGTGAACGAAGAGATCCCGAGCTGATTAGAGAATACTTGAATGATGCACCAGTAAGATTTGGAGTATGAGAGCTGAAAGCTAAGAATGAATAAATTTGAGATGATGCCCTTTGGATGAAACAAATTGAAAAGACTTCCGAATTGCTCGGAAAGGATGAAAAGAATTCTCACAATCGAAAACAATTATGAGAGGATGGCATCAATCTAGAACTGAGAATCTTCGAGAGAAGGCACAAGATTTAGAGGAAACACTCCTTCAGTCTTCAAATCCGAGAATGACGTCGAGAAACACCACCAAGAATTGTTGAGGCACTCTGGAATGAAAATTAGAAAGGTTGAACCAATGATGAAAAGAATGTGGAAGATCTTGGAAAAGGCATTTGACTGATGACACATCATTCTTACATCAAACTTTGAAATGAACTTGAGGATAACTCCGGAAAATTAGAAGAGTCAGGTAAGATCCTGGGAAAAGACCTGTGGGTTAGGGCCCACTCAAAATAAACACCGTAGAACGATTTAAAAGAGAGAATGCACCAGTAGAATTAAAAGGCTTGAATGAGAGAACATCCTCGAAAGATCTTGAACGAATGCAAAGTGGAAACACGAATCTTCGAGATATCTTGAGCACTACGGAACAAATGAATAGTGAGATGTGAATGATAAAGAGGTGCACCGGCATGAGAAAGCATTGAAATGAGGAAAAGATATGATTGACAAGGCTTGACTAGAATCCACCGTAGAAGAAAATGAGTGAAGAGTGACGAACTTGAAACTCCGTTAGAATCTTCATGAGAATCACCGGATAAGAACATTGACGGAAAAGAATGAAGAGAGACTTCCCATCAATAAAATGGATAACGGATTAAGAAATCCGAGCCCTTGAAGAAAAAGGGTGGGAGGGAGGGGAAAACAAAGGCAAGTTGAGACGGATACAACAAACACCGTTGAGAAGAACTGATAATTGATCTTACAGATGGGGAGAAAGGTGGGATCATCTCAAAGAGAAGAACGCCGGTTGGAAATAGAATTGGTATGACAAACTCGATGATCAAGAAGGATTAGTATTCACATAGGAATATGAGAACACCACTTAGGAAAGGTATGGAATCAACATCTGACATTGAAGCAACTCGAATACCACAACTGAAAACAAAAAACAAGGATTGGCTTACAGAATAAGCCGGAACAAACATAAGATAGAGATTTCGTCCGAAGTTTTTGTGGGGGGGCCTACACGGGCTCGATCGTACAACACCATCATGTACAAGGCAGTGCACATGACATACGAAGTGTCCCTGAGTCAGCATAGCCAAGGACTCTTTAAGACACAATGAGACTACTGTAAACCAACCGTGGATAGGTGGACCACTAGACGTCGAACCCCAATTTCATATCATACATTTGTCGGGAAGATATCCTAAGAGCTACTTGAATTCCCACTTATAAACTCCCGAAACTTTCTGGTTATGCAATCAGGTGTTGGAGATACAGGGGAAGCATAATATCTCACCCAAAACTAACAAATCCTACATCCAGCTGTATCCATCCTTCAACACATAACCAAGAAACCTTCGGAAATCATTTACCTCAACCTTCGAAAAGCATCCATCATACGAGTTATGGCAATACTCCCGAACTCCCGCCCCAGTACTGGGTGGCGTCGAGGTTATCTCACCAACCACTGCATAAAAGAGATTTTCGATGTCGGCGAATCTCAGGTATTCCAGAACTGCAACGATAAAATTGTGACGACAACACCTCGGAGCTCGACTCCCCGGGACACTGCCATAACCCCTAAATGTCAGGAGGCACCAAGACAATGTTCTCGTCACAAAACCATCGGAACAATTCCAACATACCCGCGTGATCCTAAATTTTTTTAGTGAATTTTGAGAAGAGAAGAGCCAAAACTCTACGTTGGGATGCCTCACCAGAGCGACGAAGGGACTGAGGAGTAAAAAGAATCCTACTCTCCGATATGTATATAATCCTAAAGACTCAAAACATTTTTCTAGACTCAACAACGCCAGCGATTCGATCAAGCAGGGGGCTCCTAAGTCAGGGAAGGCTCTGATACCAACTTGTAACGCCCACGATGTGGCTATATCTCCCACGTGTCGAAGCACGACTTAGAGGCATAACCGCATTGTAAGCAATGTCGCAAGTGAGGTAATCTTCACACAACCCACGTAATACATAAGGGAAAGAGATACATAGTTGGCTTACAGTCTCCACTTCACACAATACATGAATATAACATTACATCATCCAGATACACACAAGGTCCGTCTATGGAACCCAAAATAAAAGAAGACTACCCCAAATGCTACATAGATCCCCGGTCGTCCCAACTGGGCTCCACTACTGATCAACAAAACAACACTACGAACAAGGCCTTCATCAAGCTCCTCCTTGAGCTTGGTTGCGTCATCTGCACGGTATCATCGGCATCTAAAAACTGGTTTTGGAAGTATTGGTGAGTCACGGGGACTCAGCAATCTCACACGCTCGTGATCAAGACTATTTAGGCTTATAGGAAGGGTAAAAGGTATGAGGTGGAGCTGCAGCAAGCACTAGCATGTATGGTGGCTAACTTAAGCAAATGAGAGCGAGAAGAGAAGGCAAAGCACGGTCGAGAATCTATGATCAAGAAGTGATCCTAGACTACTTACGTTCAAGCATAACTCCAACACCGTGTTCACTTCCCGGACTCCACCGAGAAGAGGCCATCACGGCGACACACGCGGTTGATGCATTTTAATTAAGTTAAGTTTCATGTTTTCTACAACCGGACATTAACAAATTCCCATCTGCCCATAACCACGGGCACGACTTTCGAAAGTTCAAATCCCTGCAGGGGTGTCCCAAATTAGCCCATCACAAGCTCTCACGGTCAACGAAGGATATTCCTTCTCCCAGGAAGACCCGATCAGGCTCGGAATCCCGGTTACAAGACATTTCGACAATGGTAAAATAAGACCAGCAAAGCCACCCGAATGTGCCGACAAATCCCGATAGGAGCTGCACATATCTCGTTCTTAGGGCACACCGGATTATCCAAGGTTCCGGCAAGCCAGCCCAGAGTTGCCCCTGGTGGCCACCGGCAGCTAACAGGTTGGACCAACACTCAGAAGAGCACTGTCTTGGGGGTTTAAATAAAGATGACCCTTGGGCAGGCCTACCCAAGGGAAAGAAAAGGCTAGGTGGCAAATGGTAAAACCAATGTTGGGCCTTGCTGGAGGAGTTTTATTCAAGGTGAACTGTCAAGGGGTTCCCATTATAACCCAACTTATATGTAAGGAACGCAAAATCAAGGAACATAACATCGGTATGACGGAAACTAGGGCGGCAAGAGTGGAACAAAACACCAGGCATAAGGCCGAGCCTTCCACCCTTTACCAAGTATATAGATGCATTAATATAAATAAGAGATATTGTGATATCCCAACAAAATATCCATGTTCCAACATGGAACAAACTCCAATCTTCACCTGCAACTAACAACGCTATAAGAGGGGCTGAGCAAAGCGGTAACATAGCCAAACAACAGTTTGCTAGGACAAGGTGGGTTAGAGGCTTGACATGGCAATACGGGAGGCATGATAAGCAAGTGGTAGGTATCGCAGCATAGGCATAGCAAAAGAGCGAGCAACTAGCAAGCAAAGATAGAAGTGATTTCGAGGGTATGGTCATCTTGCCTGAAATCCCGCAAGGAAGAAGAATGAGTCCATGAAGAAGATAAACGGAAGTAGTCGAACGAATCCTCACAACATGATGTTATCGGAACCAACCCGAAGATGCAACACCGGAAAGAAGCAAACAATCATGGTAAACAACCATCACATAATCATGGCATGATGCACAATCAAGTATGATGCATGTCCGGTTTAATGAAGCATGGCATGGCAAAGTGCACAAGCGATCCTACAAATTAAGTGGAGATCAAGATGCAATAAGTTGCATATTGACGGAACACCACATCAATTATTTAGTTCACTCTCGGTTAGGTACTCAACAATATTAAATGTTGATTAACATGGCAAGGGTGAAGCACAACAAAACTACCTATCTAGGCAAGTTTAAATGAGGACGGAAACAACGAACAACAATTCTGGTAAATCCCCATATGCATAATTTTAGGTTTGGTACTCTTCTTACCTAAACCATATTTTAGATTTGTTAAACATGAAAAGTAATGACACTGTTAAACTAGGAATTTTTCCGCCCCATTTACATATAAAGTTCATTAAATTCGGAGTTACGGTTATTTAGTTATGAAATAAAGCATTTTAACATGACATAGGAGCAAATAAATGCAAACATCATTTTAAACATTTTAAACATAGATGAAAGTGGCAAATTATTAATCTTAACAAAATTCTAAGCAAGTTTCATATATTAAGGTTTTACATGTGATGCTTAGTTTGTGAGTTAAAATATGCATGAAGCTTAGAGGGTTTTCTGTAAAACTGCTCTCCTCTGGAAAAATAGACAAAATCGCAGCAACAGGAAAAAAACATATCGGGCCGAATCTGGTGGATCTAGGCTAGATGGAAGCTGCTCACATTGGGCCCCTTGAGGCCTGCTGTTGGAGAGTCTGGGCCGCAGCGCGCGGTGCAGCAGAGGGGCTGGGCCTTGGGCCTTGGAGAGGCTGGAAGGGAGGCAGCCCAGGCGCGGCGCGGTCAACGAGAGGGCAAGCGGATGCGCTCGATCCTGAACCGCCGCTCGAAGCAGGGGAAGGAGAGGCCGACGATGGCCTTGGCACGGGTGGGACAAGAAGCAAGGCGGGGCAGCGCTGCTTGAAGAGAGGTTCGACGAGATGGGCCTGCAGGCAGCGTACGACGGCGGAGATCCACCAGATCTGACGAGGGAAGCCGGTTCCCAATGGTTGGAGTCGACCAAGACGACGATGGCTCGGCTCCTACATAGAAATACAGAGAGCAAGTAGGTTTAGAGAGGAGAGATAGGGAGAAGGAACGGGAAGAAAAAGAGGGCGCGAGGTGGGAGTCCGGCCTGGTAGGTGGTCATCGGAGAGCGAGGTTGTCAGAGAGAAGGTCCGATGAAGGAGAAGAAGACTGCACGGGTGGAGGTCTCCGGTGGCTTGCGTGCTCGCGAGGGTGAGGCAGAGGAGGCTGAGGGTGCGAGGAGGTCGAGCAGAGGAGCCCGACGGGGCTGGATCGATGGGTGGATCAGGGAAGGTGGTAGGCTCGATGGGAAAAACCAGGAAGGAGGAGGCGGCTTCGGTGGATTAGGCAGGGGAGATCCCGAGGGGAATTGGCAGTGGCGCTGAAATTGAGGAGAATGTGGGCGGCGGCGCTAGGGTAGGATCCCTAGAAATTAGGGGTTTGGTCTCGGTTTAGACTAGTATCTATAGAGGGTAAGTTAGGCTAGGGGCTAATAGGACCCTCCAATCGCAATCGGGCGATCGCGAATAAAATAGCTAGGGAGTCCAAAGAAGAAAACAGTGATGTTTTGTACATGTTTGGGGATGATCCGGACACAACGGTGGCGACAGTCCGGGTCGGGTTCGGGACAACTTTTCGGACGCGCGCGCGAGGAGGTTCGCGGGCTGACGAGAGAGCTTAGGTTGGTCCTGGTGGTGGATAGAGGACTGTGCAGAAGGCCTCATGCTGAGAGAAGATAAGAGAGAGAGAGGCCCGGCGACTGTTTCTGGAGACCGAAAAAGTCCGACGTGTGCCCGGCTATAATGTCGCTATAGTTTAACGGTTGGGCTATCAAACAGATTCCGAATGCGATGAAACTTGACAGGCGGTCTATCTACACTATAATAAGACCACACGCCAACTTTCAACCCATTCCGAGAACATTTTACGGCCACTTATAAAATACTATTTCGGACATGCCGCGGGCGCGTGCAAGTGTGTCTGGGCTCAGAACGGATAACGGAGAGAACGAGGAGACCGGGACGGATGCATGTTTCGAAAACATGATTATGCAATGCACATGATGACATGACAAGATGCAACACGCAAGCGAATGACATGGCAACAATAGCGAATAACTGGAAGACACCTGACGCAACGGTCTCGGGGCGTTACACCGGCGTCCGAGGCACCAAACTTGGCCTCGAGCACAACCCACATGTCCTTGCCATTTTCAAACGACATATACGAATCCACAATGGAATCATCCAGAACACTCAGAAGAGCGCCTTTAAAGAGAGTATCGATCTTCTCAAAAGCTTCCAGTTGTGCTGGATTAAGATCGCCCTCAGGCTTGCCCTCGGTGGCGTCATAGCAGGCCATGGTCTGAAACCAGTAGAGTGCTCTCGTGCGCCACCTCTTATATTGCGCCCCCTTAAAGGCGGGCGGCTTCATATGCGCATCAAAACAACTTGGAGTAAATTGCCTATAATAAGGTTTTTGGATTGTTGGAAATATGAGCAAACTACTACGAGATTTAATCCGAATAAATAGAAGATAAATCATGACTACAGTAGTAGAGATTAAACTAATCATGCGAACGAGCATAGCAGATGAACAAATCACATCTAGGGCACATACTAGAAACATGAATTCTACCATGATCTCGAACATGAAGGATAGAATCACATACGGTGTAGCGGGAGCAGCACCGTCGGCGTTGACGTTGTCGCCCATGTTGTCGAGGATGAGGTTGCCGAGGTCAGGGAAGAAGTCATCATTCGCGAAGTCGTCGCTGCGAGCAGTCGCGCGAGTGCGCTCCCCAAAAACCTGATCGCCCCTCTCCCATACGGGATTACGAGAGGCGGGGTTCCGGAGGCCTGCTGTCCCTTCTCCCGGTGCACGCCGAAAGGAGGGATCGAGAAGACTTGCTTGGCGGCGCAATGATCTGGAATAGTGGTGAGAAACCATACAAAACAGCGGCGGCTAGGGTAGACGTCTGCCTGACTATATAGTGCGGGCCTGGCAGGTCGTGGGAGTAAACCCCACGTCCGAGTCGTCACGATCCAAAAGAATCGGAAACGGTTCAGTAATTAACGTGTTCGTTAATTATTAATTAATGTATCATTAGTTTTTCCCGAGCAGCAAAAATATAGACAACGTGCATAGCTCTGTCCTCGGCTCGGCTCTATCCCGCAACCCGCGTCGCATCGTGATGAGGCGTGGCAAGGCGAGCGAGGAGGAGGAGCGCGCATGTAGGTCTCGTCTTCTCATGCTCATACAAGTGGTAGAAGAGCTCACCTTATAAACAGGTGCAACTCTCTCTCAACTTCCGGGGTGGGAGTAAACTTTAGCCTCACTCACTCCACTCACATGTGTGCATGAATGGGCCAAGAGAATTTCAAAATTTTAGTTGGGCTTTGGGCCAAAGGCCTACTAGCAAAATTCCAACAACTGTTCCTGGGAATACGTAAATGTTCAGGAGGCTCCACCAGCCACACTGGCTTCCCATATTGAGAGAAGATGCCATCTTAGCTAATCTATCAGCCTCACCATTGCTGCTACGCTGCTCATGGCTAAAAGTACAAGCCAAAAAAGAATTTAAGGATCTAATCTCTCTAATTATAATGCAATGACCACCAAAGTTCTTATCAGACTCTATATCCTTGATGACTCTCAGACAGTCAGTTGCTACTTGAAGCTTTCCCAAGTGAAGGGGCCCTTTCATCATAGGTTGATGATCCAAGTACCATTTGAAGGAACGAATGAACACTGACCAAACAAACAGAAAAGGGGCCCTTTCGTCGATGGCTGATGATCCAGGTACCATTTGGTTTCTTTGTTAATTCTTCCATGCGTCTCGGTTATTTAGTACACGCCTATTGGGCTCCTCAGGGATTACATTTACACGGCTAAGGCCCAACCGGTCCGGTTACTACACCTAGTGCACTTTCAGTCCGCTGCATGTTCAAGTTCAGATACCCGAACCTCAACTGTAGTCGTGACACCCGCCCCTCCTTGAGCTTGAGCACCCAGATGTCGGCATCAGGGTAAATGGCGGCGTAGCACGTCCTAGTCCTCCCATCCCATGTGCCGGCATCAGGGGTTGAACTATCACATATTTTATCTCACAATGTTGTACACAACTCTATTGATAACTGTATTGGCTAGACTTGAGGGGCAGCCTGTTTCTATTCTCTCGCAACGTCTCCTCCAATGCTCTTCTCTTACATCCAGGGGCCTTCCAAGGTCGTTCGCCCAAGATTTGCCCATGAAAAACTTGTTGAACGTCCGGTTGTCTTTTTGAATTTGAAATATTGTTGTACTAGAGATATTTGCATGTTGTTTACATATGATTTGTGCTATTTTCTATCTGAATTTTGATAAATTTCGTCTTGTTTGATGAAATTTGTCCGGTTTAAAATGTATGCAGCTGCGGTTTGATGGCGGGTTCCCGCAAACGTGCCCACAACGGATGCGGTTTCTAGTTTGGAGGTCAGTGTTGGAGATTCCTTAAGAGCATTTAAAACTGGGGCCGGCAAATCCAGCACCCCTATACGCTCGCAGGCATGTCCGGGCATGTCCACGGACAGCACAGGGCGACCCCTCGTTTGGGCTTCCGCGCATCCACACATCTCATATGCGGATAGTCAAATCCATGCAATCCATGCACATTGATTATACGATACAAATCATCCCAATTCAACACTTTGAAACAAATACGGCAAAGCAAAACAAACCATAGTTCAACAATCCGGAAATGCCAAATTGAAATCAATGTCCGAGCGGGACGGATCACTCGTCGGATGCCTTTCATGCCGCCTGCTCCTCAGCCACCTTGCCTCTTGCTCCTCCTGCATCATTTTGCATGGTTGCCCGCGCCCGAACGAGCTGCAACGAGTCACAGACGTCCATTGGCGGTATCTGCGTGAGCAGAAAGCTCTCTAGAATGCCCCAACCAGCCGTGAGATTCTCCTTTGTCCAAACCTGGTCCAACGGCATGATCCTTGTCGGTGGCTAGATGGATGGGGTGCGAGGTTTCGGTCGCGGCGGTGGGGACAATGTTAGAAATATGCCATAGAGGCAATAACATTTGTATTATTATACTTCAATATTCATAATTATAAAGTTTATATTCTGTGCTATAACTATTATGATCCTGGAATATGCGATAAGGTTCCAAGTCTCTCCTCTCAGACTAGCTCGAGTCTTGTTAGTGATCGCGTTTTTTGGATCTTAGGATATCGTTAATTTTAAGGATAATCCTAAACCAACATTGCGATTATGGCGTTGGAAGAACGATCTTGAATCCACTCAATCTTGTTTGTTATCAATTGAGTTAATATCGTCTGCATTTAGTTGTAATACCACAGAGTGTTAACGTGTGATATTGCTCCTTAGACCATGAGAGTATCGTGGTCACTTCTTACCGTATGATGGGCTTTGGGGTTGCTCAAACGTCATCTATAACACGGTGATCATAACGACAACTTATATGTTCATTGGAAAATTTGACAAGTAACCAGATAGCTCAAGAGTGGGATTTGCTCCTTTGACAATGGAGAGATATTATTAGGGCCCTCTCAGTGTGACCGCATCATTGTATGGACAAACACACGTGATGTCATCTTGGGGATGCCAGAACACAATAATGAGAAAGAAGAACAAAACCAGTAACGAGGATTTCGGGATAGTGAGCATGGTGATGACTCGGGTGGATATCAATGCATCCCGGGTTATGTAAAGTATCGTGAAGCAAATGGAACATCACATGATAACCAATGGTTCACTCGAATACCATTCGTGTAACCATAAGGATCGATACAGACGTCCATGGTCCCGCTACCGGTCATTGAACGAACGGTTTTGTTCATGTCTATGAGTTACCGAACCTATGGGGTCACGAGCTTAAGGAAATCACGATCTGCTGAGTGTTAGTGGGACGTGATTCATGAGAATATATTTTTTGAATTATTTCATGAATATTTTGAATAGTTCCGAGAGGATCCGGAAGCGTTTCGGAGTCACCAGAAGTGTTTTAGTGAATATCGGGTATTATCGATATATTATATATAGGTGGAACTTTTTTCCAGATATGTTAAAAAATATATATAATGGTGAAGAAGTATTTAGAACATTTTATATTTAATTTAAATAGCAATGGGCCTTAGAAGGCCAAGATGTAGAACGAGTTATGGGCCACAAGGACCCATAAGGAACAAGGAATTGGACAAGGAGAGGGAGTCCAACTCCCCCTCCTATGTCGGCGCCCCAAGGGGGAAACTTTACCTTGGTGGCTGCCTCTTCTCTTCTCCAACCTATATATACTAGGGTTTTTTTGCTCTATTGGATATACAAGTTTTAGAGCCTTCTCTAGTTCCTCTAGTTCTAATTCAAGTTGGTCCCAAGTTGACTAATTATACCTAGGGTAATCCTCCTGTGCTCATAATTAGAAGTCCAGTGTGATTCTAATCTCCTCCCTCGAATTCTCCGAGGACGATTAGATCTGGACGGCGAAGCACTGCTGGATTGTGAAGGTTGCACGCTTGCAATCAAGTAGCTAGAGAGGTCGTGCTTTCGGTCTTTGGCTAGAGGGACTGTTGATGAACGATACGAGGGATCGTTCATCTACGGTTCGAGGGACTCCAAGTACGATCTACACCGACATGTTTTTCTTCCGCTGCAACTCCGTGACAGTAACGTTCGTGATCCCAAACCGTAATAACATCTTCATATTAATCTTGGGTGATCATAGGTGCGAAATGTTTTGTTTTCTACTACATTTCCCAACAGACAGCTGCTCGCCCATGTCCGCATCTGCTAACTGCGACATCGTCGCTTCCTCTGCCTCCATTGCCGGTCCCATCGGGCGATGTTCTCCTCTTGCACGATGAAGCAGAGGACGGGGCACCGACGGACGAGGCGGGCATAGCCTCTGTTGCGGTGGCTGAGGACAGGCTGGACGACATCTAGGGTGGCGGATCGGGCCTGGCTGTGAGAATAGGGAGCAAGGGTGGCGGACGATGATGGTTCAGACGTGGGAAAGGTTGGTGGGAGGCGGGAAGAGGTGGAAGGGTTTGGTGGATTTGGTGCAATTTGTGGTAGGATAGGCCTATTGGGTCCGACGTGACGGGTGTGTCCAGACATCCCCATATCCACCCTACATTTGGACTGGATACGAGGGGTGCCAGTCAGCCTAGGCCTTTGAGGCTCCCGCCTGGGTCAGTTTTTTACCAGTCAGTGACCGGGGCGTCCGCTCGGGCGTTTGAGTCGCATTTGAGACACCCGACTACACACTGGAAGGTCAATGGAATGGTAAATGGGACGAACAACTTATTATAGATATTTTCTTACCCATTGATGCAATAAATATTTTGGCAATCCCTTTGAGCCCACATTCGCAGGAGGATTTTGTGGCGTGGCATAGGAGCAAAAACTTTTCAATCTCTGCCCGCTCTGCTTACCATATTGAATTGGATCATTAGTTCGGCACACAAACGGGAAAAGAGGATGGGCAAGGATCTGCTAAACCAAAGCCGATGTGGGACATTTTATGGAATCTAAATCCCATGCTAGATTAAGGAATTCCTATTGAAGGCTCTGCATGGTACAATCCCGGGCATGGCGATCCATTCATCGTGTCACTTTCTCAATGTCCTGTTTGTCAGTCAGGTCCGGAAAATATTCGTCATATATTATTTACCTGCAAGCATGCACGGTGTGTTTGGTCTACTCTAGGATTCCTGGATATCATAGATGATGCACTGATTTCAGATTTGTCAGGGTCAGTAGTACTTGAGCATATTGTATGTAACCCGAACAGGAAGTCGTCAAGTGTTGGTATGTTAGGACTACAGGAGTTAGTTTCCATGGCATGCTGGTATGTATCGTGGCAAAGGAGGGAGGCGGTGAAGGGCAGGGTTGTGGCGGATCCTCCCTAGATGGCTTCTGTGATTCAAGCACTAATTTCAAATGTTGGAGTTGTTTCCTAGTCCAGCAAGCCACGTGAAATATTGTGGGTAAACCCAAGCCGAGGATGCTATAAACTAAATGTTGATGCTACTTTCCATCGAGAGTGCACGGGTGCTGTTTTGCAAGAGCTAAGGTCAACGGAGTTTCTTTATGTTGAGTATCGTGACTATTATGTGTCTTGTACTCCAAATAGGTCATGTACTGACTATAAATATACGCCCACGAGGCTCAAGCAACACAATCATCGATTGCACCAATCTCTCTATCCCTTCTAACACTTTCAAACATAGCCCAATTGAGTTGCTCACCGTCTCGCGAAGCACTCTTGTAATACTCTGTCTGCTTTTGAGTGGGATGGAGATCAACCCAATTTCATTCTTCCTTACGTAATAAATGATGTAACTTTTTGAGATGAGAAATAAAATACCGAGAGGCTTTCCCTTAAAAAAGACAGACAGGATGGGCGGTTGTGGAACACACATACACGCATACTTATTTTGTGTTGAGTTAACCTGCACATTGATACGTGTTGTTCACTGCACCTTCGGACACGATCGATCATCCCTTGTTTCCATCCATAAAAGAGAAGAGAGGGGCCAACTTGACAATCCATAATCGAGCAATGTTTGCTAGCTGAATGTTGGGGTGCTTTCAGAAAGTGACGCACCACGTGGGCACACGTGTTGTACCACCACTAGAAAGAAAGAAAGAAAGAAAAAAGCTTTCGATTGGATTCTCATTGACAGCAATGACAACACAACAAGGGCATGGCCAACGGGCTGCCCCAGACCTAGTGCCCCATGTCCCACGTAGGCTCGGATGACACGCTGGAGCTAAAGCAGGCGCTCGGCAGAGCAAACGGCCTCTTGCTCAGGAGCCGAGTGCTTCATTCATAAAGCAAGAGGAAAGGGGGAGAGAGTGGGGTATGCCCACGGTGAAAGAAGGAGATGGGAAAATAATAATTGGGTTGGGGTCCATAGAGATGAGGTCACCTTATGCTGCCTCCTTTGGGTGAACAAAAATTAAAATGGTAGCCCTGAGTCTTTTATGTCTATTTGGAAGATGAGGTAACACCATTGTAGTGCTTCCATTTCTCATGCCCTAAATAGCGATGCATGCGCTGTTGCAGTGACGTCGATGTATGTGATGAAAATATCCGTGGGGCTGGCTGTGGCTTGGCTTGGTTGTATTCCATCCACCTTTGCTCTGCTCCTAGCTTGACTTACTAGTAGCCGCCATCGTTGATCCTTGGCCCCACACATATACTCTCTCTTTCTCTCTCTTAAAAAAGGACAATACTAGTAATAGTACATTTCCTTTCTTTACCTCAAGACCAATGAGGCCATTCTTTTCATTGAAAGGCCAACCACACGTTTCCAAATTTGGACGGACAGGATGACTCACCTGAATCACTATTAATTCACAAGGTGACGTACCATGTGTCCTACCACTTCCTTACAAATTAGGAACCTTTCGATTCTCCGTCCGCAAAAAGCTAGCGAGCGATGTGCATTGTAGCCCGGCTCAGTGGCCACACAAGTTACTCTAGTCTAGTGGATTATATTACCCTGTTGATGCATGCCATGATCCCGATGCCGACGCTGATGCGCAAGCCAACGTAAGCAGTGACCCCACACATCGGGCAACAATAATTGCTCGCTTAAGGCTCAATCAGGCCCATGTGGGAATGAATCGGGCTGTTTGGTTGGTCTGTATACACTATTCAGCCTGCACGACACAAACTTTACAGCACTACCAGCCAGGCCCGTGACCTACACTTGGAACAACAGTTTCTCTTGAGCCAGGTGTGTGCGAGGGAGGGGAGGGGAACATGGCGCGCGGCTCCTGCGATCAAGGAGATGGCACGAGCTCAAGCGCGTCTTTGAAAAATCGGCGGGAGGATTTCGGCGCACCTCCCGTCGATTTGGTCAGCCTATTTAGCCCCTATCCTCTCACCGCCCAAAGCCCCTCCACCCTTCGCCCCCCTTTCGATCTTTCCTGCCAGCGCGCATTGATGCGTCCATTTTGCATAATGCTTTTATATCAATATTTTATTGCATTATGGACTGTTATTACACATTATGTCACAATACTTATGCCTATTCTCTCTTATTTTACAAGGTTCGCAGTTTGCACGAAGAGGGAGAATGCTTGCAGCTGCAATTCTGGGCTGGAAAAGGAGCAAATATTAGAGACCTATTCCGCACAACTCCAAAAGTCCTGAAACTCCACGGAAGTCAATTTTGGAATATATAAAAAATATTGGATGAAGAAAGCACTAGAGGGGGGCCACCCACCATCCACGAGGGTGGGGGCGCGCCCTACCCCCTGGCAGGCTTCCGGTGCCCATCTTTTGCTATATGAAGTCTTTCACCCTGGAAAAATCATAAGCAAGCTTCCGGGATGAAGCGCCGCCGCCACGAGGTGGAACCTTGGCGGAATCAATCTAGGGCTCCGGCGGAGCTGTTCTATCGGGGGAGCATCCCTCCAGGAGGGGGAAATCATCACCATCGTCATCACCCTCCATCCTCTCATCGGGAGGGGGTCAATCTCCATCAACATCTTCACCAGCACTATCTCATCTCAAACCCTAGTTCATCTCTTGTATCCAATCTTTATCCCAAAACCTCGGATTGGTACCTGTGGGTTGCTAGTAGTGTTGATTACTCCTTGTAGGTGATGCTAGCTGGTTTATTTGGTGGAAGATCATATGTTCAGATCCTTTATGCATCTTAATACCCCTGTGATTATGAACATGAATATGATTTGTGAGTAGTTACGTTTGGTCCTGAGGACATGGGAGAAGTCTTGCTATAAGTAGTAATGTGAATTGGGTATTCGTTCGATATTTTGATGAGATGTATATTGTCTCTCCTCTAGTGGTGTCATGTGAACGTCGATGACATGACACTTCAGCATTGTTTCGGCCTCGGGGAAGGCATTGGGAAGTAATAAGTAGATGATGGGTTGCTAGAGTAACAGAAGCTTAAACCCTAGTTTATGCGTTGCTTCGTAAGGGGCTGATTTGGATCCACACGTTTCATGCTATGGTTAGGTTTACCTTAATACTTATTTTGTAGTTGTGGATGCTTGCATGAGGGGTTAATCATAAGTGGGATTCTTGTCCAAGTAAGGGACGTACCGAAGAACCGGTCCACCCACATATCAAATTATCAAAGTACCGAACGCGAATCATATGAGCATGATGAAAACTAGCTTGACGATAATTCCCATGTGTCCTCGAGAGCGTTTTCCTTTATATAAGAGTTTATCCAGGCTTGTCCTTTGATACAAAAAGGATTGGGCCATCTTGCCGCACCTTATTTACTTTTATTACTTGTTGCCCGTTACAAATTACCTTATCACAAAACTATCTGTTACCGATAATTTCAGTACTTGCAGAGAATACTTTACTGAAAACTACTTATCATTTCCTTCTGCTCCTCGTTGGGTTCGACACTCTTACTTATCCAAAGGATTACGATAGATCCCCTATACTTGTGGGTCATCAAGACTCTTTTCTGGCGCCGTTGCCGGGGAGTGAAGCGCCTTTGGTAAGTGGAATTTGGTAAGGAAAAATTTATATAATGTGCTGAAATTTACTGTCACTTGTTAATATGGAAATTAATCCTTTGAGGGGCTTGTTCGGGGTATCTTCACCCCAACAAGTAGAGCATAGAGTTGTTCTTCAACCTACTGAACCTACTGAAAATGTTTACTTTAAAATTCCTTCGTGTATGATAGAGAAACTGCTAGCTAATCCTTTTACAGGAGATGGAACATTGCATCCCAATTTGCACCTAATCTATGTGGATGAAGTTTGTGGATTTTTTAAGCTTGCAGGTATGCCCGAGGATGTTATCAAGAAGAAGGTATTCCTTTTATCTTTGAAGGGAAAGGCATTGACATGGTTTAGGCTATGTGATGATATTGAATCATGGAACTACAACCGATTGAAATTGGAATTTCATCAGAAGTTTTATCCTATGCAACTAGTTCATCGTGATCATAATTATATATATAATTTTTGGCCTCGCGATGGAGAAAGCATCGCTCAAGCTTGGGGGAGGCTTAAGTCAATTTTATATTCCTGCCCAATCATGAGCTCTCAAGAGAAATCAGTATTCAAAATTTTTACGCCCGACTTTCTCTCAATAATCGCTCCAAGCTCCATACTTCTTGTACCAGATCTTTTATGATGAAGACTATTGAATTCAGATGGGATTTATTGGAAAGAACTAAACACAACTCTGAAGATTGGGAACTCGATGAAGGTAAGGAGTCAGGTATAATACCTAAGTTTGATTGTGTTAAATCTTTTATGGATACCGATGCTTTTTGTGAATTTAGCACTAAATATGGACTTGACTCTGAGATAGTAGCTTCTTTCTGTGAATCATTTGCTACTCATGTTGGTCTCCCTAAGGAGAAGTGGCTTAAGTATCATCGTCCATTGAAGTAAAAGTAGTTGAACCTACTAAAGTTGAAGAAAAGACTGTCACTTATAATTTTGATCCTATTGTTCCTACCGCTTATATTGAGAAACCACCTTTCCCTTTTAGAATAAAGGATCATGCTAAAGCTTCAAACGTGGTCAACAAAAGTAATAGTAGAACACCCAAACCCTCCGAGCAAATTAAAGTTGAACCTGGTATTGCTATGGTTAAAGATCTCTTGTCCAATAATATTGATGGGCATGTTATTTACTTTTGTGATGAAGCTGCTAGAATTGCTAGACCCGATACTAAAAATAAACATGGACCTGTTGTAGGCATTCCTGTTATTTATGTTAAAATAGGATATCATTGCTATCATGGCTTATGTGATATGGGTGCTAGTGCGAGTGCAATACCTCATTCGTTATATGAAGAAATTATGCATGAAATTGCACCTGCTGAGTTAGAAGGTATTGGTGTTACAATTAAGGTTGCCAATAGAGATACTATTTCACCGGTTGGGATTGTTAGATATGTTGAAGTCTTGTGTGGGAAAGTTAAATATCCTGCTGATTTTATTTTTCTTGGTTCCCCACAAGATGACTTTTGTCCAATTATATTTGGTAGACCCTTCTTGAATACTGTTAATGCTAAGATAGACTGCAAAAAGGATATTGTTTCTGTTGGATTAGGGGATATGTCTCATGATATTAATTTTGCTAAATTTCATAGACAACCCCATGATAAAGAATTGCCTAGTAAAGATGAAATTATTGGTCTTGCTTCTATTGCCATGCCTCCTAATTATCCTTTAGAACAATATTTGCTAGACCATGAAAATGATATGTTTTGAATGAAAGAAGGGAAGTAGATGACGTATTCTTTTAAGAGGGACCTATTTTGAAACACAACTTGCCTGTCCAAATTCTAGGGGATCCTCCTCCACCAAAGGGTGATCCCATGTTTGAGCTTAAACCATTGCCTGATACTCTTAAATATGCTTATCTTGATGAAAAGAAGATATATCCTGTTATTATTAGTGCTAATCTTTCAGAGCAGGAAGAAGAGAAATTATTGAAAACTCTGAAGAAGCATTGTGCTGCTATAGGGCAGTAATCGTAAGGGCATTAACCCAATACTCTAGATGATCTTAAGGGCATTAATCCCACTCTATGCCAGCACAAAATAGAATTAGAGAAAGATGCTAAACCGGTTGTTGATCACCAACGACGGTTAAATCCTAAGATGAAAGAAGTGGTAAGAAAGGAAATACTAAAGCTTCTGGAGGCTTGTATAATTTATGTCGTTGCTGATAGTCAGTGGGTAAGTCCTGTCCATTGTGTCCCTAAGAAGGGAGGTATTACTTTTGTTCCTAATGATAAAGATGAATTGATACCGCAAAGAATTGTTACAGGTTATAGAATTGTGACGCCCCCGATTCAATCGTACACTAATCATACACGCAAACGTGTACGATCAAGATCAGGGACTCACGGGAAGATATCACAACACAACTCTACAAATAAAATAAGTCATACAAGCATCATATTACAAGCCAGGGGCCTCGAGGGCTCGAATACAAGAGCTCAATCATAGACGAGTCACTGGAAGCAACAATGTCTGAGTACAGACATAACTTAAACAAGTTTGCCTTAAGAAGGCCAGCACAAACAGGGATACAGATCGAAAGAGGCGCATGCCTCCTGCCTGGGATCCTCCTAAACTACTCCTGGTCGTCGTCAGTGGCCTGCACGTAGTATTAGGCACCTCCCCGAGTAGTAGCAGTCGTCATCGAGCATGGCGTCTGGCTCCTGAACTCCAATGTCTGGTCGCAGCAATCGGTTATAGGAAGGGGGAAAAGGTGGAGCAAAGCAACCATGAGTATTCGCAAGCAAGGAGCTACACTACATATGTATGCATTGGTATCAAATGGAAAGGGGGTAACATATGTGGATTGAACTGCAGAATGCCGGGATAAGAGGGGGATAGCTAGACCTATCAAAGACTGCGCTTCTGGTAACCTCCATCTTGCAGCAGAAGAAGAGAGTAGATGGTAAGTTAACTAAGTAGCATCGCATAGCATAATCCTGACCGATGATCCTCCCCTCATCGCCGTGTGAGAGAGCGATCACCGGTTGTATCTGGCACTTGGAAGGGTGTGTTTTATTAAGTACCAGTTCTAGTTGTCATAAGGTCAAGGTACAACTCCAAGTCGTCCTGTTATCGAAGATCACGGCTATTCGAATAGATTAACTTCCCTACAGGGGTGCACCACATTTCCCAACACGCTCGATCCCCTTTGTTAGGACACACTTTCCTGGGTCATGCCTGGCCTCGGAAGATCAACACATCGCATCCCTACCTAGGCACAACAGAGAGGTCAGCACACCGGTCTAAATCCTATGGCGCATGGGTCTAGGCCCATCGCCCATTGCACACCTGCATGTTGCGTACGCGGCCGGTGAGCAGACCTAGCCTCCCTTATACAAGAGCAGGCGTTCCAGTCCAACCCGCCGCGCGCCGCTCAGTCGCTGACGTCACGAAGGCTTCGGCTGATACCATGATGTCGAGTGCCCATAAGTGTTCCTGCGTAGTTGGTTAGTGCGTATAGGCCAGTGGCCATACTCAGATCAAATACCCAGATCTCATTAAGCGTTTTTTTGAAGAACCGCGAAAGCCGACTAGGGCCAGGCCCACCTCTCACCTAGGTGATCTCCACCTGCCCTGTCGCTCTGCCTCAAAGTAAAGTCGGGGGCCGTCGGGAACCCAGGCCCACCACTACCTGGGTGGAACCACCTGCCCCTTCAACGCCCAACATCGGAATCACTTGCGGGTACTCAACGAGCCGACCCGACTTTAGTCACAACATGTAATTTGTATAAAATATATAATATATACTCGTGGTCACCTCTCGAGTGATCACGGCCCAATAGTATAGCATGGCAGACATACAAGAATGTAGGGCCACTGATGATAAACTAGCATCCTATAATAAGCATTTAGGATTGCAGGTAAGGTATCAACAGTTGTAGCAACAATGACAGGCTATGCATCAGAATAGGATTAACGGAAAGCAGTAACATGCTACGATTCTCTAATGCAAGCAGTAGAGAGAAGAGTAGGCGATATCTGGTGATCAAGGGGGGGGGGGCTTTCCTAGTTGCTCTGGCAAGAGAGAGGGGTCGTCAACACCGTAGTCGTACTGGGTAGCAGCGGCGTCAGTCTCGGTGTCTAGCGAGAGAAGAGGGGGAAGAAACAATAAATATTAAGCAAACAGATGCATAGCAATGCATGACATGACAAGTAGCGGTGCTCGGGATGCCCTAACACGGTATGAGGTGGTACCGGTGAAGGGGGAAAACATCCGGGAAAATATCCCTGGTGTTTCGCGTTTTCGGACAGATGAATCTGTAGCGACCCAACCTCAAACGGTCAAGTCTCTGTGCTTCAGTGTCATCCCTGGATCGGTAATGCTGACACACAAAGTACTCGAGGATTTATAATAGAGTAGCAATCACACACTTATTACATCAAATGTCTCCAAAGAGAACTTATTATAATAAGTATGGATTAAGGCCATCTAATACGATAACAACAGAAGGCTTGGAAGATAAAGTGAGTCCATCAACTCCAACGGCATAGCTGAGCTTCACGGCAACGACCTAACGAACCTTACTCCTCGTCTGAAAAGTCTGCAACATAATACGTTGCAGCCCGAAAACGGGTCAGCACATGGAATATGCTGGCAAGGCAACACAGTAGAGCAAGAACAGAATAATGCTATCACTACATGCATATTTGGCTGGTGGAAAGCTCTATGGTTATAGTTTTTGCGAAAAGCCTATTTTTTCCTACAACAAAGGAATAGATTTTATTTAACTATCATGGTAATTGAAACATCATTGAGAAGGTTCCCCCAACTCAATCCCAATTAAAAGTAATTATCAACCCAACAAGATTAATTTAAGAGTGACGAGATATTTAAGATACTCCAAGTACTAGATACTCAAGATGTCCATACCCGGGGACACGGCTAACCATGATTAGTTTGTACACTCAGTAGAGGTTTGCACACTTTTCCCCACAAGACTCGATCGCCTCCGTTGAATTTCTTGCACTACATGATGTTTGAGAAACAGATGACCGAGACACAGTCTTTTAGAAACATTAACTCCCTACTCCGGGCAGACCATACCAAACCTACAACCCACTACTTGTTGATCCAGCTCTCCAAGAGCTTCACGTAACTTACTCAACTATGCTAGAGCCCATAATAGCTTGTGGATGCACATGGAAGTTTCTAGCATGAATTATCTCAGTTCCCTTTGATCCTGGGTGGCGGTCCATAGGAAAATCGCACAGGTACTCCGGGATTTCCAAAAAATACAGGCAACACTGGGTACTCCAGGTGCCTCAATCGACCCAGGTGTGTATTTAAGTTGCCACCTTAAGTTGAACCATTAATTAAAAATCTTACATCTGTCATGGATTTCACTCACCCAAACCACGTCTACGAGCATAGCATAGCAATATAAGCAACACGTAGAAGTAACTCCCAAGGGTTTGAATGTAACAGGGCAATAGGTTCTACCTCATCAACTACTTCCCAACCCACCTGTTAATGACATCCTAACCATGCAATGTTTGAGGATTGGAACTAATGCATAAAAACTAGGTGATAAAGGTGTATGATCAAAGTGTTACTTGCCTTGCCGACGATCCGCGAAACCTAGGGACTCCAAATAACACGCTTCACACTCTGGGAATTCTATCGCAAACAAACAATAGCATACATAAGGAATCAAGCAAAGAAGCGCAGGTAGAACTAAAATAAGAAGGTCTAACCAGAAAGTTCAACTTAAGAACTGCGGTTTGCAAAAAGAATCAAATCGAACGGAGCAACGAAACTCAAACGGCAAAGAAAACGAGATCCGTTTACTAATCTAGACCTAGGTCAAATTTTACAGTAGCAAAAGCTTATTCAAGTTGGTTAAGCGGAAAGATGGTCTCGAGAAGAAGATCTTGGCGCTTGAATCGCCTGATTTCGACAAACGAGCGAAAAGATAACCTAGAACGAAAATCGGATCAGGAATCGCGATCAAACATAATCGCGGAAAATCCGATTAAAGAAAACTGACCAACAGGCTAACGAACGAGCATTCGTTATCTGTAACAAATATTTAAATTGATGACAATCCACGGATTTGGCATACTACTTATTCTCGTGGCAAGGATGAAGATAGATATAGCTCAACTTGAGAAGGTCTTCAATGATCCACCGGTAGAATTTGGAAAGCACAAATGAGTTGATATGATAACAATGGAATAGAATCTAGAACGAATCACCGTAAGAATTAAAAATGATTGAAGAAAAACTAAAGAAACACCGGGAATAATTAGCAAATAAACGAAAATGCTTGAGAGAATTTAGATCCCTGAGAACGAAGAGATTATGAGCTGACTAGAGAATCCTTGATTTAAGCTCTGATATGATTTTGGAGAATGATAGCTGAAAGCTGAGAATGAATAAACCTGAATTAATGGCCTTCGGAGAATCAAACTGAAAAGAATCTTGAATTGCTCCGGATAGGTGAAAAGAATTCTCACAATCAAAAAACAATTATGAGAGTACGGCATTTAAGTTAGAACCACGAATCTCTGAGTGAGCGGATAAGATATGGAGGAAAAACTCATCTTTGGTCATCAAAATCCTAGAATGACGACGAGAAACACCACCATGAATTATTGAGGTACTCCAGAATGAAAAATAGAAAAGGTTGAGCCAATGATGAAAGAATTTGAAGATCTTGGAGAAAGGCATATGACTGATGGTAAATCATTCTTATGTCAAACTTTGAAATGAATCTGAGAGTAACTCCGGAAAAATTAGAAGAGTCGGGTAAGATCTTAGGAAAAGGCCTGTGGGTTAGGGACCACTCAAAAGAAATACCATAGAACAATTACTTGAAAAGGAGATAGCACCGGTTGATTTAAATGGCTTGAATGAGATAACAACCTCGGAATAGGTTTGAACGGATCTTGAAGGAAAAGACGAGCCTTCTGAGATATCTTCAGCACTCTGGAATAATTGAATAGCGTGAAATGAATGAATATGATGAGCACCGGCATGAGTAGGTATTTGAAACGAGGAAAAACGGGATATGATCAACACCAAAAGCCTGAATTGGTTCCACCAGAGAAGAAAAGAATGGAGAATGATGAACGAGTAGAGCCTCCTCAAGAGAACCACCGGGTAAGAATGTTGATTGAAAAGAATGGAAAGACTTCACATTCATAAAATGGATAACGAATTAAGAAAACTAAGTCCTTGAAGAAAAATAAAAAAAGGATGGGAGGGTGGGAAAACAAAGCAACTTGGGATGAAAGTACGAACACCGTTGAGAAAGCTGAGATTGGATCTTGCGGATGTTGAAATGATCGGATCCACTTGAAAAGAAACACGCCGGTTGAAAAATGATTGACATGACAATCTCGATTGCCATGAAGGATTGGTATCCACATCGGAGCATGAGAACACCATTTAGGAAAGGTAAGGAATCAACATTTGACTTCGAAGCAACTCGAATACCATAACTCAAAACAAGACAAAGGATTGGCTTGCAAAATAAGCCGGAACAAACATATGATAGAGATTTCATTCAAAGTTTTCGTGGTGGGGCCTACACGGGCTCGACGTACAGCACCATCATGTACAAGGTAGTGCACATGACATACGAAGCGTCCCCGAGTCGGCATAGCCAAGGACTCTTTAAGACACAACGAGAGCACTATAAAACCAACCATGGATAGGCGGACCACTAGACGTCGAACCCCAATTTCATATCATATATCCGTCAAAAAGATATCCTAAGAGCTACTTGAATTCCCACTTATAAACTCCCAAAAATTTCTGGTTATGCAATCAGGTGTTGGTGATACACGAGAAGCATAATATCTCACCCAAAACTAGCAAATCCTACATCCAGCTGTATCCATCCTTCAACACATAACCAAGAAACATTCGGAAATCGTCTACCTCAACCTTCGAAAAGCATCCGTTAGACGAGTTATGGCAATGCTCCCGAACTCCTGCCCCAGTATTGGGTGGCGTCGAGGTTATCTCACCAACAACTGCATAAAAGAGATTTCCGATGTCGGCGAAACTAAACTCAGGTATTCCAGAACTGCAACGATAAAATTGTGACAACAACACCTCAGAGCTCAACTCCCCGGGACACTGCCACAACCCCTAAATATCAGGAGGCACCAAGAACAATGTTCTCATCACAAATCGATCGGAACGATTCCAAGATACCTGCGTGATCCTAATTTTTTTTAGTGAAATTTGAGAAGAGAAGAGTCAAAACTCTACGTCAGGATACCTCACTAGAGCGATGAAGGGGCTGGGGAGTAAAAAGAATTCCTAAACTCTTCGATATATATAATCCTAAATGACTCAAAACATTTTCCTAGACTCAACAACGCCAATGATTCGATCAAGCAGGGGGCTCCTAAAGTCAGGGAAGGCTCTGATACCAACTTGTCACGCCCTCGATGCGGCTATATCTCTCATGTGTCGAAGCACGACTTAGAGGCATAACCGCATTGAAAGCAATGTCTCAAGTGAGGTAATCTTCACACAACCCATGTAATACATAACGGAAAGAGATACATAGTTGGCTTACAATCGCCACTTCACACAATACATGAATAAAGCATTACATCATCCAGATACAATCAAGGTCCGACTACGAAACAAAAATGAAAGAAGACTATACCAAATGCTACACAGATCCCCGATCGACCCCAACTGGGCTCCACTACTGATCAACTAGAATGAAACAAAACAAAGGACAAGATCTTCATCGAGCTCCTCCTTGAGCTTGGTTGCGTCATCTGCATGGTTCAACGACACCTGCAAGCTGGTTTTGGAAGTATCTGTGAGTCACGGGGACTCAGCAATCTCACACCCTCGCGATCAAGACTATTTAAGCTTATAGGAAGGGTAAAAGGTATGAGGTGGAGCTGCAGCAAGCGGCTAGCATATATGGTGGCTAACATACACAAATGAGAGCGAGAAGAGAAGGCAAACACACGATCGAACAACTATGATCAAGAAGTGATCCTAGAACAACCTACGTCAAACATTACTCCAACATCGTGGTCACTTCCCGGACTCCGCCGGAAAGAGACCATCACGGTTACACACGCGGTTGATGTATTTTAGTTAAGGTTAGCTTCAGGTTTTCTACAACTGAACATTAACAAATTCCCATATGCCCATAACCACGGGCACGACTTTCGAAAGTTCAAAACCTTGCAGGGGTGTCCCAACCTAGCCCATCACAAGCTCTCACGGTCAACGAAGGATATTCCTTCTAGCGGGAAGACCCGATCAGGCTCGGAATCCCGGTTACAAGACATCCTCGACAATGGTAAAACAAGTCCAGCAACACCGCCCGAATGTGCCGACAATTCCCGATAGGAGCTGCACATATCTCGTTCTCAGGGCACACTCAGATAGGTCAAGCTACGAGTAAAACCAACCCTCGAGTTGCCCCGAGGTGGCCCCGCAGGCTGCCCATTTCGGACCAACACTCAGAGGAGCACTGGTCCGGGGGGGGTTAAAATAAAGATGACCCTTGAGTCTACAGAACCCAAGGGAAAAAGAGGCTAGGTGGCGAATGGTAAAACCAATGTTGGGCATTGCTGGAGGAGTTTTATTCAAGGCGAACTGTCAAGGGGTTCCCATTATAACCCAACCGCGTAAGGAACGCAAAATCCGGGAACATAACACCGATATGACGGAAACTAGGGAGGCAAGAGTGGAACAAAACACCAGGCATAAGGCCGAGCCTTCCACCCTTTACCAAGTATATAGATGCATTAATTAAATAAGAGATATTCTGATATCCCAACAAAATAAACAGGTTCTAACAAGGAACAACATCTCCATGTTCCAACAAGGAACAAACTTCAATCTTCACCTGCAACTAACAACGCTATAAGAGGGGCTGAGAAAAGCGGTAACATAGCCAAACAACGGTTTGCTAGGACAACATGGGTTAGAGGCTTGGTTCAACAATATGGGAGGCATGATATAGCAACTGGTAGGTATCACAACATAGGCATAGCAAAAGAGCGAGCATCTAGCAAGCAAAGATAGAAGTGATTTCGAGGGTATGATCATCTTGCCTAAGGTCCCGCAAGGAGGAAGAACGAGTCCAGGAAGAAGAAAAACGGACGTAGCCGAACGGTTCCTCACAAACGCGACGTTATCGGAACCAACCCGAAGAAGCAACACCGGAAAGAAGCGAATAACATAGTAAACAACCACCACATATTTATGGCATGATGCACAATCAAGTATGATGCATGTCCGGTTTAAAGAGGCATGGCATGGCAAAATGCACAAGCAATCCTACAAATTAAATGGAGCTCAATATGCAACGGGATGCATATTGATGGAACACCACATTCAAATTATTTAGTTCGATCTCGTTTATGTACCCAACAATAGTAAATGTTGTTAAACATGGCAAGAGGGTGAAACAAATGAAAACTACATATCTAGGCAAGTTTAAATGAGGCCAGAAACAATGAACAATAATTCCGAAAAATCCTCACATGCATACTTTAAGGTTTGGTACTGTTCTGCCCTAAACCATATTTTAGAGTTGTTAAACATGCAAAGTAAGGCCACCATGTTAAACTAGCCATTTTGCTACCCCATTTACATATAAAGTTTATTAGGTTTGGAGCTACGGTTATTAAGTTATGAATTAGAGCATTTTAACATGGCAATAGGCAAATTATATGCAAACATCATTTTAAACATTTTAAACATGGATGAAAAAGAAATATTATGAAACTAGATGAAAACTACGCATTTTACATATATAGATCTTTTTAATCTGATGCACAGTTTGTGAGTTATTAAATTCATGAAGCTTAGGGAGTTTTCTGCAAAACAGGAAAAACACTGGATTAATAGACAAACTCATAGGACTGGGAAAAACATTATGTCGGCCGCATCTGAACATGAGGCCCATTAGAGGATAGGCCAGGGGCTGCTCACCCTGGGCCTTGGGTGACATGGCGTTGATGGGCCTTGGTCAACCGCCGAAGGGGAGGCGGCCCAGGTGCGTGCAGTCGAAGCGGAGCGAGCGGCTTCGCTGCCAAATCAAGCACGGGGTCAATGCGGGGTTGTCCTGCTCGATGCAGGCGGCAACTGGATGAATCGGAGGACGCGAAGAATCCCGTGACGGAGAGGCCAGAGAGACCTAGGCTCGACGGATCTGGAGGCTGGCGACGTCGGCGCGGTCGATGGCGAGCTCCTGCGTCGGGACGTCCATGGCGGCATGGGACTTGGCGCGAGGCGAAGAAGAATGAGGACCCCAGTTCAGGTGAAACAGAGCCAGCGGCGGCGGCTTGGCGTAGCTGCAGACTTCACCGGGAACGGGGAAACGGGCGGAGGCGGCGCTCGACGGCAAGGCCGAAGGAGGGGAGGTGGACGAGCTCTAGGACAGGCATGCGGTGGCCGGGGAAGTCCATGGAGGTGCGGCAGGGATGACGGAGGCAGGCCGGACCTGGCCGTTCTGAGGTCAGGCGGCGGAGCTTGCCGGGGTGGTTGCCGGTCTCCTGTCTCCTGCATCGCGCGGGGAAGACGACGCAGTGGCGAGGCTCGAAGCAGAGGGGTCCCTCGCGGGGCTGGGGATGCAGCGACGAGCCGTGCAGCTGACGAAGAGGCACGGCGGCGCAGGCGGGGATGACGGCAATGAGCTCCTACTGGTCGCTGGCGGCAGCAGGATGAGGGGATGAGGCCGACCGCTCCTGCTCGGGGCCTCGAGCAGCTACACGGTCCATTCGGGATCGAGGGCAAGAAGCAGAGGAGGAGCGGGGGCAGCTGTGGTTGGGGGGCGGTGCAAAACGAGGGAGATGGTTGGATGGTGGATTGGATGATTGGTGGAGCGCATTGGTTGGTTCAATTCTCAGAACGAGGAGGTTGGTGGATCGTGGGGAGGAGGCTGCCGGTTGGTCCGGGAGGGATCCCGAGGAAGATGCGGCGGCGGCGGGGTGAGGGATAAAACTCCTAGATTTTAGGGTTATACTAGGTTAGGACTAGGGGTTTTTATATAGGGAAGGAGGGGTATTTGGATCATCCGATTAAAATCGTACGGTTGAGAATAAATAGCTAGGGTGTCCAAAGAAGAAAACGGTGATGTTTTGCAGATGTTTGGGGAGGATCCGGAGACAACGGTGATGACTGCCCGGGTCGGTTCCGGGGAAGTTTCGGACGCGCACGTGAGGGGTCGGTGCACTGTGCAAAGAGGGGTTTTCGGACCGTGTGATTGCATCGGACGGCTCCGGAAGCGAAGAGGGGTAGGTGGATCTACTAGGTGGGCTGTGGCGAGGCTGAGAGTAGAGAAGAGAGAGAGAGAGAGAGGGCCCGGCAGCAGTTTTCGGAGACCAAAAATGTCCGACGTTAGACCGGTAGCGGTGCCGCTATAGTTATTCGTTGGGGCGTCAAACGAACTCCGAATGCGATGAAACTTGGCAGGCAACCTACTAACAACACAACAACACTGCATGCTAACTTTCAACCCATTCCGAGAACATTTTCCGACCGCTTATAAAATAATAGTTCGGACATGCCGCGGGTGCGTGCAAGTGTGTCTGGGCTCAGAATGGACAACGAAAAGAACTGGGGGGAAAACCCGGACGGATGTAGGTTTTGAAAACATGATGATGCAATGCACATGATTACATGACAAGATGCAACACGCAAGCAAATGACATGGCAACGACGGCGAAAACTGGAAGACACCTGGCGCATCGGTCTCGGGGCATCACAACACTCCACCACTACGAGAGGATCTCGTCCCGAGATCTAGGATGGCACCGAAGGGAAAAGGAAGTGGAAGATAAGAGGTAAAACTAAGTTTCTTCTTTGACAAACGATTGAAACCAAAGAACCTTGAAATGTTAAACCATTTCGAGAAAAGAATACAACTGAGATGAGCGAAGTTGAAAACACTCCGTTAGGAAAGAGGAACAAGGAACATTACTAGAACCTTGTAGGTTGAAAGACATAAGAAAAGGGTTGCAATGGACAAGAAGTGCATCCAAGCACTCCGGTAGAAACGAGATGTACAAGGAACGATAAGGATCAATAACGATAACACTTCGGTTAAAACAAGATAGAGAAGGAAAAAAGACTGACACAATTTGGACAGCACTCCGACTATAAATGGAAGGAATTGAACATGATCTTTACAAGATGAGAGGATACTTGATGAGATCAACAACACACTGCCTCCGGAACTATTGAAAGAATGGCACAATGGGTAAGAAAGATTTCAGACAGCACTCCGGTTGAGAAGGGAGGCAAAAACTTGATAAGATTAGAGAACTTGGATGGGGAACACGACACTCTGGTTAAATGGATAGGCAAAGGAAACAGCATGATCTTGGCAAATCGAGATGATGGGACGAAGAGAGTAACATCACAATGCCTCTAGAACATATGAACGGAAAACTAGATGGTTGTAAAGAAGAAGAACGGAGAAGACGAATGACAACTGTCGCAAATAAAATTGAAAGAGCAAGCTTAGGAAGAAAAGGTTGAATGGAGTTGTTGGAAAACCAACAACGAAAAGAGTAAGCTTGTTGTGGGCTTATGGAAAAACATCTCAAAATCCTGAGGTGAAATTTTGCCACTAACGAAAAACAATAGATTGGATTGATATCAACAAGGAGACGAGAAAATTATTTCACCGGGAGGATAAATGAAGAACTTGGGTCATTTATGAGCACCATAATAGTAACAATCCTTAGGGAAGGCTTTAGGTGAAATATAACCCAAGATAACTCCAATGAAGAGATCGATGGGTTTAAAATACCTCATTCTTGATAACTTGTGAATCATGAAACATGAACTCAAAATATCAAGAATGACATAGCACCACCATAAATGGTACGGAAGAAAGAATTGCACTCCGGATTGCAAGATGAAGAATGCTTGAGTTGCTCTGAAAAGAATCTCGATGAAAAACTTCGAGAAGGAATTAAATCCTCGTTGAACCATCAAGTAGAGCCTCCATAAAGAACTCCAGTAATAAAAGAATGATCAAATGAAATGAAGGATGAAAAGAATAAGGTTGAAGCCTTGCAATGATTAGATGGATCTCCGTGGTGATATAACTGCGAGAGCTTGGAACTCCGAGGAAGACAAGATGAAACAATTGAAATCAAGAATTTTGATGAATCTCCGGAATAAGGAATTAATCACTTGGGTGAAACAAGAAGAAGAATTACATTATCTCTATCCTTCACCAATTTAAAATTGATGACAATCCATGGATTTGGCATACTACTTATTCTCATAGCAAGGATGAAGATAGATATAGCTCAACTTGAGAAGGTCTTCAACGATCCACCGGTAGAATTTGGAAAGCACGAATGAGTTGATATGATAACAATGGAATAGAATATAGAACGAATCACCGTAAGAATTAAAAACAATTGAAGAAAAGCTAAAGAAACACCGGGAATAATTAGCAAATAAACAAAAATGCTTGAGAGAATTTAGATCCCTGAGAACAAAGAGATTACGAGCTGACTAGAGAATCCTTGATTTAAGCTCCGGTATGATTTTGGAGAATGATAGCTGAAAGCTGAGAATGAATAAACCTGAATTGATGGCCTCTGGAGAATCAAACTAAAAAGAATCTTGAATTGCTCCGGATAGGTGAAAAGAATTCTCACAATCGAAAAACAATTATGAGAGTATGGCATTTAAGCTAGAACCACGGATCTCTGAGTGAGCGGATAAGATATGGAGGAAAAACTCATCTTCGGTCATCAAAATCCGAGAATGACAATGAGAAACACCACCATGAATTATTGAGGTACTCCGGAATGAAAAATAGAAAAGGTTGAGCCAATGATGAAAGAATTTGAAGATCTTGGAGAAAGGCATATGACTGATGGTAAATCATTCTTATATCAAACTTCGAAATGAATTTGAGAGTAACTCCGGAAAAATTAGAAGAGTCGGGTAAGATCCTGGGAAAAGGCTTGTGTGTTAGGGCCCACTCAAAAGAAACACCGTAGAACAATTACTTGAAAAGGAGATAGCACCGGTTGATTTAAATGGCTTGAATGAGATAACAACCTCGGAATAGGTTTGAACGGATCTTGAAGGACAAGATGAGCCTTACGAGATATCTTCAGCACTCTGGAATAATTGAATAGCGAGAAATGAATGAATGTGATGAGCACCGGCATGAGTAGGTATTTGAAACAAGGAAAAACGGGATAGGATCAACACCAAAAGCCTGAATTGGTTCCACCGGAGAAGAAAAGAATGGAGAACGATGAACGAGTAGATCCTCCTCAAGAGAACCACCGGGTAAAAATGTTGATTGAAAAGAATGGAAAGACTTCACATTCATGAAATGGATAACAAATTAAGAAAACTGAGTCCTTGAAGAAAAAGAAAAAAAAGGTGGGAGGGTGGGAAAACAAAGACAACTTGGGATGAATGAACGAACACCGTTGAGAAAGCTGAGATTGGATCTTGCAGATGTTGAAATGATCGGATCCACTTGAAGAGAAACACGCCGGTTGAAAAAGGATTGACACGACAATCTCTATTACCATGAAGGATTGGTATCCACATCGGAGTATGAGAACACGGTTTAGGAAAGGTAAGGAATCAACATTTGACTTCGAAGCAACTCGAATACCACAACTCAAAACAAAACAAAGGATTGGCTTGCAAAATAAGTCGGAACAAACATATGATAGAGATTTCGTCCGAAGTTTTCCTGGTGGGGCCTACACGGGCTTGATCGTACAGCACCATCATGTACAAGGAAGTGCACATGACATACGAAGCGTCCCCGAGTCGGCATAGCCAAGGACTCTTTAAGACACAACGAGACCACTGTAAAACCAACCGTGGGTAGTCGGACCACTAGACGTCGAACCCCAATTTCATATCATATATCCGTCGGAAAGATATCCTAAGAGCTACTTGAATTCCCACTTATAAACTCCCGAAATTTTCCAGTTATGCAATCAGGTGTTGGGGATATAGCGGAAGCATAATATCTCACCCAAAACTAGCAAATCCTACATCCAGCTGTATCCATCCTTCAACACATAACCAAGAAACCTTCGGAAATCGTCTACGTCAACCTTCGAAAAGCATCCGTTATACGAGTTATGGCAATACTCCCGAACTCCTGCCCCAGTACTGGGTGGCGTCGAGGTTATCTCACCAAAAACTGCATAAAATAGATTTCCGATGTCGGCGAAACTAAACTCAGGTATTCCAGAACTGCAACGATAAAATAGTGACAACAACACCTCGAAGCTCAACTCCCCGGGACACCTCCACAACCCCTAAATGTCAGGAGGCACCAAGAACAATGTTCTCGTCACAAATCGATCGGAACGATTCCAAGATACCCGTGTGATCCTAAATTTTTTTTAGTGAAATTTGAGAAGAGAAGAGTCAAAACTCTACGTCAGGATACCTCACCAGAGCGATGAAGGGGCTGGGGAGTAAAAAGAATTCCTAAACTCTCTGATATATATAATCCTAAATGACTCAAAACATTTTTCTAGACTCAACAACGACAACGATTCGATCAAGCAGGGGGCTCCTAAAGTCGGGGAAGGCTCTGATACTAACTTGTCACGCCCTCGATGCGACTATATCTCCCACGTGTCGAAACATGACTTAGAGGCATAACCGCATTGAAAGCAATGTCGCAAGTGAGGTAATCTTCGCACAACCCATGTAATACATAAGGGAAAGAGATACATAGTTGGCTTACAATCGCCACTTCACACAATACATGAATAAATCATTACATCATCCAGATACAATCAAGGTCCGACTACGGAACCAAAATGAAAGAAGACTACCCCAAATGCTACACAGATCCCCGATTGACCCCAACTGGGCTCCACTATTGATCAACTAGAACGAAACAACACAAAGGACAAGATCTTCATCGAGCTCCTCCTTGAGCTTGGTCGCATCATCTGCACGGTTCAACGGCACCTGCAAGCTGATTTTGGAAGTATCTATGAGTCACGGGGACTCGGCAATCTGACACCCTCGCGATCAAGACTATTTAAGCTTATAGGAAGGGTAAAAGGTATGAGGTGGAGCTGCAGCAAGCGGCTAGCATATATGGTGGCTAACATACGCAAATGAGAGCGAGAAGAGAAGGCAAACGCATGGTCGAACAACTATGATCAAGAAGTGATCCTAGAACAACATACGTCAAACATTACTCCAACACCGTGTGCACTTCCCGGACTCTGCCGGAAAGAGACCATCACGGTTACACACGCGGTTGATGTATTTTAATTAAGGTCAACTTCAGTTTTTCTACAACCGGACATTAACAAATTCACATCTGCCTATAACCGCGGGCACGGCTTTCGAAAGTTCAAAACACTGCAGGGGTGTCCCAACTTATTCCATCACAAGCTCTCATGGTCAACGAAGGATATTCCTTCTAGCGGGAAGACCCGATCAGGCTCGGAAACCCGGTTACAAGACATCCTCGACAATGGTAAAACAAGTCCAGCAACACCGCCCGAATGTGCCAACAAATCCCGATAGGAGCTGCACATATCTCGTTCTCAGGGCACACTCAGATAGGTCAAGCTACGAGTAAAACCAACCCTCGAGTTGCCCCGAGGTGGCCCCGCAGGCTGCCCATT
>NC_041392.1:591816251-591830563 GCF_002162155.2 Triticum dicoccoides | reverse complement strand
CAAATGGTAAAACCAATGTTGGGCATTGCTGGAGGAGTTTTATTCAAGGCGAACTGTCAAGGGGTTCCCATTATAACCCAACCGCGTAAGGAACGCAAAATCCGGGAACATAACACCGATATGACGGAAACTAGGGTGGCAAGAGTGGAACAAAACACCAGGCATAAGGCTGAGCCTTCCACCCTTTACCAAGTATATAGATGCATTAATTAAATAAGAGATATTGTGATATGCCAACAAAATAAACATGTTCCAACAAGGAACAACATCTCCATGTTCCAACAAGGAACAAACTTCAATCTTCACCTGCAACTAACAACTCTATAAGAGGGGCTGAGCAAAGCGGTAACATAGCCAAACAACGGTTTGCTAGGACAAGGTGTGTTAGAGGCTTGGTTCAACAATATGGGAGGCATGATATAGCAAGTGGTAGGTATCGCAGCATAGGCATAGCAAAAGAGCGAGCATCTAGCAAGTAAAGATAGAAGTGATTTCGAGGGTATGATCATCTTGCCTGAGATCCCAGAAGGAGGAAGAACGAGTCCAGGAAGAAGACAAACGGACGTAGCCGGACGGTTCCTCACAAACGCGTCGTTATCGGAACCAACACGAAGAAGCAACACCGGAAAGAAGCAAACAACATAGTAAACAACCACCACATAATTATGGCATGATGCACAATCAAGTATGATGCATGTCCGGTTTAAAGAGGCATGGCATGGCAAAATGCACAAGCAATCCTACAAATTAAGTGGAGCTCAATATGCAACGGGATGCATATTGACAGAACACCACATTCAAATTATTTATTTCGATCTCGTTTATGTAACCAACAATGTTAAATGTTGTTAAACATGGCAAGAGGGTGAAACAAATGAAAACTACCTATCTAGGCAAGTTCAAATGAGGCCAGAAACAACGAACAACTATTCTGGAAAATCCTCACATGCATATTTTAAGGTTTGGTACTGTTCTTCCTAAACCATATTTTAGAGTTGTTAAACATGCAAAGTAAGGCCGCCATGTTAAACTAGGCATTTTCTACCCCATTTACATATAAAGTTTATTAGGTTTGGAGCTACGGTTATTAAGTTATGAATTAGAGCATTTTAACATGGTAATAGGAAAATTATATGCAAACAACATTTTAAACATTTTAAACATGGATGAAAAAGAAATATTATGAAACTAGATGAAAACTAAGCATTTTACATATATAGATCTTTTTAATCTGATGCACAGTTTGTGAGTTATTAAATACATGAAGCTTAGGGAGTTTTTTGCAAAACAGGAAAAACACTGGATTAATAGACAAACTCGCAGGACTGGGAAAAACATTATGTGGGCTGCATCTGAACAGGAGGCCCATCAGAGGATAGGCCAGGGGCTGCTCACCCTTGGCCTTGGGTGACCTGACGTTGAGGGGAGGCAGCCCAGGTGCGTGCAGTCAAAGCGGAGCGAGCGGCTTCGCTGCCAAATCGAGCACGGGGTCAATGTGGGTTTGTCCCGCTTGATGCAGGCGGCAACTGGATGAAGCGGAGGACGCGAAGAATCCCGCGACGGAGAGGCCAGAGAGACCTGGGCTCGACGGATCCGGAGGCTGGCGACGTCGGGCGCGGTCGACGGCGAGCTCCTACGTCGGGACGTCCATGGCGGTAGGGGACTTGGCGCGGGGTGAAGCAGAATGAGGACCCCGGTTCAGGTGAAGCACAGCCAGCGGCGGCGGCTTGGCTTAGCTGCAGACGTCGCCGGGGACAGGGAAACGGGCGGAGGCGGCGCTCGACGGCAAGGCCGAAGCATGGGAGGCGGACGAGCTCCAGGACGGGCATGCGGTGGCCGGGGAAGTCGCCGGGGTGGTCGCCGGTCTCCTGTCTCCTGCGTCGCGCGGGGAAGACGGCGCAGGGGCAAGGTTCGAAGCAGAGGGGTCCCTCGCGGGGCTGGGGATGCAACGACGAGCCGTGTGGCTAACGAAGAGTCACGGCAGCGCAGGCGAGGATGACGGTGACGAGCTCCTGCTTGTCACTGGCGGCGGCAGGATGAGGGGATGAGGCCGACCGCTCCTACTCGGGGCCTCGAGCAGCTACACAATCCATTCGGGATCAAGGGCAAGAAGCAAAGGAGGAGCGGGGGCGGCTGTCGTTGGGCGGCGGCGCAAAACGAGGGAGATGGTTTGATGGTGGATTGGATGATTGGTGGAGCTCATTGGTTGGTTTGATTCTCAGAATGAGGAAGTTGGTGGATCATGGGGAGGAGGCTGTTGGTTGGTCTGGGAGGGATACCGAGGAAGATGCGGCGGCGGTGGGGTGAGGGACAAAACTCCTAGATTTTAGGGTTAGACTAGGTTAGGACTAGGGGTTTTTATATAGGGAAGGAGGGGTATTTGGATCATCCGATTAAAATCGTACGGTTGAGAATAAATAGCTAGGGTGTACAAATAAGAAAACAGTGATGTTTTGCAGATGTTTGGGGATGATCCGGACATAACGGTGACGACTGCCCGGGTCGGTTCCGGGGAAGTTTCGGACACACACGTGAGGGGTCGGTGCACTGTGCAAAGAGCGGTTTTTAGGACCGTGCGATTGCATCGGATGGCTCCGGATGCGAAGAGGGGTAGGTGGATGGACTAGGTGGGCTGTGGCGAGGCTGAGAGTAGATAAGAGAGAGAGAGAGAGAGGGTCCGGCAGCAGTTTTCGGAGACCGAAAACGTCCGACGTTAGACCGGCAGCGGTGCTGCTATAGTTAATCGTTGGGGCGTCAAACGAACTCCGAATGTGATGAAACATGGCAGGCGACCTACTAACAACATAACAACACCGCATGCCAACTTTCAACCCATTTCGAGAATATTTTCCGACTGCTTATAAAATAATATTTTGGACATGCCGTGGGCGCGTGCAAGTGTGTCTGGGCTCAGAATGGACAACAAAAAGAACTGGGGAAAAACCCGGACGGATGCAGGTTTTGAAAACATGATGATGCAATGCACATGATGACATGACAAGATGCAACACGCAAGCAAATGACATGGCATTGGTCTCGGGGCGTCACAGGTCCATAGGAAGATCACACGGGTACTCCGGGATTTCCAAAAAATACAGGCAACACTGGGTACTCCAGGTGCCTCAATCCACCCAGATGTGTATTTAAGTTGCCACCTTAAGTTGAACCATTAATTAACAATCTCACATCTGTCATGGATTTCACTCACCCAAACCATGTCTACGAGCATAGCATAGCAATATAAGCAACGCGTAGAAGTAACTCCCATTTGTTTGAATGTAACAGGGCAATAGGTTCTACCTCATCAACTACTTCCCAACCCACATGTTAATGACATCCTAACCATGCAATGTTTGAGGATTGGAACTAATGCATAAAAACTGGGTGATAAAGGGGTATGATCAAAGTGTTACTTGCCTTGCTGACGATCCGCGAATCCTAGGGACTCCAAATAACACGCTTCACACTCCGGGAATTCTATCGCAAACAAACAATAGCATACATAAGCAATCAAGCAAAGAAGCACGGGTAAAACTCAAATAAGAAGGTCTAACCAGAAAGTTCAACTTAAGAACTCCGGTTTGCAAAAAGAATCAAATAGAACGGAGCAACGAAACTCAAACGGCAAAGAAAACGAGATCCGTTTACTAATCTAGACCTAGATCAAATTTTACAGTAGCAAAAGCTTGTTCAAGTTGGTTAAGCGGAAATAGGGTCTCGAGACGAGGATCTTGGCGCTTGAATCGCCTCATTCCGACAAACGAGCGGAAAGATAAACTAGAACATAAATCGGATTAGGAATCGCGATCAGAAATAATCGCGGAAAAATCCGATTAAAGAAAACTGACGAACAGGCTAACGAACGAGCGTTCGTTATCTGTAACTAACGGGCGAAAACCGTTCGTTAAAACAAACGTATGGACGAACGTCCGCAAAAAGAAAAACCGGGAAAAATCGGCAAACCGAAAAAACGAATTAGGGTTTTCTTTAAAAAAAACCAGATCGATTTTCATTTTTAAAAAACCGGTGGCTACCTCGTCAGTCCGGCGAGACGCGGCGGCGATGGCGGGGCGAGGCGGCGACACGGCAGCGGCTGCGGCTGCGGGCGGGGTGAGGCGGCGGTGGTGGGTGGTGGTGGCGGTTGGGGTGTATATAAAGGGGAGGGGGTGCCTTGGGGAGGGGGCAAGGGTGGCGGGGAGGAGTCCTTGCCGGACTCCTCGAGTCGGCAGCGGCGGGGCGGCGTCGGTCTCCTGGGAGTAGACGGCGTCGTGGGGAGAGGCGGGCCGGCGGCTGGGTTTTGGCCCAGTTAACCCCTGCGCAACTTTTTTATATATAATTCCACCAAAAATAAAAAAAATCCTAGAAAATAAAAGAAAATTCTAAAAATGCCAAAACAAATTTTCACCGTCTAAATAAAATATTTAGAACGAGATGAAAATTTTCTTGGCCCTAAAATGCAATTTTGAAAACATGCAATTTTTCTAATGCAAACAAAATTGCAATAAAATACAAATAAAACAAATATTTGATTTTAATATTTTTCCTCCAATATTTCAATTATCTTGGAGAAGTCATATTATCTCCTCTCATATATTTTAATATGAAATATTTTCAGAGGGAAGAATAATTAAAACCAAAATCCTCGTTTGAAAATTTGATAAAATCAAATTTGAAAACCGGGGAAATCCCCAACTCTCTCCGAGGGTCCATGAGTTGCTTAGGATTTCGAGGATCGCGAGACGAAAATGAAATAAAATATGATATGCAAGAATGATCTATGTATAACATTCCAAATTGAAAATTTGGGATGTTACAAACCTACCCCCCTTAAGATGAATCTCACCCTCGAGATTCGGGTTGGCTAGAAAATAGGTGTGGGTGGTCTTTGCGAAGATCATCCTCTCGTTCCCATGTGGCTTCGTCCCCGGTATGGTGGCTCCATTGAACTTTGCAAAACTTCATAACCTTACTGCAAGTGACTCGACTAGAAAACTCCAAAATCTTGACGGGCTTCTCCTCATAAGTCAAATCATTGTCCAACTGAATCTCCTCCAAGGGTACGGTATCTCTTAGCGGTATATCGGCCATCTCAGCATGGCACTTCTTCAATTGGGAAACGTGAAACACATCGTGAACTCCGGACAGTCCTTCAGGTAACTCCAACTTTTAGGAACTTCTCCCATCTGTTCCAAAACACGATACGGTCCTACAAATCTCGGGGCTAACTTTCCCTTAACCCCAAAACGTTTCACTCCTCGCAAACGTTTCTCTTCAGTCTATCTAGAATCAGTTTAACCTTCTCCTCAGACTCTTTGATCAAGTCTGGTCGAAACAACTGTCGGTCTCCAACTTCATCCCACATCAACGGTGTTCTGCACCTTCGTCCATACAGGGCTTCGAATGGTGCCATCTTTAGACTAGCTTGGTAACTATTGTTGTATGAGAACTCTGTGTAAGGCAGATTGTCATCCCAACTATATCCATAATCTAGCGCAGAGGCTCTCAACATGTCCTCCAGAATATGGTTGACTCTCTCGTTCTGTCCATCCGTCTGCAGGTGAAATGTTGTACTGAACTCCAATCTCGTTCCCAAAGTCTGGTGCAACTGATGCCAAAACTTTGAGGTAAACTATGTCCCTCTATCCGATACGATGGTCCTCGGAACTCCATGCAGACATACGATCCTGGTCATATATATCTTGGCCAACTTTGCACTATTATAAGTTGTTTTCACTGGGATAAAGTGTGCCACTTTGGTCAAGCGGTCAACTACTACCCATATAGAATCATAACCTGATTTGGTCCTAGGCAGTCCAGTGATAAAATCCATGCCAAGTTTATCCCACTTCCATTCGGGTATCAGCATAGGCTGTAGCAATCCTGCTGGCTTTTGATGCTCTGCCTTCACTCTCTGACATACATCACATATGGCTACATACTCGGCGATATCCTTCTGCATCCCTGTCCACCAGAAACGTTCTTTCAAATCCAAATACATCTTGGTGTTTCCGGGGTGTATCGAGTATGGTGAGTCATGAGCCTCCTGAAGTATTAACTTCCTGATCTCTGTGTTATTGGGCACATAAACACGGTCCTCAAACCATAAGGCGTCGTGTTCATCCTCATGAAAACCTTTGGCCTTTCCTTCACTCATTTTCTCTTTTCTCTCCGCAATCTCTTTGTCATCCTTCTAGGCTTCTCGAATCTTTCCCAACAATGTAGACTGAACCTCCATTGTTGCAACAAAACCTCTAGGAACAATCTCCAATAGAAGTTCCTAGAGATCCTCTGCTAACTCCTTCGGCAATCCCGTGCTTTCTAGGGTATTAGCATAACTCTTCCGGCTCAAAGCGTCTACTACGACATTGGCCTTTCCTGGATGATAGTGAAGCTTCATGTCATAATCCTTTATAAGCTCCAACCATCTTATCTGCCTAAGGTTCAGCTCCTTCTAGGTGAAAATGTACTTCAAACTCTTATGATCCGTGTACACATCACAATGGTTTCCAATAAGGTAATGCCTCGAGGTTTTCAACGCATGCACTATGACTGCTAGCTCCAAATCATGCGTGGCATAATCCAACTCATGCGGTTTTAGTTGTCATGAGGCATACGAAACAACTCTTCCATCCTGCATGAGCACACTTCCAAGTTCTAGGCATGAGGCGTCGCAATACACATGAAAATCCTTACGTATATCTGACAGTGTCAGCACTAGGGCTGTAGTCAAACGTTTCTTCAACTCCTAGAAACTTTCCTCGCAATCTTCCGTCCATTTAAACTTGGTATCCTTCTTCAATAATTCTGTCATTGGATTCGTAATCTTGGAAAAATTCTCAATGAATCTCCGATAGTATCCTGCGAGTCCAAGGAAACTGCGGATCTCACTAACTGAAGTGGGTGCCAACCATTCAGTGACTGATTGAACCTTGGTGGGGTCTACTGCTATACCTTCTCCTGATATAACCTGTCCAAGGAATCCGACTTCCTTCAACCAAAACTCTCATTTGCTGAAGTTGGCATATAACTGGTGTTCCCTGAGTTTCTCGAGAACTAAACACAAATGCTCCTTATGTTCCTCTTCATTCTTTGAATATACCATTGTATCATTAATGAACACCACAACAAACTTATCCAAATATTCCATGAACACCTTGTTCATCATGCTCATGAAATAGGCATGGGCGTTAGTCAGTCCGAACGACATGACCGTATATTCGTATAACCCGTACCGTGTGGTGAAGGCTGTCTTTGGTATATCCTTCTCGCGAATCTTCAACTGATGGTATCCTGATCGCAGATCGATCTTCGAAAACACCTTAGCTCCTTGCAGCTGGTCAAACAAATCATTGATCATCGGCAATGGGTACTTGTTCTTGATCGTCACTTCATTCAAGGCCCGATAATCAACAACCATTCTTAGGGATTTATCCTTCTTCTCAACCAAAAGCACTGGGGCTCCCCATGGTGATGTACTCCGTCGAATGTAACCCTTCTCCAATAACTCCTTGATCTGTTTCTTAATCTCCTCCAGATCATTCGCGGGCATCCGATAGGGTCTCTTGGATATTGGCCCTGTGCCTGGTAATAGCTCTATCAAAAACTCGATATCTCGATCCGGTGGCATGCCTAGTAACTCCTCTGGAAAAACATCCGGGTAATCCTTTACTATAGGCACTTCCTCCTGAACAACTCCCGTGAGGGTATTTACTTGGCTACTTCTGGGTTCATGCCTAGATATATACTTGATCCTTTTTCCCTCTGCGGTGGTGAGACAAATTGACTTACTAACACAGTCAATGCTTCCTCCATACTTTGACATCCAGTCCATTCCTAATATCACATCCAATCCTTCTGACTCCAAGATTATTAGGTCGGACGAAAAAACATGGTTGCCAATGGTTAAGGTATCTGGTCGCACCATCGACTAGCCATATACTCTGCTCTATGTGAATTTACTAACAGAGGGGTCCTAAGGGTTTGGGTTGGTAGTTTAAACATATCCACGAATTCCCTTGATATGTATGAATGCGATGCACCAGTATCAAAAAGAACGAGAGCGGTAAACGACTTAACCAAAAACTTACCTATGACCGCGTCTGGCTGCTCTTCAACCTCCTCCATGTTAGCGTGGTTTACTTGTCCTTTTTTGAATCGATTGGGCTTCTTCCCAGCGCTCCCATTTTCGTTTCCATTCTTCCCTTCAGGGCACTCCATGGCATAGTGTCCAGTCTTCCCGCACTTGAAACAAGTAACGTGGCTTAGGTCTCTCTTGGAGGGTGTGGCTGGATTGGGGCGGTTCTGATTGTTGCTTTCTCCGTTCCCATTCCCATTCCTTGGGCCAGTATGGTTATGGTTACTTCCTCCATTATGGGTGTGGCCTCCATGGTTATGAAAAAGTCCTCCTGAGTTTGGGGTTAGGCGAGGCTTCTGCTGAGCTCCTGAGTTATACCTCCCTTGTCCATACTTCCTCTTACGGCTCTCAATCTCCTGCTGCTTCCCTTCAATCATAAGAGCCTTATCTACCAACTCCGGGTAGCTGTTGAATGTTGCCACCATCAACTGCACGCTCATCTGATCATTTAGCCCTTCCATAAACTTCTCCTTCTTTGCGGCATCTGTGGCCACATCATCAGGGGCATAGCGAGATAACTTGCTAAACTCATCCGCGTACTGAGCCACTGTATGGTTCCCCTCGCGTAAGTTGCGAAATTCACGCTTCTTCATACTCATAGCTCCAGTTGAGACATGAGCTGTACAGAAGGCTTGCTGAAACTGGTCCCATGTCACTGTGGCTATAGTGTAGGTGACAGTGTAATTATCCCACCATGAGGCTGTTGGTCCATCCAACTGATGTGCGGTAAAATGCACCTTCTCAGCATCAATACATCCTGCAGTGGTTAAATTCCTTCCAATCCTATGGAGCCAATCATCTGCTACTATAGGCTCGGTGCTACTGGAAAACACCGGCGGCTGCAACCTCAGAAAACGGGCTAAGTTGTCAATTGGTGGTGGTGGTGGTGGTGGATTGCTGTTGTTGTTGCTGCCTTGGTTCTGAACTAACAACTGCATCAGGGTATTCTATTGCTGGATCAACTGAGTGAGCTTCGGTAGGAAAGCAAATCCGAGGTCACGTCTCGGAGGCATCTGATGAGTTTAGAGGGGAGAGATTAGAATAGAATGAGGTCTAATGAGAAAGCACTACCCATATGCACATGAGACAAACACAATCATTTCACTCAATCAATCAAGCAAGGGCATACAATCGATCTAACTATTGTTTACAAAAGTGCTCGGACTATACTATTTACATTGTGGAATACTACTACTGATGTGGTGGTCTACTAAAAATATTCCTCGGTTGAAGACTCCATGATATCTGCTCCAGCTTCGTCTTCAAAGTCATCATCGGTAAGGTCGGAGTCGGTGTCGTCGATGATGATGTAGTCCTCCGGGCGAATCTCCTTGGGTTCTTCGTCTTCTTCTATTGGTGTGGGGTCTCCCATAAATATTCCAATGTTCTTAATCAGGTCGTCATTCTTCTCCACTAGTACGACAATTTCCTCCTCATAACCTTCATGTGTAGCCTTGAGTTCTTCCTCCAGTTCTGTGATCCTAGTCATTGCCTTCTTAAGATCTATCATGCCTGCGCACATCTGATTCTCCTGGCGTCGAATGTGCTGGTTTAGTTCCTGGATCAAAGCTGCAATTGATCTATCCTTCCTAGTGCTGATCATCTCCCATTGCTCATCTCAGCGCCCACAAATCTGGTAGATAGTATCCTTAAGTTCCTTTTGGTAAACTTCTCCAATGCGTCCCATGGTGATGTGAGAAGTTCCTTTTGGTAAACTTCTCGAATGTGTCCCATGGTGATGTGAGCTGCCATACTCTTTCCTAGACTCCAGGTTGGTGCATCAAAGGAAAACTCTATGGGTTTAGTAACTGGTGTGAAGGTTCTTCCTGGAACTTGAACTTGAATCATCCATCACTCCTCTTCTGGTAAAGTGGCGTTGTAAGTCCCGGTGAAGCTTGGTATTCCTATGTTCAGGTACCTAGTGACTTCCTTCAAGTGTCGTCCAAAAGGTGCTTCTTCATCCGGTTGTGCAAACTTGTTCCTTGCATCCGCCATCCTAAAGAGTGGAAAATGGAGAGGAGTCAGAAATGAGAAGCGAATAGTGATCTATGGTTTTAGCCTAGTGGTCGTGTCCTACACTCAGCATGTGCTCTGATACCATCTTGTACCGACCCGACCTCAAACGGTCAAGTCTCTGTGCATTAGTGTCATCCCTGGATCGGTAATGCTGACACACACAGTACTTGAGGATTTATAATAGAGTAGCAATCACACACTTATTACATCGAATGTCTCCAAAGAGAATTTATAACAATAAATATGGCCTAAGGCCATCTAATACGATAACAGAGGAAGGCTTGGAAGATAAAGTGAGTCCATCAACTCCAACGGCATAGCTGAGCTGCACGGCAACGACCTAACCAACCTTACTTCTCGTCTGAAAAGTCTGCAACATAATACCTTGCAGCCCGAAAACGGGTCAGCACATCGAATATGCTGGCAAGGCAACATAGTAGAGCAAGAAAAGAATAATGCTATCACTACATGCATATTTGGCTGGTGGTAAGCTCTGTGGTGATAGTTTTTGCGAAAAGCCAATTTTTCCCTACAACAAAGGAATAGATTTTATTTAACTATAATGGTAGTTGAAACATCATTGAGAAGGTTCCCCCAACTCAATCCCAATTAAAAGTAATTATCAACCCAACAATATTAATTTAAGAGTGACGAGATACTTAAGATACTCCAAGTACTAGATACTCAAGTTGTCCATAACCGGGGACATGACTAACCATGATTAGTTTGTACACTTGGCGGAGGTTTGCGCACTTTTCCCCACAAGACTCGATCGCCTTCGTTGAATTTCTTGCACTACATGATGTTTGAGAAATGGATGACCGAGACACAGTCTTTCAAAAACATTAACTCTCTACTCCGGGCAAACCATACCAAACCTACAACCCACTACCTGCTGATCCAGCTCTTCAAGAGCTTCACGTAACTTACTCAACTATGCTAGAGCCCATAATAGCTTGTGGCTGCACATGGAAGTTTCTAGCATGAATCATCTCAATTCCCTTTGAGCCTGGGTGGCGGTCCATAGGAAGATCACACGGGTACTCAAAGATTTCCAAAAATACAGGCAACACTAGGTACTCCAGGTGCCTCAATCCACCCAAATGTGTATTTAAGTTGCCACCTTAAGGTGAACCATTAATTAACAATCTCACATCTGTCATGGATTTCACTCACCCAAACCACGTCTACGAGCATAGCATAGCAATATAAGCAACGCGTAGAAGTAACTCCCAAGGGTTTGAATGTAACAGGGTAATAGGTTCTACCTCATCTACTACTTCCCAACCCACATGTTAATGAAATCCTAATCATGCAATGTTTGAGGATTGGAACTAATGCATACAAACTAGGTGATAAAGGGGTATGATCAAAGTGTTACTTGCCTTGCTGACGATCCGTGAAACCTAGGGACTTCAAATAACACGCTTCGCACTCCGGGAATTCTATCGCAAACAAACAATAGCATACATAAGCAATCAAGCAAAGAAGCATAGGTAAAACTCAAATAAGAAGGTCTAACCAGAAAGTTCAATTAAAGAACTCCGGTTTGCAAAAAGAATCAAATCGAACGGAGCAACGAAAATCAAACGGCAAGGAAAACAAGGTCCGTTTACTAATCTGGCCCTAGGTCAAATTTTATAGTAGCAAAAGCTTGTTCAAGTTGGTTAAGCGGAAAGAGGGTCTCGAGACGAAGATCTAGGCGCTTGAGTCGCCTGATTCCGACAAACGAGCGAAAAGATAAACTAGAACGAAAATCGGATCAGGACTCACGATTAGAAATAATCACGGAAAAATCCGATTAAAGAAAACTGATGAACAGGCTAACGAACGAGCGTTCGTTATCTGTAACTAACGGGCGAAAACTATTCATTAAGATGAACGTACGGACAAACGTCCGCTAAAAAGAAAAACCGGGAAAAACTGGCGAACCGAAAAAAATGCACTAGGGTTTTCTTTTAAAAAAACAGGATCGGTTTTCTTTATAAAAACCGGTGGCTACCTCATCGGTCCGGCGAGACGCGGCGGCTGCGGCGCGACGCGGCAGCAAGCGGCGAGGCGGCGACGGCGGCGGGCAGCGGTGGTGGGTGGTGGTGGCGGTGGGAGGCATTGTATATAAAGGGGAGGGGGTGCCTTGGGGAAGGGGCAAGGGCGGCGAGGAGTTGTCCTAGCCGGACTCCTCGAGTCGGCAGTGGCGGGGCGGCGTCGGTCTCCTGGGAGAAGACGGCGTGGCGAGGAGAGGCTGGCCGGCAGCTGGGCTTCGGCCCAGTTTGCCCCTGCGCAACTTTTTATATATATATAATTTCGCAGAAACTATAAAAAATCCTAGAAAATAAAATGAAATTCTAAAAATGCCCAAAACAAATTTTCACCATCTAAACAAAATATTTAGAACGAGATGAACATTTTCTTGGCCCTAAAATGCAATTTTGAAAACGTGAAATTTTTCTTTTGCAAACAAAATTGCAATAAAATCCAAATAAAACAAATATTTGATTTTAATATTTTTCCTCCAATATTTCAATTATCTTGGAGAAGTCATATTATCTCCTCTCATATATTTTAATATGAAATATTTTCAGATGGAAGAATAATTAAAACCAAAATCCTCGTTTCAAAATCTGATAAAATCAAATTTGAAAACCGGGGAAATCCCCAACTCTCTCCGAGGGTCGTTGACTTGCTTAGGATTTCGAGGATCGCGAGACGAAAATGCAATAAAATATGATATGCAAGAATGATCTATGTATAACATTCCAAATTGAAAATTTGGGATGTTACAGAATCGGAGGGGGAAAGTTGCGTGTTCGCTATGTTAGGGATGCGTGGCGGACGAACGGGTTGCGTATTCGGATTCCTCTCGTCGTTCTGAGCAACTTTCATGTAGAAAGTATTTTCATCCGAGTTACAGTTTATTTTATATTAACTTTAAAAGAATTAAATCATTTTTAGGATTTATTTAATTATTTAAATTCAACATTGTCCAGAACAGTCCATGATGACGTCAGCATGACGTCAGCAGTCAACGTTGACCGTTGACCTGGTCAACCTGACCAGTGGGTCCCACTGGTTAGTGACGCATTTTAATTAAACATATTAATTAACCTAATCAGGATTAATTAGGGGTGGGCCCCATTGTCATTGACTACTTAATTAGCTAATTAACTAATTAGGTTATTCAGGTAACTAATGTTTAATTAGTTTAATTAGTTGTTTTAGTTTAATTATTTAAAATTAATTAAGTTAATTAATCAATTCTTTAATTAATTAATTAATTATTTTTATTATTTATTTATTTATTTATTTATTATCTTTTAATCCTTTTTTAAATCGTTCTCAAGGCACTGGGCCCACATGTCATAGGCCTAGAGGGGCCATAGTGGGAAAAACGGGCGCACGGGCGCCGGGCGTTGGCCCGACGCACACGCGGGCGACGGAGCCGGGCGCCGGACCTGGCCGGCGTCCAGCCGGGGCCGCAGTGCGAGGGTGCGGCAGGACCCACGACGGGCGAGGCCAGATCGGGGGGAGAGTTGCGGACGACGCCGACCACAAGCAGCAGCGCTGGTGGGGGGTAGCGGGGCAGCGGCGGCTGGGACATGCGAGGCAGCGGCGGCGGCCATGAAGGAACCTGCGTGCCCGGGGGCGTTGGCGCGATGTGTTCAGGCGGCGCGGGTGGGCGCGGCGGCACACGTGCGCTAGGGTGACGGCGGCGCGGGCGAAGCGAGGCGGCAGGAGCGGCAAGCGAGAGGGGGCGGCCGCAAGCAGGGAGTGGTGGCTGGCGACGCCGCACGGCGAGCAGCGACGATGCTAGGCAGCGCACGGGGAGGGGGGAGACTGTGGGCAAGCACGCAGGCGAGGCGCAGGGCGCGGCCACGGCGCGGGCGCGACGAACAGGGGAAGGCCCGTGGCGCGAGGCTTCGAGACGAGCAGGGGGAAGGGCAGTGACCAGCGGGCGGCAGGCGGGCGTTGTGGCGAGCGCGTACGAGTGATGTGGCATGCGAGGGAGAGAGGAGAGGTCGGAGCTCACAGCGGGGCGTAGGGCACGGGGCATTGGTGCTCGGGGTGGGTGATGGGGACGCGGTCGACGGCAAAGAGATAGACGAGGCGAGGGAGGCCCGACGAGGCGGCGTCGGGCGGCTAGCGGCGGCCAGTTCCCCCTCCT
>NC_041392.1:591792710-591815540 GCF_002162155.2 Triticum dicoccoides | reverse complement strand
TGGGCCGGAGCCCAGTGGGGGGTGCTTCCTATTTTTTTGTTAGTTTTGTTTTTCTCTTTTGTATTTCTTTTCATTTTAGTTATTTACTTTTCGGTTTTAAATCATTTTAAATTATTTAGGCATTGCATAAAAATGTGTTTACTGCACCATATTTATCTATGTAATATTTAGTACAAACCGAACATTTTTATTTTAATGTTTGAAAACTTTTATTATTTACCAAACTTTGAATTTGAATTTTGGACCGGTTTTGATCTAACGGTAGATTAGCAACAATAACCGTGGGGACATGGGACCAGTAGCGTGGGATTACTGTAGCTTAATTACCCGGGCGTTACAAAACTCCTCCACTACAAGAAATCTCGTCCCGAGATTTAGGAGGTAGAAGGAAACAGTGCGGGGTATTCATCACGCAGGCGGTCCTCGCGTTCCCAAGTGGCTTCATCTTCAAAGTGATGCGACCACTGGACTTTGAGGAATTTGATCGCCTTCTGACGTGTGCAGCGTTCAGCTTGGTCAAGAATGTGGACCGGATACTCTTTATAGGAGAGGTCCTGTTGCAATTCGAGCACTTCAGGATCCACTGCTCGGATTGGATCCTCGAAGCAACGACGGAGCTGTGACATGTGGAACACATCATGAACCCGAGAAAGGTTGGGCGGAAGCTCCAGTCGATATGCCACTTTTCCACGCCTTTCAAGAATAGTGAATGGGCCAATATAGCGAGGAGCTAGCTTGCCCTTGATCCCTAAGCAGTGAGCACCCTTCATTGGTGTAACACGAAGATAAGCCTCTTCGCCAGGTTGATAGACCATGTCTTTGTGATGACGGTCATACTGACTTTTCTGACGCGACTGAGCAGTCTTGAGATTCTCGCGAATAATGCAGACTTGTTCTTCGGCCTGTTGGATAATATCCGGAATGAAGAGTGGACGTTCCCCAGTTTCTGACCAGTTCAGAGGGGTCCGACACTTTCGTCCATATAATTCTTCTAAGGGGGACATCTTCACACTAGCTTGATAGCTATTATTATAAGAGAACTCAGCATATGGAATAGATTCCTCCCATTTCTTGCCAAAGGAAATTACACAAGATCGAAGCATGTCCTCGAGAACTTGGTTGACACGTTCAACTTGTCCTTGCGACTAAGGATGAAACGTCGTACTGAACAACAGATGAGTTCCCATAGCTTCTTGGAAACTTGCCCAGAATCTTGAAGTGAACAAGCTGCCACGGTTCAAACTGATAACCAGTGGAATACCGTGAAGTGAAACAATTCTGGACATGTAGAGAGTTGCAAGCTGACTAGCAGTGATTGTTTCCTTGACCACCAGAAATGTGCAACTTTAGAAAGCCGGTCAATGACGACAAGAATAGCATCATTACCTTTCTGCGATTTGGGAAATCCAACGACGAAGTCCATTTCAACATGGTCCCATTTCCATTCAGGAGTAGAGATAGGTTGCAGAGTTCCAGCAGGCCTTTGATGTTCTGCATTGATACAACGGCAAACGTCACACTCAGCAACATAATGAGCAATGTCTTGCTTCATATTGGACCACCAGAATCTCTGACGGATGTCTTGGTACATCTTTGCACTACCAGGATGGATGAACAGAGGCGTATCATGAGCTTCTTTCATAACCTCCTGTGTCATATCATGGTTTTTCTCTAAATATGACACCACTAGGCGGCCTTTGAAGTACAAGGCGCCATCATCGGCGATAGTGAAGAATGAGGGCTTTCCTTCTGCTAGATGGCGTTTAATCTTGTGGGCTTGAGAGTCATATCCCTGAATTCTCTTGATGGAGTCCAAGAGATCTAGTTCGACAGCCAGGGTATTGAGGGAACCCTCGGAAACAACACGGACTTTCATATTGCGAAACTCCTCAGGAGGTGGAGCGAGTGCACCAGGGGGAACAATATGGAGGTTTAGGTTTCTGAATTCTTCAACAAGCGAGGGTGGAACTTTGTGGACCTGGAGGTGGTTGCAGTAGGACTTGCGGCTCAAGACATTAGCCTTGCCTGGGGTATAGGATATACCCACGTCAAAATCTGCAACAGTCTCCATCCATCTCTGCTGACGGAGGTTCAGGTCTGGCTGAGTAAACAGATACTTCAGACTTTGGTGGTCGGTGAAGATCTCACAATGATTACCGAGAAGGTAATGTCACCACTGCTTCAAAGCATGAATGACAGCAGCAAGCTCGAGGTCGTGAATTGGGTAGTTTTCTTCGTGAGGGTGCAGTTGACGAGAGGCATAAGCAATCACTCTATGCTCTTGCATTAGGACACAGCCTAATCCTTGACGGGAAGCGTCGCAGTAAATAACGAAGTCCTTAGTATCAGGTGGAGCAAGCACTGGGGCAGAAATCAACTTGTCTTTGAGCGCCTAGAAACTTTCCTGACACTTGTCTATCCATTGGAACTTGACACCCTTATGAAACAGATTAGTCAGAGGCCTAGTGATCTTGGAGAAGTACTCGACGAATCGACGGTAATAGCTGGCGAGACCAAGAAAACTTCTGACTTGCTTGACATTCTTTGGAGGAGTCCAATGAAGAATAGCCTGGACTCGTTCAGGGTTGACGGCAATACCATCCTTGGAGATGACATGCCCAAGATAGGTTACTTTGGGGAGCCAGAATTCACCCTTGGAATACTTAGCATACAGTTGATGCTTCCGTAGCTTTTCCAGCACAAGACGAAGATGTTCAACATGTTCCTCCTTGTTCTTGGAAAATACAAGGATATCATCCAGATAAACCACGACGAACTTGTCGAGGTAATCCATGAATATGTAGTTTAACAGATGAGAGAAGGTGGCTGGAGCATTCATTAAGCCGAATGACATGACGGTGTACTCGTATGATCCATACCGAGTCACGAAGGCGGTCTTTGGGATATCCTCTTCACGAACACGGATCTGGTGGTAACCCAACATCAAGTCGAGTTTAGAGAACACTGATGAACCTGCCAATTGATCATAAAGTGGCTTGGTTAATAGGACGATAGTCTTGGACTAATCAGTTCGTCCCATCCTTCTTCTTAACAAAGAGAGAAGGTGCTCCCCAAGGAGAGCAACTAGGGAGAATGAAACCTTTGCTAAGAGATTTGTTGATTTCCTCCTTAAGCTCAATGAGTTCATGCGGCGGCATCTTGTAGGGTCGTTTGGCTATAGGGGTGGTGCCTGGTTTCAAGTCGATGATGAATTCGACAGCTCTAGCAGAGGGAATTCCTGGAAGTTCTTCCGGAAAGACGTCTTGGAATTCACGAATGACGGGAATGCTTTCAATGCCCTCAAGTGGTGCAGCATTCAATGCATTCAAGGCATAAAGTCATGCCTCGGCATTTTGAACCAGATGAGCCTGGTAAGTAACTATTTCATCGGAAGGGTGTAGCAGATGGACGGTCTTAGTGGCGCAAACTATAGAAGCAGTATGCGCTTTCAAACAATCCATCCCCAGAATTAGGTCAATGTTAGACGACTTCAGGATAATGGGAGAGGCATAGAATTCCAGCCCTTCGATTTCCACGGGGACGTCGATGCCAACCATGGAGGTTTGACATTATTCCACGGGGGTTTTTACCATTACCGAAGTGTTCATCTCCACACATTTAACGCCATGCTTGTATGCAAAATCTTCTGACATGAATGAATGTGATGCTCCTGAATCGAATAGAACAGATGCAGGTACTGAATTTACGAGGAGTGTACCCATCACAGTAGCCAGCTGGTCTTGAGCTTCATTAAGATCAACATGGTTGGCATGAACACGACCATAAGACCTAGTATTGTTGTTGCGAGGCTGGTTGCTTCCACGGGCAGCTGCGGGGAGGGCCAGTTGATTCTGGTTCTGGTTGCATTCCCTAGCACGGTGTCCTGGTTGACCACACCTGAAGCACAAACCATTATTGGGAGTGGGAACAGGAGCTCGGGGTGGTGGAGCTGGAAGTCTTGGCTGCCTAGTTGGTGGGGAGGCAGATGCGATGCAGCATAGGACTACCTTGGAGCAGGTGCAGTTGGCTGGTACATGCTATTGGGAATCCATATCCTATGCTTCTGGGAGGATGGGCCCGAAGATGAGCCCGTGTCACGGTTGCGCCTATGAGAGCTCTGGTGTTCGTATAGACCAGTTTCGACATTGATGGCCTTGTTCACCAAGGTGGCGAAATCAGCAAAGTCATGCACTAGAAGTGCGATCTTGATGTCAGCTTGAAGGCCATCACGAAACTTCTCCTGTCTACGTGCATCAGTTGCAATGTCTTCTTCAGCATAGCGGGACAAGTCCAGAAACTCCCGCTGATAAGTTTCAACAGTTTTGTTGCCCTGGGTGAGGTTGCGGAACTCACGCTTCTTCCGGTCCATGACTCCCTGAGGAATGAAGCGGGCACGGAAAGCAGCTTGGAAGTCTAGCCAGGTGATGATTGTTCCTACTGGCAGAGTACGCCTGTGGCTGTCCCACCATTGAGCAGCGGGTCCCTTTAGGAAGAAGGAAGCAAAGGTTACATAGCTGGCAGGGGCTACATCAGCAGACTCCATCTCATAGGTGATGTCACTGAGCTAGTCATCAGCATCTAGAGGCTGAGTTGAGCTGCGGTACACGGTTGGGTTGAGGCGCATGAAATCCTGTAGAGCACTTGGGTTGGTTGTTGGTTCATATTGGGGCAAGGAAACTAATCCATAATATTCTCCATGAACTGGCGATGCAGCTCAAACTGTTGCATCATCTCAGCCATCACTACTAGGAAAAGGGCTATAGATGGAATGGACACTAATGGCGGACCTGTCATGTGGTGCGCCACTACTATATAGCAGTGGCGCACCATGTGTTGGTGCGCCATTAGTGTGGAAGACACTAATGGCGCACCTGGCACATGGTGCGCCACTACTAACAAATTTTTTTCCACACATACTAATGGCGCATCACTGCACGGTGTGACACTCCAAAAATTTTATTTGGTTTTCAGCAAAAACTTTGTGGTTTTCGGAAAGAGGCCATTTAAAATTTTCCAGAAAACCTTCCTCTTAAAAACTTCTTTGGCAAGGATTTTTTTGTATCTTCTTAAAACTATGGTGTTTGATCATTTAAAACACTTTCTCTGATGGTTCCCTTCTCAAAATATATTTTTGGAAATTATTCTTTTCTTACAAAAAGAAATCTATGAATTTTGAGGATTTTCTTATCTTGAAATCCACCCATGGTTTTACCATGTCTCCTATAGTAAATCTTCTCAAAATCCCTCCCTCCACCTTTGAACAATATAATTTCTCTATCTCAACAAGTCCAAACAAGTTTTGGATTTTATTTCAATTATTTTATCTCCCAAATCATTTCTGCCAATTATTTTGAGCCTAAGTGATTTTCAAAGCAAGTACCTCATTGCCTTTGATTTTTCACCTCAAACCAACTCCCCTGGATTGTCTTTAGTACCCACAACCTAGAACCATCTTGATCCACTCTTCTTCTTTTCAAAAATTTCAAATTTCACTCACTGCAAGTTTGGACCAGATTTGACAAATTTGATGAAATTCATATACACACTTCTCCAAAAATTCCACAAAAATTCAGGCAGCCTCCTGGTGCAATGAGAGGCCACCCCACCAAGTTTCAGCTCAAGGAAAAATCCCTAGATGCCTAGATCATTCTGTCGAACACCTTGCATGCACTGTTCTGTTCATCTTCAGATAAGTTCAGAAATTCAGTGTCGTTTTTCCTTCGTCAGACTTCGGTCACACGGCCACAGTGCGCCCTGGCGTGTTGCACGCAGCCTCTTCCCCTTGACCAGCACCCCGCACGCATGCTTGGCCAATTCCTGGCGTCGGTGGCGACGAGCCTCGCCGGCGTTGGAAGCTTCTGCGGTGGCTGCGCCTTCTGTGGCGGCCAGCGAGGGCCCGAGCCCGCTCGCCACGCCACCCGGCGCCGCCCAACGCCCCTTGGCTCTCCGCATGTCCCTGCCATGCCAACGCACGCCCGTGGCACCGTCGCCGTGGCCCGGCAAGCACGGAACGTGCTCCCTGCGGCCGACGGGCCCGCGCCACCCCGTTCCGTCGAGCTCGCCCAAAACACCCAAATCCTGGCTAGTTTAGCACCTAAATGGACCCAGTGAACCACCACGACGGCGCTCGACCCCTAAACCTTCCCGACCAATGCCAGGCGCCGCCGTAAACTTCGCCGGAGAACCCCGTTCTCGGCCACCGCCTCGGACTACCTATAAAAAGGGGCCCCGAGCTCGCCCTCGAGCACGCACCATCACTACACCTCTCCAGCACCCCGCCAGGCCAACAGGGGGACCTCGAGGAGGTCTCCTCCCCCAGCTCCGGCCGCCCCGTTCCGCCTCGGCCTCCACCTCGATTCGCTCCGGTGAGGCCGTCTCCGGCGCCCAAACCCCGTCAGTTACCCCCTCTAGCTACCAAAAGTCTAACCCCCTCCTCAATTTGATCTCCGCAGCTCTCTTCGACGAGGCCCTCGATCACCCGAACCACCGTCCACTGGAGCAAGGCTCGCCGTCGACGTGGTACTCGCCGGCGACCACCACCACCACCAACCGATGTGGAATGGCGCCCTGAACACGGAGGTACTCTCCGATCCCCCTGCCTCGCCGTGGATCGCCGCTGGCGACCACCGCGGCTCTCGGGCACCGGCGAACTCTGCCGCCCCGTTTGAATATTCAAACCTTACGGGCGGGACCCGCCTGTCAGCCTCTCTGTCCTGTCTAAGAGAAACGTTTTCTGAAAACGTCTTCTGCCAAATGCGTTTTCCCGCTGGGCCGACGCATTCTTATTCGAGTCGTTTTCTGTTTTTGTAAGCTAGCCCCTGGGAACTTTCTGTTTCATTACAGATGAGTCCCTAGATTAAAACCCTTATAACTTTTTAATAGAAAGGAATTTTTGAGTGATTCTTTTTCTGTCCTCTTCAGGTTTTTGTCTAGTTTTTTATCATATTTATTTGAAAAATATTTGGAATAATTTTTGTGCACCTCACGGTATTCACGATAGCGCGTATATTTTCTTTATACCGTAGATACCGAAGGAGGTGACGGGACCGCAAACTTCACCGAGCTAGGCTCCGACTACTCCGAACCAGGCAAGCATGTTTGAACTTTTGATATGATGATTGTTCTGGCATGTTTGCATTAAGTACTTTATGGCATGTTGATGAACATACCGACAAATGTCATGTTACCTGCAACGATGAGGCAAGTGAGTTTCGAAAATCCATGAGTGGATGGATGTGAGTATGCATGGCCATGTGTTGGCATGAGGATGGGTAAGATGGCAGTGTTGTAGCATGCCAGGCTTATGCCAGACTATGTGACTTCAATGTCAACTCATATCATTCCAGTTCCTTCCATTCTTCCTTCCCTGTACTACCACATGTTTTCCGCAAGGATTATGGCTTAGTAAGTTGTAAACCGCTTTCCTGGTACACACCAAAAAGGAGAGGCCGTGATGATGGTTCCATGGCCCTGGATTAAAGCCAGTCATCCGGTCAGGGGGCATGGGTGTTTCCGATTGGGACCGAGAGGGGGGCACCCCTTAGAGCGCGCGTATATAAATTTGATCCCATGTTATTCGAGATTGTGATCTCCCCGTCTCAAAAGTTTTTCTTGGACGATGTCTAGGGTGATTCCTAGCATCGAGAGGTAGGATGGGTGTGTACTGGTTAGCTGTGTTTTCTTTCGAAATACCGTAAACGGAACTAGTCCTTCGTGACTACGGAAATCCGTTGGCTGTGGGAAAAAAAATCTTCGTACAAACTCTGCAGAGTCATATATTCCTCTGAATCATCTATTCCATGTCCAAGTTCGGTATTATCTTATCCTGACAAATGTCAGTTTTGATGACAGAGACTCCGGTGAATCACATGAGTGTTAAGTCCGGTTAAATGTTTATTCCTGTGGATGGACTAACCCGTTTATTCTCATGAATTGAATATTTACTATGAGTATTATTTACTCGTGAATAAAAGCCCTTTCTGTGATGTCGCTTAGACGTCCGACTGCGGCATTGTTATATTTTACTTTCAATAAAAGCCCTCTCTGTGATGTCGCTCAGACGTCCGACTGTGGCATTGTTATATTTTACTTTCAATAAAAGCCCTCTCTGTGATGTCGCTCAGACGTCCGACGGTGGCATTGTTATATTTTACTTTCAATAAAATCCCTTTCTGCAATGTCGCTCAGACGTCCGACTGTGGCATTTCTTTTAAAGCCCTTTATGTGGCGTCGCTCAGACGCCCGACTGTGGCATTTCTTTTAAAGCCCTTTATGTGGTGTCGCCTAGATGCCCGACTGCGGCGTGATTTATTTATTTATCTTCCTATCGAGGTGTCGCTTCAGACACCCGATTGGGTTTACAGTTATTTTGTTGGGTTTTCGAGCGGACTACCGCCGACCCCCTTTTTACCTGTCTTGTTTTTACGAATTAATGTGCCACTGTTAAAAGTTAAACATGACGCATCCATGCATGCATTTGTTATGTCTTACGTCCGAACTGTCTTGCGAGTACTTTCAAAGTACTCACCTGGCTTGTTGATTTGGCCAGATGCTGACGAAGGCGATCTCATGGATGAAGAATTTGATAGCGAGTCCGACGCCTAGAGGAATCCCAGTCAGTCTCGTGCGACCCTGGATTTGGTCACTGTATTATATCCGCTTCCGCTACCAAATAAATTCATCGAGCCTCACCTCGACGCTCGATGAGATGCCAGTTTTAGAGTCTTGTATCTCTCTCCCCGCTGTGTTTTTCCACCACCGCCCTATCCTCGAGTCAGTAGTATGCCTCCACACCATTGTGTCATGTCCGCCATTATGTATAATTATTGGCGTGCTTGTAATAATTTGGTTGAGCAACCGTAGCTCGACCCTGTAATATATTTTATGCTACTGGCTCTTTGTATCAAGAATTTGTCTACCGGTAAGGAGGATTTTTCTCATACTGGATTCAAAAGATTGGCTTTCTCAATAAACATTTTTATTGAAAAACCGGTCATGACAAGCTTGGCATTAGAGCCAGGCTGACTGTAGGAAGCCACTAGGTGCGATCGCTAATTGGTTATTAGCATGATAGAGCCATTTTATATTTTCTTGCAATTGTAGTCATTTTCTGACAGTCAGCATAAATTTATGATCTGACCATGCAGAATATTTTTTTTGCCTACTTTTGTAGATGGCCGACAACAGCTGCGAGTCTCAGACCTTCGCCAACGTGCCCGATGGGTTCGTCAAGCTTCTCTCCTTCATCGTTCAGGTCGCGATGGGGCCATCTGTGCGCCCAGTCTTCACACTCTGCCAGCACCGAGTCAACGACAGTCTGACCATGCACCAGGCCGCGGTGCAGTTCAAGGGAGGGCGTGGTGAGTTACGCCGCTTCTGGTTCTTGGGAAGAGCCATGCCTACGGAGAGGCATGCTATGCATATGGCAGCCCGCGAAGCGATAGCTCGTCTCAGGGATGTCCTCCCAGTGATGAAGACTCGTCGTTACCGTTATCTTCCATGCCATGTGCCTTACACCTGTCACTACGCATTCTCCTGCCCTAGAGGAGAACGAGACGAGGCTTTTGAGATGCTTATTGAGTATCTCCGGGCCCTGGAGGCAGCCTTCGACAACCTGGTGGACGACTTCGTAGCTGCCCGCATGGACTCAGTCCATGGCTGTGCTGCCAACAGGAGGGAGCTCCTACCCACCGCACCGCCACTGACTTTTGTCTCGTCCTCAGCATCTCATGCACCTACTCGTCGCCTGCCTTCTACCGAAGAATTCAACCAAGTCATTGCGCTCACTCCAGCGCGCACTGCACCACCCTTCGCGCCCACTCCTATTCGTGTTGTTCCGCCCCTGGCGCCCGCTCCGTCCACCCAGCGCAACTCTACTCGTATGGAGCCTATCAGTGAGGAGGAAGTCGAGTCCCCAGCCTCGCTACGCCTCACCCTCGGCAGGGCAAAGGAGGTTGTCAACATCTCCGCCTGAGTACGCTTAGCCGCCATGCAATGTACTGCTTTGTATGATATGTTTATATGTACATAGGTTGTGAGAAGTAGCCTGTTTGCGCATCATGTAGGATCTGGAGGAGTGCACTAGCCTAAATAACATGTCAGGATTATGTACGCATATTCTGAGTGATGTATTGTATAATTACCGCCTGCGTGTAAGATATGTAATGAGCAGTCCTTCTCCGTGCGCAAATCGATATGTTTTTCTCAAGTAAGCTTGGTTATTTAATTTTAATTGCCAGCTTTATGCATTTCTAGAATTGTTTTTGCGACTCTTTTCGCTTTTCTTATGGATTTTACAAAATATATCCCCAGAGTGAAAAACGTCTCATCCTTGGACTCGCTCCATGCCAACTCCACCAGAGGAAAATTATGATACACAACCCAGCAACAAGTTCGCACAGGGACAGTCAAGCCAACAGGACAGTGAATCGGCACTTTCACAAATGTGTCGCCTTTATGAGCAGAGTCAGCAACAACATCGGGAAATGATGAACCAAGTCATCAACATGGGAAATCACCATGGATAGTATCAGCAGCATTCCAAGTAATCTGAGCTACATAAGACACGTCCCCAAACATTTTCTCATACTGACAAGCCTCTGGAGGCCGAGGACTGGCTTCGAGATATGGAGAGAAAATTAATTATTGCAAAATGTTCAGATCTCGAGAAAGTACTATATGCTCCGCACTATCTCACAGGAGCAGCTGCATCATGGTGGGAGAATTTTCTGCACATGCACCCCAACGAAAATGATATAACCTGGGATGATTTCAAGGAAGGTTTCCATGGTGCACACATTCCCAAGAGTATTATGAAAATCAAGAAGAGAGAGTTCGATGACCTCAAACAAAGGAACATGACAGTGTCAGAATACAACGGTCAATTTACTCTATTGTCTCGCTACGCCAATGAAGAACGTATGACTGAGAGCAAGAAGATGGAGAAATTCCTTGACGGTCTGGCGCCCGCGCTTAAATGCCAACTAGTCGTGCACACTTTTCCGGATTTTAAGACTCTAGTGGACAAAGCCATTACTCTGGAAAATGAGAGACGTAACTTGGAGGATTTCCGCAAGGGAAAAAGAGACCAGACTACTCTTGCGCGCAACCACCGAAACAAGACAGATTTTCAGAAAAGTGGGACACACAAGCCTACGACAAACATCTCACGCCCAACCAAGAATTTTCATGCAAGGGACAAGGAGTTCACATATCGCCCAGGCGTTACTTGATACGCTTGTGTAGAAGAAGGGCACTATGCCAAACAGTGCCCCAAGCCAAGGAACTCGACCCCGAAGCCAAACAATGGTGGAAATAATTCAGCGCCCAAGCGCAACAATTTCAACCCCAACAACAACCACGGGAAGGGTCATCTAAACCACGTGACCAAAGAAGAAGCACAAAACGCTCCGGATATCGTACTCGGTATGTTTCCTGTCAACACAATACCTGCAACGGTTTTGTTTGATTCTGGAGCTTCTCACTCATTCATTTTGAAAAGTTTTGCTTTGCAAAATACTTTTTCGATGTTTCCCTTGGAAAAATCCATGATCATCAAGTCCCCTGGGATTCAGCAAGTTACTCAGAGTTACTGTCAGAATGTGGTTATTGAGTTCAAAGGATTGAAATTTTACGCCAATCTTATTGTGTTGGAAAATAAAGGACTGGATGTCATCCTAGGGATGGACTGGTTAACCACCAACAAAGGTTTTATTGACTGTTTCAACCGGACCGTAATTCTCACACACCACCACGGGAAGACAATAAAAGTATCAGCCAAGGAAAGAAAAATACCCCGGCAGCCGAGATTGAATAAGGTGGATGTTTCTGAGTTAAACAAGGTTCCAGTGGTATGTGAATTTCCAGACGTATTTCCCGAGAACTACCAGGCATGCCACCAGACCGAGAAATAGAATTCAGCATTGAGCTAGCACCAGGAACCACCCCCATATACAAGAAACCATACAGAATGGCACCATCCGAGTTGATTGAGTTGAAGAAACAAATAAAGGAATTACTGGACAAGGGATACATTCGAGCCAGCTCCTCACCTTGGGGATCACCAATTTTATTTGCCAAAAAGAAGGATGGAACACTAAGATTGTGCATAGACTACCGAGCACTTAACATGGTCACAGTCAAGAACAAATACCCGATGCTAGGGATAAATGATTTATTTGATCAGCTCGCTTAGGCCAAGGTATTCTCAAAGATTGACTTAAGGTCAGGATACCATCAATTAGAAGTGCAAACAGAAGATATTCCCAAAACAGCCTTCACCTCCAGATATGGACTATATGAGTTCACAGTTATGCCTTTTGGATTAACAAACGCCCCCGCATATTTTGTTCACCTCATGAACAAAGTATTTATGAAGTTTATGGACAAGTTCGTTGTGGTATTTATCGATGATATTCTGATATACTCCAAGACACCAGAAGAGCACGCGGAACATCTCAGGATTGTGCTAGGAGAACTCAGGAAACATAAATTGTATGCCAAGTTCAGCATGTGCAAATTTTGTCTAAGACAAGTAGGCTTTCTAGGCCACATGCTGACCCAAGACGGTATCGCAGTGGACCCGAAGAAAGTCAGGGCCATACTTGGCTGGAAGTCACCAGCCAGCGTAACAGACATACGAAGTTTCCTGGGAATGGCAGGATATTACCGCAGATTTATTGAAGGATTCTCCACCCTAGCCAAGCCAATGACGCAGTTACTCAAGAAGGACAAGAAGTTTGAATGGACAGAAGCCTGCAAGAAAAGTTTCCAAGAGCTAAAACGGAAATTAACAACAGCACCGGTATTAATTGTGCCAGACATACACAAGAATTTTGAGGTGTATTGTGACGCATCCCGAAAAGGCCTCGGGTGTGTGTTGATGCAAGAAGGCAAGGTTGTCGCATACGCTTCACGGCAACTCCGCAAGCATGAGGAAAATTATCCCACTCATGACTTAGAAATGGCAGCAGTCATTCATGCACTTAAGGAATGGAGGCATTTCTTACTTGGGAATCGATGTGAAATATACACGGACCATAAAAGTCTCAAATATATTTTCACACAGCCAGAACTAAACTTACGGCAACGACGCTGGTTGGAATTGGTAAAGGATTATGATGTTGGTATCCACTATCATCCAGGGAAAGCAAATGTAGTGGCCGATGCTCTTAGTCGGAACCCCAGCTCCGACGAAAATAGTCTGCAAAGCTTGAGACCTGAATTCCAACAAGAATTTGCCAAACTCAACTTGTTAATGATCGAGGAAGGCACCATATCAAACTTGGAAATAAAGCCCGACCTTGTGGAAAGAATTAAAGAAGCTCAGCCTGGTCACCCCAGCATTGAAGGAATTAAAAGAAAGGTGAGTATGGGCAAGGCCTCGGAGTTCGTCATAGGCGATGATGGAATATTACGGTACGGAGACAGACTCTGCGTGCCAAACATAGAGGACCCCAAACAGAAAATCCTAGCTGAAGCACACACCACCCCATATTCGATCCACCCTGGAGGAACCAAAATGTATAAGGATATTCAGGAAAGATTTTGGTGGCACGGTATGAAGAGGGACATAGCCACATTCGTTGCATGTTACGATTCTTGTCAACGCATAAAAGTTGAGCATCAAAAACCAGCCGGACTACTGCAACAAAACAAAATACCTAAGTGGAAATGGGATGAAATCGGGATGGATTTCATTGTCGGACTTCCTCGGTCACGACGCGGGAATGATACCATATGGGTCATCACCGACAGGTTAACCAAGGTGGCACACTTTATTCCAGTGAAGACAACCTACAACACTCAGAGGCTTGCTAGGATTTATCTCTCCCGTATAGTTTGTCTGCATGGAGTCCCAAAGACTATAATATCCGACAGAGCCACTCGGTTTGTCTCGAGATTCTGGGATCATTTACAACAGGCTCTGGGAACTCAACTGGCCTTCAGTACAGCCTACCATCCCCAGACTGATGGACAGACTGAACGCGTAAACCAAATTTTAGAAGACATGCTGAGAGCATGTGTCCTCACCTATGGAACCAGTTGGGAAGAAAGTCTGCCATATGCCGAGTTCGCATACAACAACAGCTACCAGGCCAGCCTGCAAATGGCACCTTTTGAAGCCCTATACGGACGGAGATGTCGTACCCCGCTAAATTGGTCAGAGACCAGAGACAGCCGTATCTTCGGCCCAGACATGCTCAAAGAAGCCGAGGAAAAGGTTAAGCTAATCAGGGACCGACTCAAGACCGCTCAAAGCCGACAGAAGAGTTATTACGATCAGAAACATCGTGGGGTCAATTTTGAACCCGGTGAATTTGTGTACCTACGAGTATCACCTATGAGGGGACTGCAACGGTTTAAAATTAAGGGGAAGTTAGCACCAAGATTCATTGGACCATTCTGCATAGTGGCACGAAGAGGCACCGTAGCCTACCAGCTAGACTTACTCGAAGAATTATCCGATGTCCACAACGTGCTCCACGTTTCGCAATTAAGGAAGTGCGTAAGCAAACCAGAGAAGCAAGTATCCCATGAGAGCATTGACGTGCAACCAGACCTCACCTATCGGGAACGTCCAGTAAAAATATTAGAGGAGTCTGAAAGGAGAACCCGACAGAAAACCATCAAGTTTTTCAAAGTTCAGTGGAGCAACCACACCGAAAGCGAAGCAACCTGGGAAAAGGAGGATTTCCTTCGGACAGAGCATCCACACTTATTTAAGGATCAGCTGAAATCTCGGGGACGAGATTTTTCCTAAGGGGGTAGGTGTTGTGACACTCCAAAATTTTTATTTGGTTTTCAGCAAAAACTTTGTGGTTTTTGAAAAGAGGCCATTTAAAATTTTCCAGAAAACCTTCCTCTTAAAAACTTCTTTGGCAAGGATTTTTATTTTTGTATCTTCTTAAAACTATGGTGTTTGATCATTTAAAACTCTTTCTCTGATGGTTTCCTTCTCAAAATATATTTTTGGAAATTATTCTTTTCTTACAAAAAGAACTCTGTGAATTTTGAGGATTTTCTTATCTTGAAAACCACCCATGGTTTTACCATGTCTCCTATAGTAAATCTTCTCAAAAGCCCTCCCTCCACCTTTGAACAATCTAATTTCTCTATCTCAACAAGTCCAAACAAGTTTTGGATTTTATTTCAATTATTTTCTCTCCCAAATCATTTCTGCCAATTATTTTGAGCCTAAGTGATTTTCAAAGCAAGTACCTCATTGCCTTTGAGTTTTCACCTCAAACCAACTCCGCTGGATTGTCTTTAGTACCCACAACCTAGAACCATCTTGATTCACTCTTCTTCTTTTCAAAAATTTCAAATTTCACTCACTGCAAGTTTGGACCAGATTTGACAAATTTGATGAAATTCATATACACACTTCTCCAAAAATTCCACAAAAATTCAGGCTGCCTCCTGGTGCAATGAGAGGCCACCCCACCAAGTTTCAGCTCAAGGAAAAATCCCTAGATGCCTAGATCATTCTGTCGAACACCTTGGATGCATTGTTCTGTTCATCTTCAGTTAAGTTCAGAAATTCAGTGTCGTTTTTCCTTCGTCAGACTTCGGTCACGCGGCCACGGTGCGCCCTGGCGCGTTGCACGCAGCCTCTTCCCCTTGACCATCACCCCGCACGCACGCTTGGCCGATTCCTGGCATCGGTGGCGACGAGCCTCGCCGGCGTTGGAAGCTTCTGCGGTGGCTGCGCCTTCTGTGGCGGCCAGCGAGGTCCCGAGCCTGCTCGCCACGCCACCCGGTGCCGCCCAACGCCCCCTGGCTCTCCGCGTGTCCCTGCCATGCCAACACACGCCCGTGGCACCGTCACTGTGGCCCGCCAAGCACAGAACGTGCTCCCTGCCGCCGACGGGCCCGCGCCACCCCGTTCCCTCGAGCTCGCCCAAAACACCCAAATCCTGGCTAGTTTAGCACCTAAACGGACCCAGTGAACCCCACGACAGCGCTCGACCCCTAAACCTTCCCGACCAATGCCCTACGCCGCCGTAAACTTCGCTGGAGAACCCCGTTCTCGGCCACCGCCTCGGACCGCCTATAAAAAGGGGCCCCGAGCTCGCCCTCGAGCACGCACCATCACTACACCTCTCCGGCAACCCGCCAGGCCAACAAGGGGACCTCGAGGAGGTCTCCTCCCCCAGCTCCGGCCGCCCCGTTCCGCCTCGGCCTCCACCTCGATTCGCTCCGGTGAGGCCGTCTCCGGCGCCCAAACCCCGTCAGTTACCCCCTCTAGCTACCAGAAGTCTAACCCCCTCCTCAATTTGATCTCCGCAGCTCTCTTCGGCGAGGCCCTCGATCACCCGAACCGCCGTCCGTCGGAGCAAGGCTCGCCGTCGACGTGTACTCACCGGCGACCACCACCACCACCAACCGACGCGGAATGGCGCCCTGAACACGGAGGTACTCTCCGATCCCTCTGCCTCGCCGTGGATCGCCGCCGGCGACCACCGCGGCTCTCGGGCACCGGCGAACTCTGCCGCCCCGTTTGAATATTCAAACCTGACGGGCGGGACCCGCCTGTCAGCCTCTCTGTCCTGTCTAAGCGAAACGTTTTCTGAAAACGTCTTCTGCCAAATGCGTTTTCCCGCTAGGCCGGCGCATTCTTATTCGAGTCATTTTCTGTTTTTGTAAGCTAGCCCCTGGGAACTTTCTGTTTCATTATAGATGAGTCCCTGGATTAAAACCCTTATAACTTTTTAACAGAAAGGAATTTTTGAGTGATTCTTTTTCTGTCCTCTTCAGATTTTTGTCTAGTTTTTTATCATTTTTATTTGAGAAATATTTGGAATAATTTTTGTGCACCTCACGGTATTCACGATAGCGCGTATATTTTCTTTATACCGTAGATGAAGGAGGTGACGGGACCGCAAACTTCACCGAGCTAGGCTCCGACTACTCCGAACCAGGCAAGCATGTTTGAACTTTTGATATGATGATTGTTCTGGCATGTTTGCATTAAGTAGTTTATGGCATGTTGATGAACATACCGACGAATGTCATGTTACCTGCAACGATGAGGCAAGTGAGTTTCGAAAATCCATGAGTGGATGGATGTGAGTATGCATGGCCATGTGTTGGCATGAGGATGGGTAAGATGGCAGTGTTGTAGCATGCCAGGCTTATGCCAGACTATGTGACTTCAATGTCAACTCGTATCATTCCAGTTCCTTCCATTCTTCCTTCCCTGTACTACCACATGTTTTCCGCAAGGAATATGGCTTAGTAAGTTGTAAACCGCTTTCCTGGTACACACCAAAAAGGAGAGGCCGTGATGATGGTTCCATGGCCCTGGATTAAAGCCAGTCATCCGGTCAGGGGGCATGGGTGTTTCCGGTTGGGACCGAGAGGGGGGCACCCCTTAGAGCGCGCGTATATAAATTTGATCCCATGCTATTCGAGATTGTGATCTCCCCGTCTCAAAAGTTTTTCTTGGACGATGTCTAGGGTGATTCCTAGCATCGAGAGGTAGGATGGGTGTGTACTGGTTAGCTGTGTTTTCTTCCGAAATACCGTAAACGGAACTAGTCCTTCGTGACTACGGAAATCCTTTGGCTGTGGGAAAAAAATCTTCGTACAAACTCTGCAGAGTCATATATTCCTTTGAATCATCTATTCCATGTCCAAGTTTGGTATTATCTTATCCTGACAAATGTTAGTTTTGATGACAGAGACTCCGGTGAATCACATGAGTGCTAAGTCCGGTTAAATGTTTATTCTTGTGGATGGACTAACCCGTTTATTCTCATGAATTGAATATTTACTATGAGTATTATTTACTCGTGAATAAAAGCCCTTTCTGTGATGTCGCTCAGACGTTCGACTGCGGCATTGTTATATTTTACTTTCAATAAAAGCCCTCTCTGTGATGTCGCTCAGACGTCCGACTATGGCATTGTTATATTTTACTTTCAATAAAAGCCCTCTCTGTGATGTCGCTCAGACGTCCGACGGTGGCATTGTTATATTTTACTTTCAATAAAAGCCCTTTCTGCGATGTCGCTCAGACGTCCGACTGTGGCATTTCTTTTAAAGCCCTTTATGTGGCGTCGCTCAGACGCCCGACTGTGGCATTTCTTTTAAAGCCCTTTATGTGGTGTGGCTCAGACGCCCGACTGTCGCATTTCTTTTAAAGCCCTTTATGTGGCGTCACTCAGACGCCCGACTGTGGCATTTCTTTTAAAGCCCTTTATGTGGTGTCGCCTAGACGCCCGACTGCGGCGTGATTTATTTATTTATCTTCCTATCGAGGTGTCGCTTCAGACACCCGATTAGGTTTACAGTTATTTTGTAGGGTTTTCGAGCGGACTACCGCCGACCCCCTTTTTACCTGTCTTGTTTTTATGAATTAATGTGCCACTGTTAAAAGTTAAACATGACGCATCCATGCATGCATTTGTTATGTCTTACGTCTGAACTGTCTTGCGAGTACTTTCAAAGTACTCACCTGGCTTGTTGATTTGGCCAGATGCTGACGAAGGCGATCTCATGGATGAAGAATTTGATAGCGAGTCCGACGCCTAGAGGAATCCCAGTCGGTCTCGTGCGACCCTGGATTTGGTCACTGTATTATATCCGCTTCCTCTACCAAATAAATTCATCGAGCCTCACCTCGACGCTCGATGAGATGCCAGTTTTAGAGTCTTGTATCTCTCTCCCCGCTGTGTTTTTCCACCACCGCCCTATCCTCGAGTCAGTAGTATGCCTCCACACCATTGTGTCATGTCCGCCATTATGTATAATTATTGGCGTGCTTGTAATAAATTGGTTGAGCAACCGTAGCTCGACCCTGTAATATATTTTATGCTACTAGCTCATTGTATCAAGAATTTGTCTACCGGTAAGGAGGATTTTTCTCATACTGGATTCAAAAGATTGGCTTTCTCAATAAACATTTTTATTGAAAAACCGGTCGTGACACATGGTGCGCCATTACTAGTGCTAACTAGTAATGGCACACCGGCCACACAGTGCACCACTACTGTTGTTTTTATTCTTTTTTTGCAAAACAACTAATGGCGCACCGTAGCATAGTGCACCATTACTAGTTTAAACTAGTAATGGCGCACTATGCCACGGTGCGCCATTAGAATATATATATTTTTTATTTTTTGCAAAACTTCTAATGGCGCATCAGCAGCAGGTGCACCATTAGTATGTTGGGTTACTAATGGCGCATGGCCATGTGGTGCGCCATTAGTTACCTGGGACCAGCTAGATATTTTGGACAGCCACACCTACACACTCACTTTCCCCACTTCATTCCCCCCACCTCCTTCTCCAAGCTTGTCAGCTGCCTCTTCCTCCTCACCTCATTTGCACCATACATTCATCAAAATTAAGTGGTGAAATTACCTATTTTTGATAGGTAAGTAAGGGGAAAGCTATCTTCATGTTGTAGATCTACTTTTTTTCTCCCTAGCTCGCTCCAACAACGTGCACATGCACTTTTTGTGGCCTAGCTAGATCTATGTATGTTCATGGTGTTGCATATGTTTGTGGTGTTGCATATATGTTTGTGTTTGCAGGTACTGGTATTTCAAATGCGATAGTTGCCAATATTTTGCCGGAATGTTGATTCATTTCGGTTTCAGCGAGAATTTTGGCACTATGCATTCTTTTTGGTCCTATTTTTAGGGAAAGTCATGCCAAATTTTTTCTTGGTTCTAAAATATCATTTTGCTCTACCCCGCAGGCGACCATGGTCCGCACGATGACCGAAGGCATCGTGAATAGGTTTTTGAGCTCTGCGAAGGCCGAGATGCTTCAAAAGAACGAGACGGAGATAAGATGTCAGTGTCGAAGATGCAAGCTGAAGAGCCTTATTGCGGACCCGGATTCCGGCGGAGCAGATGACGATGGACCATCGATGGGCTGGGTGCAGGACCCTCATATTCAACAGCTACTTCTCAAGCAGACGGATAACGCAAGAGCTACCGCCCGAGAGAAAGCCAAGCTGGATCAACTGGAGATAGATGCGGTTACTCCATTGTATGAAGGATGCAGGCCCGAGGATACCCGCCTGAAAGTAACGCTCATGGCTCTGGAGATGAAGGTAAAACACAAAATGACCGACACATGCTTCGACAAGAACATGTCATTCTAGCACGAACGTCTTCCCAAGGGGAACAAGTGCCCGACCAGTTTCGAGGAGGCGAAGAAAATCGTGTGTCCTCTGGATTTACCGCACGTGAAATACCATGTGTGCATGAACAATTGCATCATTTATCGGGACGAGCACGCGGAGTCTACCATATGTCCGGTGTGCGGCGTCACTCGATACAAGAAGAGGAAGAAAGCTCCTCAAAAAGTGGTGTGGTACTTTCCGATCACTCCTCGTCTGCAGCGGTATTTTGCGGACCCTAAGGTAGAAAAGCTCCTACGTTGGCACGCGGATAGGGAGGAGCAGAAGCGAGAAGATGACGCAAATGATCCGGAGATAAATAAAAAAGACAAGATGCTGAGTCACCCAAAGGATGCGAGCCAGTGGCAAGCGTTGAACTTCGAACACCCAGAATTTGGGAAGGATCCAAGGAACATCGTGCTGGGCGCGAGCACCGATGGAGTCAATCCGTTTGGCAGCCAGAGAAGCACACATAGCACCTGGCCTGTGTTTGTGTGGATGTACAACCTTCCCCCCTGGTTGTGCATGAAGAGGAAGTACATTCACATGAGTATGCTAATTGAAGGGCCGAAACAACCAGGGAAAACGCCAGCCAATACGTGGGACGCCGCAGAGAAAGAATATTTCCCTATGAGAGCCGCATAGAAGCGAAAGGCGCCAGAGCCACTGCTGAAGGTATGGAAAACATGGTCTGTTTTCTGGGACTTGCCATACTGGAAGATCCACCGTGTGCCTCACAGCCTTGATGTCATGCATATCACGAAGAACGTGCACGAGAGTCTGCTTGGTACCCTGCTCAACATGCCAGAGAGGACCAAAGGTGGGCTGAAAGCAAGGGCAGACTTGAAATCAATGGGCATCAGGGAGGAGCTTCACGCTAATGATGATGATGATGATGATGATGATGAGGCGAAGCAGGACACGGAAAGTCGTCGCAAAGGCAAAAAGGCCAAGAAGACAGGAAATGACTACCCTCTTGCGTGCTTCACTCTAAGTCAGGAGGAGATCGAGCAGTTTTTCACCTGCCTCGTAGGAGTAAAACTTCCTTACGGTTACGCGGGGAAGATAAGCAGATACCTAGACCCAGCGAAGTAGAAGTTCAGCGGGATGAAGTCTCACGACTGTCACGTGCTGATGATGCAGATACTTGCAGTTGCAACCCATGGGATCATGGACGCGCACGTCCATGAAATGCTATTTGGCCTATGCAAAATTTTCGACGTCATCTCTCGGAAGTCGGTTGGCGTGAGGCAACTCAGAAGGCTACAGGAAGAGATCGTGGTGATACTATGAGAGCTTGAGATGTACTCCCCGCCCGCATTCTTCGACGTTATGGTGCATCTGCTGGTCCATATCGTGGAGGATATCATCCAACTCAAGACGACGTTCCTGCACAGCATGATGCCGTTCTAAAGGATGAATGGTGTCATCAAAGGATACGTTCGCAACATGTCACGTCCAGAGGGAAGTATAGCTAGGGGCTTTCTGACCGAAGAGTGCATCTCCTACTGCATGAATTATCTAGGCATCGAGGACCCCGTTGGTGTGCCCGTCAACAGGCACCTCGGCAGGCTCGCTGGATGGGGTCACCGTGAGGGTCACCGCAAAATGCATGTCGACTTCGAGGGTCGACTCGCCGACTTTGAAAGAGCAAACCTAGTCGCGCTACAACACATAGACGTGGTCGATCCTTGGGTGGTAGAGCACAAAACCTTTATTGAGAAGATGTACAATGACCGAGGCCAACAGAGGACGGACAGAGATATAATCAAAGAGCACAACACATGTTTCACGCATTGGTTCAAGCAGAAGCTTCTGTTGTATCCTTTACATGAGGATTCTTCCAAGGAAGAACAACTCATATTCGCCTTGTCATAGGGTGTCGAGCACAACCTGATGACCTATGAGGCGTGCGATATCGACGGCTACACATTCTACACCGAGGACAAGGACATGAAGAGCGATGGTTATCAGAACTCCGGGGTAACGATGGAATCCTACACCGGTAACGACAAGGACAGATACTGTGGAAGGATCGAGGAGATCTGGGAGCTGAGCTACGCTGGAGAGAAGGACCTGATGTTCAGTGTTAGATGGGCCAAGAGCATCCTAAAAGAAGACTGGTATGTCACCACCATGGTTATACCCGAAGCCAAATCCAAGACCGCGTCACCGTGAAAAATGAGCCATGGGTACTGGCTTCCCAAGTGCACCAATGCTTCTTCATTACCGACCCGTCAAAGCCCAGTCGTATTTTCGTGAGGAGAGGCAAAAGGAAGATCATCAGAATGGATGGAGTAGCCAATGAGCAAGACTTCGACAAGTACGGCGACCCGAAGATCGAACATGACGACGACGATGAAGTAGCAGCATACACCACAAGAAGAAGCAGGACTACCCTACCTAAAGGACGTACGTTCCACAAAAGAACTCCATTTGCGAAAAAGAAGGGCAAGAAGATTGTGAACAGATAGCTAGCTAAGATCGATTATATTTAAATCATAGCCTTCATTTCTCGATTGTATTTCATGGGCACTTTTTGAACTCATGAATGTTTTTAAATTTCATGGACACTCGATCTCGATCCCCTCCATCTCGATCGCTATCCCACCTTGCCAGATCCGGTCCCCCTCGCCGCCGAGCACCCCCCGCACCATCTCCCCCGCTCCACCGGCCGCCGACCCCCCGCACCC
>NC_041392.1:591789689-591790905 GCF_002162155.2 Triticum dicoccoides | reverse complement strand
AAAAAAAAAACAAATTTGATGATATTTTCAAATAATAAATTTGATGATATTTTTTCATATTCATAAATATTCTCAAATAACAAATTTGATGATATTTTTTAAAAGATTATTACTGTTTTTATAAAAAAATATTACTGTTATGATTTAAACAAGTTTGAACATATTTAAACACAAATAAATATCAAACAGCATTTTAAATGCATAAAAATAAAAATTGGGTGGTAGAGCACAAAACCTTTATTGAGAAGACGTACAATAACCGAGGCCAACAGAGGACGGACGGAGATATAATCAAAGAGCACAACACATGTTTCACGCATTGGTTCAAGCAGAAGCTTCTGTTGTATCCTTTACATGAGGATTCTTCCAAGGAAGAACAACTCATATTCGCCTTGTCATAGGGCGTCGAGCACAACCTGATGACCTATGAGGCGTGCGATATCAACGGCTACACATTCTACACCGAGGACAAGGACATGAAGAGCGATGGTTATCAGAACTCCGGGGTAACGATGGAATCCTACACCGGTAACGACAAGGACAGATACTATGGAAGGATCGAGGAGATCTGGGAGCTGAGCTACGCTGGAGAGAAGGTCCTGATGTTCAGTGTTAGATGGGCCAAGAGCATCCTAAAAGAAGACCGGTATGTCACCACCATGGTTATACCCGAAGCCAAATCCAAGACCGCGTCACCGTGAAAAATGAGCCATGGGTACTGGCTTCCCAAGTGCACCAATGCTTCTTCATTACCGACCCGTCAAAGCCCAGTCGTATTTTCATGAGGAGAGGCAAAAGGAAGATCATCAGAATGGATGGAGTAGCCAATGAGCAAGACTTCGACAAGTACGGCGACCCGAAGATCGAACATGACGACGACGATGAAGTAGCAGCATACACCACAAGAAGAAGCAGGACTACCCTACCTAAAGGACGTCCATTCCACAAAAGAACTCCATTTGCGAAAAAGAAGGGCAAGAAGATTGTGAACAGATAGCTAGCTAAGATCGATTATATTTAAATCGTAGCCTTCATTTCTCGATTGTATTTCATGGGCACTTTTTGAACTCATGAATGTTTTTAAATTTCATGGACACTCGATCTCGATCCCCTCCATCTCGATCGCTATCCCACCTTGCCAGATCCGGTCCCCCTCGCCGCCGAGCACCCCCCGCACCATCTCCCCCGCTCCACCGGCCGCCGACCCCCCGCACCC
>NC_041392.1:591788691-591789475 GCF_002162155.2 Triticum dicoccoides | reverse complement strand
CCGCCGACCCCCGGCCCGCACGCTCCCCCACTCCACCGTCGCTGACGACCCACCGCAGCCTCCCCCGCTGCACCGGCCGCCGCCGCGGACCCCCGGCCCGCACCCTCCCCGGCCCGCTCCACCATCACAAATGAATGCATCTAAAATTGCAAAAAAAACAAATTTGATGATATTTTCAAATAATAAATTTGATGATATTTTTTTCATATTCATAAATATTCTCAAATAACAAATTTGATGATATTTTTTAAAAGATTATTACTGTTTTTATAAAAAAATATTACTGTTATGATTTAAACAAGTTTGAACATATTTAAACACAAATAAATATCAAACAACATTTTAAATGCATAAAAATAAAAATTGGGGAGCCTGGGAATCGAACCCAAGACCTCCTAGTGTGTGTGCTGCGTGCTGACCAGTCGGGCTAGTGGGCGTGTTCTAATGGAGATAGGGTTAGGTGGAATATAACCTGACCAGTCGGGCTAGTAATTAAAACAAAATTCTAATGGCGCACCAGAGGGAGGTGCACCATTAGAATCGTCGTACTTATGGCGGACTAGGGGGAGGTGCGCCATTGCTAACCCTCCCCCACTCCACCTATTCCCCTCACACTGTGGCCTCCCTCCCTCCCTCGCTAGATCCCCCACTCGACCCCAACCGCACGCCACCGTCCCCTTGCTCCGCCCCCTCCGTCCGCCGCACCTGCACGCCGTCGGCGCCGCCGCCGCCGCTGTCGTCTTGCGCCGCCCCGACGCCGCCGCCCCGACCCCCGCGGGACTCC
>NC_041392.1:591776468-591788437 GCF_002162155.2 Triticum dicoccoides | reverse complement strand
GGCCGAGCGCGCGCCGCCCGCTCCTCTCCTCTCCTCCTCCCTCCGACGAGCGAGGGCCTCCTCCGGCCCCTGCAGTAGCCGGCGAGCGCGGCCCTGACGCACCCACCCTGCCTGCCCCTGCCGTCCTCTGCCACCGGCCCCTGCTCTCCTTCGACCGCGGCGAGCAAGGACCCGGACGAGCTCGGACCCCGACCCCGACCCCTTCGCCGACCCCGACCCCGACCCCTCCGGCGACCAGGTACCTCCTTCCTCCCTCTCTCACCCTTCCCCATTCCCTCCCTCCCCCCTCGACCGTGGAAGTCTATGGTTGCAAGATTGGGGAGGGCCTCCTCCTTCCTCCTTGTCCACTACTGGTGGCAACATCCTCAACCCCCCGTCTTTTTTTCATTTTTGTTAGTTTGATTATCTGTAAATTGATGTGCCATGACCCAGTAGAGGCACATCCGAATTTTGTGTTTAGTTTTCTCACCCCAAATTGCATCCCATGACCCAGTAGACTAGTACATATGACATTCCATGACCTAGTGCACTAGTAGACATGTCATGGCAAATTTCACCACCATTCTGTACCATGCTATTTTTGTGATATGTAGTTTTTGATCTGGTTCAGAACTGGTAGGGGTATTCTAGGGCAATTTCCAATATGCAGTGAATGGCAAATTTAGATTCGTTCCACCACAATTTTTCCATTTTGTTTTCTTAAGGAGAACCAAATTTTGCCGCGGCAAATTCATACGTTCTGCCATCACTACATAGGAGTTCTTTCTTGCCATGCCGTAGTTGCCATCAAGTTTTACATTTCTGTCATAGTTTTGACGTGTCAATCGCATTATTTCTTCGAGCTGATGCTTTTTATTTCTGAATTTTTATGTAGCTAGCTGAGTAATGTTATGGCCTATGAAATTTGGTGACTTTCGTAACATGGCATTTCTACCACAACAATTCCATTATTTTTTGTCACATGTCATATTCTAACATTAATTTTTCATATTCCTAGTCTTTTTGTTCATAACTTGGCAAATTCATTAATTTAGTTGGTCATCTGACCGTTGGCAATTTGTTCCATGTATAACCATTGATTATGCCTTTGAGGCAGTTAGTTAACCTCTCACCTATGTTCATGCAGGGATATTATTCTTGGAAAAGCCACTATTGGTGACGGAATAGAAAGATAAGCAAGTACCTATATTCAGTCCCAATCTAACAGGGTAGTCCATGGATTCAAACTAGCTAAAGGAGATTCAAACTACCGAACCTTTAGGTTAACAACTCAACACAAACCAATCCCTGAAAGCAAAAAGTCAACACAAACCAAGTGCATTATTTTTGTGAGTGTTTTCATGTTTGCAGAACCAATATTTTTGTGCCAACAATCAGTTTACTCCCTCATGCCAACAACCACTCATTTTTCACTTAACTCCTTACAGTTCAGATCATATTTTGATTGTCAACAATAGTGGACTTTTAAGGCTTTTTTAGAGGCAATACTAGTGGATATTAGGCCTTTTTACAGGCAATAATAGTGGAATTTGAGGCTTTTTTTGGAGGAGTGTGTTTCATGCTGCCCTATAGTGCTGAATTAGTCAGAATTGTGCATGATTGTGCCTAAAGTAGATAATCTAAAGATACAGACAAAATAATTAGGGGAGCATGTGTGAATCTAAAGTATATTGTCAACTTCCAACATTTGCTCTATTGCACATGTGGTTGAAGAAATGAAGTTGAGTGTGTCATTCTTGAGCTGAAATAGAACTTGACAGCCTATACAGTGAATATATGCAGTGAACAGAAATTGATAGGTTTTCTTGACTGAATTCAGTCCTGTACAGTGAATATATGCAGTCAATATACAGTCATTGTAATTTTTGGGAGTAATTTTGGGTGTCAAATCACTCAAGCTGTAACTGAATTTTCAAACTGAACTTGACACAATACTATTCAGTTAATTTGCTTGGATAGTAGTATGTATGCTCATCACTTTATGTATGGTGTTATGCCCTGTTATCTCTATTCAGTTGACTAATGAAGCACTAGGCTCATCCATGGTACAAGTTCACCTGTGAACACTTGAAATTAGTCAGGACATCCCGAACTGATAGATGTAAATTGTGTCAAGTAGGCTTTGAAGCACCCATTTTTCCTGTTTCTAACTCTGACTCTGATATAAACCATACTGTTGGCATAAGTGGTCTTTTGTATATGTGTTGATGCTTTGTTAATATAAAGCTATAGATGATGTTGTACTTGTGATGATGCTACTTGTGATCTTCTGAAATGACCCATTGGCGACTTCATTACGCGGGGATAATGATATTGCAGGTACCCCGAGAGGCCCTTGAGTTTGCCGGAATGTCGATTAACTTCCGTTCCGGCAAATTCGGGTACTCCATATGTCCTATTTTCAGAAAAGGTCATGCTGAAATTTTCCGTGAATTTTAGCATGACTTTGCTAAAAATAGGACATATGGGGTACTTGCGACTAATGCATGGGCCAGGGTATCTTAGTACTTAGCTAAGTAGGATCAACTGCCCCGCCATTCTTGCTGCATAGGTGGCAATAGAGCCAAGTGATTAGTGCCAAGTGATTAGGCCCAACCTAGGGTGCCTCGGCATCGATAAACCCTAAATGATGAAAACTTAACTTAGCATTCAGGGTGCCTCGGCGTCGACAATACCTAAATGATGAAACCTTGGCTTCTATAGGGTGCCTCGGTGTCGATGAGAACCTAAATGATGTACGCTTAGGCTTTTAGGGTGCCTCGGCATCGACAAACCCTAAATGATAAAATCTTAGCTTTTAGGATGCCTTGGTGTCGACAAACCCTAAATGATGAGACCATGATCTTGTTCCTTGACAATAACTAACTTTTTGACCAAACTTTTTTCCTATTTAGAGCGAAACATGGCCCAAAACGATGAGGCCGACGGTTCGGGCGGCAAGCAATTCTGGGAGCTGTCCCAGGAGATGGAGGAACAACCTCACCGCTATGAGGACGCCACGGAAGACACCGATCCTGACTACACAACCCCTAGTGGTGTCGGGGATGACACTACTGATGGTGCCTCCGAGGATGCCACCACTGATGATGGCGGCGCACGCACAGATGGAAGCCAACCGAAGAAGCAACGGAAGGACCGGTGCCCGAACGCGCTCCCCACCGTCAAGGAGGAATTTACTCAAGTGTACTCCGAGGGGCATCCAACGGAGCCCAAACATATAGTCAAGGGGTACTCGGTTCAGCTCGGGTGCATTCTTCGGAGCACCGTCTCGATCAACACCGAGAACCTTAGGCATAAGGAACGAGGGAATTTGCGCAACCTCCTCTTCATGAAGCTGCACGAACGATACAAGTTCCCTGCTGAATTTGAAAACACACGCCTCTCAGGGAATAAAGTGAACAGTGCCGCCCTCACGAGGATGAGCATGGCCCTGTCTACTTGGAGAAGCGTGGTGAAGAGAATGATTGAGAAAGGTGATAGTTATGATAAGATCAAGGCGAAAAATCCTTCGATCAGCAAAGAGGACTACAAGGAGTTCAAGATCAAGTGCGAGAGCCCCGCAACCTCCGAATCAAGTCAGTGGGGGAAATAAATGCGGGAGTTGAACTTAGGGGAACACAAACTCGGTCCCGGCGGTTATAGAGTGGCGGAGCCTATATGGGACAAGGAGGGCGCGGAGCATGCCGAGCAAGGCCTACCGCCCCGCTTCGAGAAATACAACAATGACAAGCAGACTAGGAACTATGTCAGGGTCCGGTACAAGGAGGACCCGATTACAAAGGATCTTACCACGGATCCGAAGACTAGGGTGCTTGAGCTTGTTCTGGCGAAGGAGACTGAAAGCAGTAGCGCAGGGTCATCTCAGAGCACCCCTGCTTGGGACAGCACTCTAAATAGGGCGTTGAACATAATGAAAAACAAGGACAAGCTCACTAAGCCGTCGTCAGCTGGTCATGTGGCCGGCAAAGGCTTGTCCACAAAATGGTCGTCATACTATACCGCTGGTGGGCGAAAGGAGAAAAAGACCAGCTCGGAAACCAGTCGCGCGAGGTTGAAGCACTCAAGGCACAAGTGGTGCGGATTCCGGAGATTGTCCAAGAGCAAGTGCAACAACAACTGGGATCGATGCTCACCGGCATTATGCCTACCTTGATTCATGGGATAATGACGTGGATTGCGGGTGGCCAACAGGGGCCGCCCCCGATTCCCAGCTTCACGGCCAGCAACTCGCACAACGTGTAGGCGGCGCCATTGGTGTCTCCGGCGGCGGCGGTATTGGTGTCTCCGACGCCAGCACGGCCGGCATTGGAGCTTAATGCACCCGGGTGTACGCCGGCCGACACCTCACCAGCAAGCGGCCCCTCCGTCAGTTGCACGCCCGCCGTTGGCGGTGCCTCGACATTAGCCGAGCTCGACGCCATCATCATGGTAACTAATTAAGCCTCTCGGCCGAGGACTTCATCTCCTTGCCTTTGACTGGGCATCCCTGACGCCCTACATGTTTTCCCAGGGCGCCGCCGACGTTTCGTGCACTCTCCTGCACTTCATGAACGGCGAGTTGGTCGATGTCGCCAAGGGCAAAATCGTTCAACCGGGCAACCCCGTGATCCACGGTAAACCGATGCCACCCACCGTGTATAGGGTTCAACTGGTTCGGCTGCTGCCAGGCTACGATGAGTTGTTACCTTCGATTCAACCCGCCGGGGCCGATGAAGATGATCTGATGACCCTCAGCGCCTGCCTAAGCTGGCCCCTGCTTTGGTCGAAGAGCTAGATTCCTTTGGGGGCGGGGGACACCACCCCAAAGACAACACCGCCAGTCGTGCCGGCGCCAAGCCATGGCAAGACCGCCGCAACGCTACCTGACATGCCAGACATCCCTATGGCACAGGATTCGAACATGCATATGGCACAGGATCTGGACGACGACGACAACGACGATGGCCGTACATTTAGCAACGTCGATAAGTACTTTGCCGAACATGGGTACGATGACGAATTCTGCGTACCTCTTTCTCAAGAACCCAACCAAGACGACCGCGGTCTAGCTGGTACGGCGGAGAAACCCAGTTGCAACAGGCGTCGTCTGGCGTTCAGTTCTCAGGAGACGCCTCCAGCTGCCGACTTCACCGAGCCTCAGATAGTTGAGGTGCCAAACATTATCAGCCCCAACACACTCAAGAAGGCGGTCTGTGAGCAGAACTCGCTCCCATTACAACAGAAGAAGAAGGGACGGAAAAGAAAGAATAACAAGGGTCCAAGCCAGCCGACACGGAGTAGGATCCGTGCTCAGGACGGGCCACCTTCACCAAAGGATATCCCGAGGAGGGTGCATGTGGCGGGTAGGGCGATGCTACCAACAAATATGCTCAATGCTGCAACCGGTGCTATGCGGAGTCTGCATGACAGTGTTCCTTCTTTGGAGAAGCGGCGTCTCAGAGAGAATGATGTGGCATACCCGGTTTTCGTGGCCAAGGTGCCAGAGGGCAAGGGCTTTGTGGATGGCGCCATCGGGGGTACGATCGTCCTGCGGTTTGATGACATCTTTGCTATGTTTAACCTTCATCCGCTGCACTACACCTTCGTTCGGCTGTTTTCGCTGAGTATGGAGATGCGGATCATTAGAGACAAGACCTCGGACATCGTGATAGTCGACCCCTTCTACATGCGTGCCAAGCTCTTAGGCAGTGCTGGGGACCGCCAAGTCGCGAGTTCACACCTTGAAGGCGTGATTCTGGTAAACCCAGATAAGGATATCTTCCTCGTGGCTTACTTTCCCGAGTAAGTCATCCCTTAAGCGCCCCGTAACATATGATTTCATAGATTTCGATCGTTCTTTTTTTTTCTAACATTCCGTGTTCTGTGCAGTGACACACATTGCACACTCATCCTCTTAAGCCCGAAATATTCCATGGCCACGTATTTCGACCCGAACCGTGACTCCAAGATGGACTACACAAATATGAAGAAAGTTCTTGATGATGTTCTCCCGAGCTACGCCAAATCTGGAGGCACCTTCACCAGGCCAGTTCGTAGGTACGGCAAGCACGTGTTTGCCCCCAATACTAAGTTGTACTACGTCAAGCAGCCGCCTGGCGGTCAGAAGGATGCCTACTATGCCCTCCATCACATGCGGGCGATCGTAAGGGACCATCATCACCTTCTGCTACCAGATAATCTCTAAGATTGGGCCGCGAGCTTGTCGGCAATCCAGGACGCGGGCATCAGACAAGAATTCTTTCGCATCCAGTCGGAGTTTGCGGACATCATCCATCAAGATGTCCTTCATACCTCGGGGCAGTTCTACCTCAAATATCAACCGTCCAACAGTGAGATAGACGGAATGCTACAAATGCAGGCTGACAACGCCCGCGATTTCATGACCATCACGACAGACGATGGCTTCATCCACGCTCCGGTCCCATGAGTCGAGTCGATAGTAGTGATGCTATGTGTAGTTCTGAAACATTGATTGGCTCATGTTGTAATTAAACTTTAATGAACTTGTATGTCTCTTTGGTTTGGACAGTCGTTCGACTTAGATGTAATCGATGCTATTTATTAGTAGGACCATGAATCGTGCTATTAATGTCTTGCTTTTCTCTTCCAATCCTTTTGTTGCATACTTATATATTGCTTATGTATTGTCTGTTGTTTGGCTTGTGCATAGATGTTAGGACCCCGATTCCAAGTCACATCGATCTAGCCGGTAACACCTCATATCACTTTGCGTCCTCACGCACGATATTCCCACGGGTATCGCCTTACAATGGCCCGGAACCGTTTGCGCCTTTTGGCTCACGTATATGATAGTGTCGCTAGCATCCATATGACAGAGTACCCGGGCCGACATGACTAGTCGTGAACCCAAAGTGGCACTAACTTAGGGGACAGGCATACATGAATCAACATCGAGCATGTCGGTCAGCAGCGTGTGAATCCGGGCTGTAGCACTGGGCTAACAGGACTCCGGTGAACCGGGCTATAGCAGGCTAGGTAGGACTTCGGATGTCACCGCGTGACATTTCCCCGAAGGGAAAGACATAGGAACAAAGTGAATCACATGCCGGCCAGTCAAGTGTTCCGGAGCAGTAGTGCTAGGCTAGCAGGACTCCGGTGAACCGGGCTGTAGCAGACTACTATGGCTGATGGAAGCACAAGACTATATTTCCCCATAAGTGAGGCTACCAAGGATAAACAACTAGGTTGTCGGATCCCACACATACCAAGCATTTCAATCATACACACAATATGCTCAATATGTGCAATACAACATGGCATCACAACAAGACTCTACGACTCAGAGTATTAATCATTAGGCTCCGAGGAGCGAGATATTACAAACATGGGTCTCATGACCCAACATACAGAGCATACAAGCAACAAGCACATGCGGAAGCTTAACTTGTCTAAGTACAGACAACTACAAATGAAGAAGGCTCAGAAGCCTGACTATCTACAAGACCCTCCCAAGGGTACAAGATCGTAGCTGAGGTAACAAGCTAAACGTCGAAGTCCACGTGGAACTACTAGCAAGACTGAAGTCTCTCTACAAAACATAAAATAAGCAAACATGAGTACAAATGTACCTAGCAAGACTTACATCAGAACTAGCTACATATGCATCAGTATCAACAAAGGGGGTGGTGGAGTTTAACTGCAACAAGCCAGCTTTGACTCGGTGGCTATCCTGATCTACGACTGCAAATAACTCTTTTGAGGTGGCACACACGAGTCCACATATTCACCATATCAATACACCACTATGGATCCGCTCCCGTCTTCCTACGAGAACGCCATCCATAGCACTCACGCTTATCTTGCGCATTTTAGAGTATCCACTTTCACTTGTCTATGAACTATGCAAGGGGTCCAAGTTTCCATATCCGAGGAATCCGACTATTCGAATAGATAAGGATAACCCTGCAGGGGTGTACTTCTTCACACACGCTCTCGCAACTTATCGCCCTGTACACGTCATGTACCTCGGCAACCTTCAAGCGGAAGCCGGGCGAGGGAGTCGGCCACGACCTGACTAACCAACAAGTCTCTAGTCCAGGTTTATCGCCTATTCGAGTTCCATCCGCAAGGAGATCCGGCCGGGGTGTCGCCCACGGCCCCAAATGATGTGTGCAGGGTTCCCAAGCCCACCATCCGGGTGCCACTTGGTACACCGTGCCACTGTGCCTAGTCTGTCCCAAGCCCACCTGTACCGGGTGCCACTTGGTAGACTACTAACACTACCTACAAACACCAGAAACTAGTTGCAACTCCTGGACAGAGATCGAGTTGATTAATAAGCTGAGAGGGGCCGAGTTACCGGAACCCAATGTGTGGTAGTAACTGTTCATGGATCACAAACACAGAACTCAGTTCCTGAGAACGGCTGCAATGAGAGAACCCACCATGTACTCCTACATGGCCTCTCACCGCTACCTTTACCAAATCGTGTTCACACACTTAGCTCACACACAGTAGGACATGTTCATCACCCTTCCAATTCATCTCTGATGAACCAGACCTGACTCAACTGTAAGAAGTAGCAGGCATGACAAACAAGCATTAATGAGTAGGCACATCAGGGCTCAAACAACTCTTACTCATGCTAGTGGGTTTCATCTATTTACTGTGGCAATGACATGTCATGCAGAGGAAAGGGGTTCATCTACCGCAGCATGTAATAGTTGAAACGTTGTTGTCCTAATGCAGTAAAAGAGAGCAGGAGCAAGAGAGTAGGATTGTATCGGAATGAACAAGGGGGTTCTGCTTGCCTGTCACTTCTGAAGATAGTATAGATCTTCTCGGTGTCATCGATCAAATCGTCGGAACATCATCAACTGAGAGGGGGCAAACACCGGCAACAGAGAGGAAACACAATCAATGCAATGCAACAATATGATGCATGAATGTGACATGGAAATAATGTTATGATTTGCACTAATGCATCTAGCAACAATTTAAATGAAGTCCATATGGACCAAGGGTTCATATGCAAAGTCCATATTTAGCATTTAAAATGCCATTATCATGTTTTCACTTATACAGTGGGTATAAGTTGTTTGATCATGCATGAAAGTAGCATAAATGGATAGATTGGATTTTTCTGATAATTTTTCATATATAAATTATTTCATTTGGAGTCACGGTTGAATTTCTATGATTTTTAGAAGTTTTGAACATTTTCTAAAATTTCCTGGATTACTTTTTTAATCCAGAAAATGATTAACTGCGTCAGCATTGTGTCATCGTGACGTCAGCAAGTCAACTGGAGCAGCCCAGGTCAAACTAACCAGTGGGACTCGCGTCTTAGTGGCTAAACTAACTATCTGTGTTAATTAATGTTTAACTGAAATCTAACCTAAATTATTTAAGGGGCTGGGCCCGCATGTCAGCGAGTCAGTGGAGGTCAAACCCCCTGGTCAGCGGGGTCAAACCCGGGTCAACTAGATCAACACCAGCCGGCAACTCGACGCCGGCGAGGCGAGACGCGGCGGAGAGCTGCGGGTTTCGTGCTCCGTCAACCAAAACGGCGGCCGAGGGCATCTATGCGTAGCTGGTGTGTGCGTGCATCGAACCGTTGCATCAGTTCGTGCTGGGGAGGCTGGACTTGGTGACGGCGGCGAGCGAGGCGGCGGCTGGAGCTCGGGCACAAGCGGAAAGTGGTGCTACGGTGCACGAGAGGGCGAGCTAGTGGGCATTATCGGCTCCTGGGAGCACAGTGAGCTCGGTGACACGCTCGAATGCGAGCACCAGCGACTGTGGCTGTGGCGGCGACATGGACGGCGGCCGGAAGCTCATGGCTCCGGCGATTGGCGTGGCTAGAGTGAGCAAAATTGCGCGGGGAGAGAGGGGAATTGAAGAGGAGCTCACGGTGGCGTTGACGGCAGTCTTAGTGGGCTCGGGGATGACTTGGTGATGACAAAACGACGGCGGTGATCTCGGGTGGCCGACGATCAAGACGACGGCGGTGGCAACGTTCCAGGCTCTCCCGGCTCGCGTGGCTCATCGAGGACGAAGAAGACAACATGGCGGAGCTCTCCAACACGATGGGCGGTCGAGGGGACGGCAGGGAGCGCATGGCCAGCGAACGGCGGCGACGGTGACGTTCGGTTTTGAAAGAGAGAGGCGGAAGAGGCGGGGATGAGGATAGAAGAGAGTGGGCGAGGGGGTCAGGTGGTGCGTGGCGTCCATAGCGACGTTCGGGAAGCGGCAAGCTGGCAGGAGGTGGCCGCGGCATGTGGCTGCACGCGCCGGGCACGCGCCCTCGCCTACTGGCAGGAGGAGGAAGGCGACAGGAGAGCGCCTGGTGGGCTGGGCCGCCAGCTGGGCCGCCAGGTAGGCTGAGGTTAGTCTCTTTCTCTCCTTCTAATTCGGTTTCTGTTTTCTATTTATGTTATTTTGTTTTGATTTAGTTTATAACCCAAATCATTTTAATAAATCCTGAAAATAATTGTGGGCATTAGATGAATTATTACAGAGGCCCTTAACTATTTTTAGAATTATTGGAGCATTTAAAAATATTAATAGTATTTAAATGCCCCAATTCAAATACAATATGGGTTATTCAAAAATCCAGAATGGCCTAAAAATATGTGCATCATTTTTGGCACAGGTTTTCACCTTTATCAAAAATAATGAACCTTTCTAAAGGGCATTCTGGGTTCATTGAAAATATTTTTATTTTGATCCTAATTGCATTTCATTTAGTGCTAGGGCTTGTCATCCCCATTTCAAATTTCAAACAAATATAGACATGATGCATGGATGCTTATGAAACTAATTGCAATCAAATTCTAGGGCTGTGACAATAGAGATGTCATCGTATGTCATGTACAAGGGTAAGGTTCCCGGAGTCTACGACGACTGGGAGGAGTGTCGGAGATAGGTACACCGTTTCAGCGGTAACAGTTACAAAGGGTACACCACTAGGGCGGAGGCGGAATCTAGATACGCCCGCTATCTAGCGGGAGAGAGGAGGGAGCGTTGGAGGAACCCGATGAAGACCAGTTTCATCACGATGATGCTCATCATGATGATCGTAGCTCTCTTCTATGTGATGGTAGTTTAGATGATCGATATCGACTTGTACTGTGAAGACAAACTCGGTACTCGCGGTCTCGAAACTTGTAATGTTCTATCTTTGTTCGGTCTTTTGAATTCGGAGACTAATATGATGAATTGTATTTAGAGACTAATATTCTATTGTATTTGATGAATCTACTGTTGCTGTGTGCTGTTGTCTAAATTATGTACAATAATATATTTTGTAACCTGTGAAAATATCAGAAATGAAAAAAATCCCTAATATTCATACTAGTGGCGCACCACACAAGACACTAATGGCGCACTGTGATAATCACACTAATGGCGCATCACCCACTGGTGCGCCATTAGTATGCCAAAGCACATGGGTACATATGGCCCCCTGGGAGGCATTCTAATGGCGCACTGTGGGCTATACTAATGGCGCACTATGTGATGTGCCATTAGAACACCAGATACTAATGGCGCACCAGTGGTGCGCCATTAGAATATAATTCTAATGGCGTGATGCTAGTGGCGCACCAGTAGTGCGCCATTAGTAGGCAAAACTAGTGCGCCACTAGCATGCCTTTTCCCAGTAGTGCATGTACTCCACTACTAGGAAAAGGGCTATAGAAAGGATTGATACTAATGGCGCACCATGGAAGGAGTGCGCCACTACTATATACTAATGGCGCACCGGTTGGTGATGGCGCACCAGAAACAGGGTGCGCCACTAGTATTAAATTATTATTTTTCCATTTTTCCATACATACTAATTGCGCATCAGGTCGAAGTGCGCCATTACTAGTTCTAAGTAGTAATGGCGCACCAAGCAGACAGTGCGCCATTACTGTAAAAAAATTATTCTTTTTTTTTGCAAAACTACTAATGGCGCATCGTTTCATAGTGCGCCATTACTAGTTTAAACTAGTAATGGCACACTA
>NC_041392.1:591771685-591776199 GCF_002162155.2 Triticum dicoccoides | reverse complement strand
ATGGCACACTATTACCCGGTGCGCCATTTGTATATATATATATATATATATATATATATATATATGTATATATATATTTTACTTTTTTGCAAAACTACTAATGGCGCACCACCTACAGGTGCGCCCTTAGTAACCAGGGTTACTAATGGCGCATTTGTTGGTGGTGCGCCATTAGTAACCTGGGACCCCAACAAGATATTTTGGACAGCCCCACACCTACCCACTCACTTTCCCCACTTCATTCCCTCCACCTCCTTCTCCAAGCTTTCGGCCATCTCCTCCTCCTCACCTCATTTCCACCATAGATTCATCAAAATTAAGTGGTGAAATTACCTTTTTTTGATAGGTAAGTAAGGGGAAACCTATCTTCATGATGTAGATCTACTTTTTTTCTCCCTAGCTCGCTCCAACAACATGCACATGCACTTTTTGTGGCCTAGCTAGATCTATGTATGTTTGTGGTGTTGCATGTGTTTGTGGTGTTGCATATATGTTTGTGTTTGAAGGTACCGGTATTTGAAATGCGATAGTTGCCAATATTTTGCTGGAATGTTTTGATTCATTTCTGTTTCAGCGAGAATTTTGGCACTATGCATTCTTTTTGGTCCTATTTTTAGGGAAGGTCATGCCAAATTTTTGCTTGGTTCTAAAATATCGTTTTGCTCTACCCCGCAGGTGACCATGGTCCGCACGATGACTGAAGGCATCGTGAATAGGTTTTTGAGCTCCACGAAGGCCGAGATGCTTCAAAAGAACGAGACGGAGATAAGACGTCCGTGTCGAAGATGCAAGCTGAAGAGCCTTATTACGGACCCGGATTCCGGGCAGGTGCGGGACCACCTGCTCTTGCGTGGTTTCATGGATGGCTATCGGTGGCAAGGTGATGAAGATGACTATGAAGTCGTCCATGGGGGCCGGGCAAGAAATGAGGAAGGGCAACAAGACAAGTACCACCGCGGCGAGGGCGGGCGAGAAGACAAAGAATCTCCAGGACATGATCACGACAGTGATGCTGTACACAGTCATCATGTAGAAGATGTCGTACATGATGATGAGGAAGATCAAGACGAAGGGCATAATCATGAATATGAAGATGCCGGAGCAGACGACGATGGAGGCTGGGTGCAGGACCCTCATATTCAAGAGCTGCTTCTCATGCAGACGAATAACGCAAGAGCTGCCGCCCGAGAGAAAGCCAAGCTGGATCAACTGGAGATAGACGCAGTTACTCCATTGTATGAAGGATGCAGGCCCATGGATACCCGCCTGAAAGTAACGCTCATGGCTCTGGAGATGAAGGTAAAACACAAAATGACTGATGCATGCTTCGACGAGAACATGTCATTCTGGCACGAACGTCTTCCCAAGGGGAACAAGTGCCCGACCAGTTTCGAGGAGGCGAAGAAAATCGTGTGTCCTCTGGATTTACCACACATGAAATACCATGTGTGCATGAACAATTGTATCATTTATCAGGATGAGCACGTTGAGTCTACCATATGTCTAGTGTGCGGCGTCACTCGATACAAGAAGAGGAAGAAAGCTCCACGAAAATCGGTGTGGTACTTTCCAATCACTCCTCGTCTGCAGCGGTATTTCGCGGACCCTAAGGTAGCAAAGCTCCTGCGTTGGCATGCGGATAGGGAGGAGAAGAAGCGGGAAGATGACGGAAATGATCCGGAGATAAATAAAAAAGACAAGATGCTGAGTGACCCTAAGGATGCGAGCCAGTGGCAAGCGTTGAACTTCGAATACCCAGAATTTGGGAAGGATCCAAGGAATCGTGCTGGGCGAGAGCACCGATGGAGTCAATCCGTTTGGCAGCCAGAGAAGCACACATAGCACCTGGCCTGTGTTTGTGTGGATGTACAACCTTCCCCCCTGGTTGTGCATGAAGAGAAAGTACATTCACATGAGTATGCTAATTGAAGGGCCGAAACAACCAGGGAACGACATCAATCTGTATCTGGGGCTGCTGAAGGAGGAGCTAGACACACTGTGGAAAACGCCAGCCAATACGTGGGACGACGTAGAGAAAGAATATTTCCATATGAGAGCCGCACTGCTCACGACGGTGCATGACTATCTCGGTTACGGATATCTCGCGGGGCAGGTAGTCCATGGATTTTTTGGATGCGTAAGGTGCATGGATGACACAACGTATCGCCAGCTACATAGAGATCCCGGGTCTTTGAAAACCGTGTTCATGGGACATCGAAGGTGGCTTCGCGACGATGACCCGTGGAGGAAATGCAAGGATCTGTTCGATGGTGAAACCGAACCCCGAAAATGCCCGTGTACGAGGAGCGGCGAGGAAATAGACGAGCTATTGAAAAAATGGAAAGACTGCCCACTGCCGGGAAAGAAGCAAAAGGCGCCAGAGCCAGGAAAGAAGCGAAAGGCGCCAGAGCCGCTGCTGAAGGTATGGAAACGAGGTCTGTTTTCTGGGACTTGCCGTACTGGAAGATCCACCATGTGCCTCACAGCCTTGATGTCATGCATATCACGAAGAATGTGTGCGAGAGTCTGCTTGGTAGCCTGCTCAACATGCCAGAGAGGACCAAAGATGGGCCGAAAGCAAGGGCAGACTTGAAATCAATGGGCATCAGGCAGGAGATTCACGCTAATGATGATGATGATGATGATGATGATGATGATGATGATGATGATGATGATGATGAGGCGAAGCAGGACATGGAAAGTCGTCGCAAAGGCAAAAAGGCCAAGAAGACAGGAAATGACTACCCTCCCGCGTGCTTCACTCTAAGTTAGGAGGAGATCGAGCAGTTTTTCACCTGCCTTGTAGGAGTAAAACTTCCTTATGGTTACGCGGGGAAGATAAGCAGATACCTAGACCCAGCGTAGCAGAAGTTCAGCGGGATGAAGTCTCATGACTGTCACGTGCTGATGACGCAGATACTTCTAGTTGCAATCCATGGGATCATGGACGCGCACGTCCGTGAAATGCTATTTGGCCTATGCAACTTTTTTGACGTCATCTCTCAGAAGTCGATTTGTGTGAGGCAACTCAGAAGGCTACAGGAAGAGATCATGGTGATACTATGCGAGCTTGAGATGTACTTCCCACCCGCATTCTTCGACGTTATGGTGCATCTGCTAGTCCATATCGTGGAAGATATCATCCAACTCGGGCCGACGTTCCTGCACAGCATGATGTCGTTCGAAAGGATGAATGGTGTCATCAAAGGATACGTTCGCAGCATGTCACGTCCAGAGGGAAGTATAGCCAGGGGCTTTCTGACCGAAGAGTGCATCTCCTACTGCATGAATTATCTAGGCATCGAGAACCCCGTTAGTCTGCCCGTCAACAGGCACCTCGGCAGGCTCGCTGGATGGGGTCACCATGAGGGTCGCCGCGAAATGCATGTCGACTTCGAGGGTCGACTCGCCGACTTTGAAAGAGCAAACCTAGTCGCGCTACAACACATAGACGTGGTCGATCCTTGGGTGGTAGAGCACAAAACCTTTATTGAGAAGACGTACAATGACCGAGGCCAACAGAGGACGGACGGAGATATACTCAAAGAGCACAACTCATGTTTCACGCATTGGTTCAAGCAGAAGCTTCTGTCGTACCCTTTACATAAAGATTCTTCCGCGGAAGAACAACTCATGTTCGCCTTGTCATAGGGCGCCGAGCACAACCTGATGACCTATGAGGCGTACGATATCAACGGCTACACATTCTACACCGAGGACAAGGACATGAAGAGCGATGGTTATCAGAACTCCGGGGTAACGATGGAATCCTACACCGGTAACGACAAGGACAGATACTACAGAAGGATCGAGGAGATCTGGGAGCTGAGCTACGCTGGAGAGAAGGTCCCGATGTTCCGTGTCAGATTGGACAAGAGCGTCCTAAAAGAAGACCGGTATTTCACCACCATGGTTATACCCGAAGCCAAATCCAAGACCGCGGGCGCAAACGTCACCGAGAAAAATGAGCCATGGGTACTGGCTTCCCAAGTGGACCAATGCTTCTTCATTACCGACCCATCAAAGCCTAGTCGTGTTGTCTTGAGGAGAGGCAAAAGGAAGATCGTCGGAATGGATGGAGTAGCCAATGAGCAAGACTTCGACAAGTACGGCGACCCGAAGATCGAACATGACAACAACGATGAAGTAGCAGCATACACCACAAGAAGAAGCAGGACCACCCTACCTAAAGGATGTCCGTTCCACAGAAGAACTCCATTTGCAAAAAAGAAGGGCAAGAAGATTGTGAATAGATAGCTAGCTAGCTAAGATCGATTGTATTTAAATCGTAGTCTTCATTTCTCGATTGTATTACATGGGCATTTTTTGAACTCATGAATATTTTTAAATTTCATGGGCACTTTTCGAATTCATGAATATTTTTTCAAATTTGATGAATATTTTTAAATCTCGATCGCTATCCCCCTTCATCTCGATCTCGATCCCCCCCCCCGCACCCTCCCCCGCTAGCTCCACCGCCGCCAACGACCCACCGCACCCTCCCCCGCTCCATC
>NC_041392.1:591771009-591771573 GCF_002162155.2 Triticum dicoccoides | reverse complement strand
CCCGGCCCGCTCCACCGCCGCCGAGCACCCCCATTTGATGATATTTTTTCATATTCATAAAAAAATTATTACTGTTTTTATAATTTTTTTAAAAAAATAGCAACAAAAAAAATAATAATAAACATACTAATGGCGCACCGCTCGTGTAGTGCACCATTGCTATCTAAAAAACATTCTAATGGCGCACCGCTCTGGTAGTGCGCCATTGCTATATAAAAAACATTCTAATGGCGCAGCGCTCTGGGATGCGCCATTGCTATCTAGAAAAAAACATTCTAATGGCGCACCGCTCGGGGGTGCGCCATTAGTAATCTTCCTTCCTAGCTCTACCTAGCCCGACCCCTTCGTCCCTCCCTCTCGCCAGATCTAGTCCCCCCCGCGCACTGCCCCGCCCCACGTCGCCGCCGCCCCTACGTGCGCCGCCGCCCCCGCGCCCCCACCACTGCAGCTCCGCCATAGCCGACGCCTCCGCGACCTCGCCGTCGCTGACAGCCTCCCCGCGTCGGCCCCTGCCCTGCGCTGCCTCTACCTCAGTCCGGGCACGGGGTGCATGACGACGACTGC
>NC_041392.1:591754687-591770911 GCF_002162155.2 Triticum dicoccoides | reverse complement strand
CCCGCGTCCCCCACCACTACAGCTCCGCCATAGCCGACGCCTCCGTGACCTCGCCATTGCCGACAGCCTCCCCACGTCGGCCCCTGCCCTGCGCCGCCTCTACCTCAGTCCGGGCACGGGGTGCAGGACGACGACCGTGGCCGCCGGCCTCCCCACGACCAACCGAGGCGCCCAGGAGGCCTCCCGGACGACCAGTCGAGCCATCCCTTCGACGCCGCCGCCGCCAACCCCAACCCTGACCCCAACCCCTCCGGCGACCGGCCACGCCCGCCCAGGTACCTCTCCTCCTTCCTCCTTCCTCCCTCTCCACCCTTCCTCCCCATTCCATCCCTCCCTCCCCTCAACCGTGTCTGTTATCTTCTGATGATATTTGACAGCTTATGGATAGAAATGCATATTTCAGTGTTTATAGCTATTAACACTTGCAAGTTACTGCACTGCTAGCTAAATTCTGGTTAATAAGTCTGTACCCGCCTCCTGTTGAAATTTGGTGATGTGTGTGGCTGTCTAAGTACCTACACAAAATTCCCCATGGAGAAAATGATATAGCTCCTCCTACAACATGTATAGATCAATCAGTTCAGTTCTAGTGCTGCTAGACTTTTGCACCATACAAAAATGTACTACTAGTTGAAAATCTTTACTTGAGAGAGCTTCATAAGTAGAAGGTTCCAAAGAATAAAAACCAGTACTAGCACACTAGCACAGTAGTACTGCCACCGCCCAGTAAACAGCAGGGTCTCTGATCAGCAATGTAGTTAATTAGTCAGGGCCTAAAAGCCTGCAAATGCATGTACACACAGGTAGGGAATGTAAGATGAAGCATGTACTTTACCAACTAATCTAATGGGCTGGCACAAAGTGAAAACCAAAACAATAGTTAATCAAGCAGAGGTAGATTAGATTAGATGGCAAAAAGCACAAATGTCCCTGCCTATCCATTTTTTTCTCAAGTTGAGCTGGTAAGTTTAAGATGTTCAATGATGTTGTAGGAAAAAATTGGATGAAGAAAGATGTGTGTTGCTGCCTGAGAGAAGTATTTGCACAAACAAATTATAATTAATGTGTTGATGAAATTTTGGGTTTTCAAATTGGAACCAAAAACCAACCCATACCTTTAGACTCTTTTGGAATTTCCCGAACATCTTTTTGTTTGTTCCCTTTCACTGTTTGGGGACTTTTGACTTCAGAATGAACCTTACTAAGATTCAATTAAGACTAATTAACTACATTTGATGTCACTATATTCTATGAATAACTTCAGTTATGTTCTGTACTGGAAAACTTTAGTTAACACTCATTTTTCAGTTAACTCCTTACAGTTCAGATCATATTTTGATTGTCAATAATAGTGGACTTTTAAGGCTTTCTTAGAGGCAATACTAGTGGATTTTAGGCTTTTTTACATGCAATAATAGTGGAATTTTAGGCTTTTTTGGAGGAGTGTGTTTCATGCCGGCCTACAGTGATGAATTAGTCAGAGGATTGTGCCTTAGGATTATGCCAAAGCTACCCATTGTATCTATTTGCTTGTCCTTCAAATAGGGGCAAGACTGTTACAGAAAAATTACTTGCAAGCATATTGTGATTTACTTGCAAGCATATTGTGCCTTAGTTACAGAAAAATTACTTGCAAGCATATTGTAACTATTTTCACTCTGTCCTGAAGGTTTTTGACTACAGAATCTGTGGTGACCCACACTCTGTTGGTTCACACTCATTGAGTTTGCTCGTGAAGGGCTGCTGCTGCTTGAGGCCCTTCGTGTCGTGATGATTTTGCAGGTACCCTGAGAGGCCCTTGAGTTTGCCGGAATATCGATTAACTTCCGTTCCGGCAAATTCGGGTACTCCATATGTCCTATTTTCAGCAAAGGTCATGCTGAAATTTTCTGTGAATTTTAGCATGACTTTGCTAAAAATTGGACATATGAGGTACTTGCTACTAATGCATGGGCCGGGGTATCTTAGTACTTAATTAAGTAGGATCAACTGCCCCTTTATTCTTGCTGTATTAAACCATAGGTGGCAATAGAGCCAAGTGATTAGTGCCAAGTGATTAGGCCCAACCTAGGGTGCCTCGGCATCGATAAACCCTAAATGATGAAAACTTAACTTGGCTGCCCCGGATGCCTCGGTGTCGATGAGAACCTAAATGATGTACGCTTAGGCTTTTAGGGTGCCTTGGCGTCGACAAACCCTAAATGATGAAAGCTTAGGCTTTTAGGGTGCCTCGGTGTCGACAAACCCTAAATGATGAGACCATCATCTTATTCCTTGACAATAACCAACTTTTTGACCAAACTTTTTACCTATTTAGAGCGAAACATGGCCCACAACGATGAGGCCGGTGGTTCGGGCGGCAAGCAATTCTGGGAGCTGTCCCAGGAGATGGAGGAACAACCTCACCACTATGAGGACGCCGCGGAAGACACCGATCCTGATTACACAACCCCTAGTGGCGTCGGGGATGACACCACTGATGGTGCCGGCGAGGATGCCACCACTGATGATGGCGGCGCACACACAGATGGCAGCCAACCGAAGAAGCAAAGGAAGGACCGGCGCCCGAATGTGCTCTGCACCATCAAGGAGGAATTCACTCAAGTGGACTCCGACGGGAATCCAACGGAGCCCAAATATATAGTCAAGGGGTACTCGGTTCAGCTCGGGTGCATTCTCCGGAGCACCGTCTCGATCAACACCGAGAACCTTAGGCATAAGGACCGAGGGAATTTGCGCAACCTCCTCTTCACGAAGCTGCACGAACGATACAAGTTCCCCGCCGAATTTGAAAACACACGCCTCTCAGGGAATAAAGTGAACAATGTCGCCCTCACAAAGATGAGCACGGCCCTGTCTACTTGGAAAAGCGTGGTGAAGAGAATGATTGATAAAGGTGATAGTTATGAGAAGATGAAGGCGAAATATCCTTTGATGAGCGAAGATGAGTACAAGGAGTTCAAGATCAAGTGCGAGAGCAGTGCAACCTCTGATTCAAGTCAGTGGGGAAAAGAAATGCGGGAGTTGAACTTAGGGGAACACAAACTCGGTCCCGGCGGTTACAGAGTGGCGGAGCCTATATGGGTCAAGGAGGACGCGGAGCGTGCCGAGCAAGGCCTACCGCCCCGCTTCGAGATATACAGTGGTGACAAGCAGACCAGGAACTATGTCAGGGCCCGGTACAAGGAGGACCCGATAACAAAGGAGCTTACCACGGATCCGAAGACCAGGGCGCTTGAGCTTCTTCTGGTAAGGAATACACCCCCATGTAATTAGCTCCATATGGTTGCACTCTAATTAATCCCCAATATTTCTAAATGGTTCACGTTCCTTTCGCAGGACACTGAAAGTAGTAGCGCCGGGTCGTCTAAGAGCTCCCCTTTCGACACCCCTTTAAATAGGGCGTTGAACGTAATGAAAAACAAGGATAAGCTCACTAAGCCGACGTCAGCTGGTCGTGTGGCCGGCAAAGGCTTGTCCACAAAATGGGGGTCATACTATACCGCTGGTGCGTGGAAGGAGAAAAAGACCAGCTCGGAAAGCTAGACGCGCGAGGTTGAAGAACTCAAGGCACAAGTGGCGCAAATTTTGGAGCTTGTCCAAGAGCAAGTGCAACAACAACTTGGAACGACGCTCAACGCCATGGTGCCTACGTTGATTCATGGGCTGACGACATTGATTGCGGGCGGCCAACAGGGGCCTCCCCCGGTTCCCAGCTTCACGGCCAGCAACTCGCACAGCGCGCAGGCGGCTCCATTGGTGTCTCCAGCGGCGGCACCATTGGTGTCTCCGGCGAAGGCGGTATTCGTGTCTCCGGCGCCGGCACGGGCATTGGAGCTTAATGCACCCGGGTGTACGCCGGCCGGCACCTTGCCAGCAATCGCCCCCTCCGTCAGTTGGATGCCCGCCATTGGCGGTGCCTCGACATTAGCCGAGCTCGACGGCATCACGGTAACTAAGCCTCTCGGTCGATGACTTCATCTCCTTGCCTTTGACTGGGCATCCCTGACACCCTTTACATGTTTTCTCAGGGCACCGAAGACGTTCCTTGCACTCTTCTGCACTTCGTGGGCGCCGAGTTGGTCGATGTCGCCAAGGGCAGAATCGTTCAACCGGGCAACCCCATGTTCCACGGTAATCCGATGCCACCCACAATGTATAGGGTTGAAGTGGTTCGGGTGCTGCCAGGCTGCGACGAGCTGTTACCTCCGATTCGACCCGCTGGGGCCGATGAAGAAGATGAGATGACCGTCAGCACGTGCGTAAACTAGCCCCTGCTTTGGCCGAAGAGCCAGATTCGTTTGGGGGTGGGGGACACCACCCCACAGACAAGACCGCCAGTCGTGCCGGCGCCAAGCCATGGCAAGAACGCCGCAACGCTACCGGACTTGCCAGACATCCCTATGGCACAGGATCTGGACGGCGACGACAATGATGATGGTACATTTACCAAAGTTGATAAGTACTTTGCCGAACATGGGTACGCTGACGAGTTCTGCGGACCTCTTTCTCAAGAACCCAACCAAGACGACCGCGATCTAGCTGGTACGGCGGAGAAATCCAATTGCAACAGGTGTCGTCTGGCGTTCAGTTCTCAAGACACGCCTCCAGCTCCCGCCTTCACCGAGCCTCGGATAGCTGAGGTGCGAAATATTATCAGCCCCAACACGCTCAAGAAGGCGGTCTGTGAGCAGAAATCGGTCCCATTATAGGAGATCAAGAAGAAGGGACGGAAACGAAAGACTAACAAGGGCACCGGTGCGAGCCAGCCGGCACCGAGTTCGATCCGTGCTCAGGACAGGCCGCCTTCACCTAAGGATATCTCGAGGAGGGTGCATGTGGTGGGTAGGGCGATGCTACCGCCAAATATGTTGAATGCTGCAACTGGTGCTATGCGGAGTCTGCACGACAGTGCTCTTTCTTTGGAGAAGCGGCGTCTCAGAGAGAAGGATGTGGCATACACGGTTTTCATGGCCAAGGTGCCAGAGGGCAAGGGCTTTGTGGATGGAGACATCGGGGGTACGATCGTCCTGCGGTTTGATGACATCTTTGCTATGTTTAACCTTCATCCGCTGCACTACACCTTCGTTCGGCTGTTTTCGCTGAGTATGGAGATGCAGATCATTAGAGACAAGATCCCGGACATCGTGATAGTCGACCCCTTCTACATGCGTGCCAAGCACTTGAGCAGCGCTGGGGACCGCCAAGTTGCGAGTTCACACCTCGAAGGCGTCATTCTGGCAAACCCAGATAAGGATAACTTCCTTGTGGCTTACTTTCCCGAGTAAGTCATCCCCTAACCGCCCCGTAACATATGATTTCTTAGATTTCGATCGTTCTTTTTTTCTAACATTCCATGTTTTGTGCAGTGACACACATTGCACACTAATCCTCTTAAGCCCGAAATATTCCATGGCCACGTATTTAGACCCGAACCGTAACTCCAAGATAGACTACACAAATGTCAAGAAAGTTCTTGATGATGTTCTCCCCGCCTACGCCAAATCTAGAGGCACCTTCACCAGGGCAGTTCGTAAGTATGGCAAGCACATGTTCTCACACAATACGAAATTCTGCTGCGTCAAGCAGCCGCCTGGCGGTCAGAAGGATGCCTACTACGCCCTCCATCACATGCGGGCGATCATAAGGGACCATCATCAACTTCTGCTACCAGATAATCTCAAAGATTGGGCCGCGAGCTTGTCGGTAGTCCAGGACGTGGACCTCAGACAAGAATTCTTTCGCATCCAGTCAGAGTTTGCGGACATCATACATCAAGATGTCCTTCATACCTCGGGGCAGTTCTTCCTCAGATATCAACCGTCCAACAGTGAGATAGATGAAATGCTACAAATGCAGGGTGACAACGGCCGCGATTTCATGACCATCACGACAGACAGCGGCTTCATCCACGTTCCTGTCCGATGAGTCGAGTCGAAAGTAGTGATGTGTAGTTCTGAAACATTGATTGGCTCATGTTGTAATTATACTTTAATGAATTCGTATGTCTCTTTGGTTTGGACAGTCGTTCAACTTAGATGTAATCGATGCTATTTATTAGTAGGACCATGAATCGTGCTATTAATGTCTTGCTTTTCTCTTCCGATCCTTTTGTTGCATACTTACATATTGCTTATGTATTGTCTCTTGTTTGGCTTGTGCATAGAGACCCTGTCGTATGTCGTGTACAAGGGTAAGGTTCCCGGAGTCTACGACGACTGGGAGGAGTGTCGGAGATAGGTTCACCGTTTCAGCGGTAACATTTACAAAGGGTACACCACTAGGGCAGAGGCCGAATGTAGATACGCCCACTATCTAGAGGGAGAGAGGAGGGAGCGTTGGTGGAACCGGATGAAGACCAGTTTGATCGCGATGATGCTCATCGTGATGACCACAACTCTCTTCTATGTGATGGTAGTTTAGATGATCGATATCGACTTGTAATGTGAAGGCAAACTCGATACTCGTGGTCTTGAGACTTGTAATGTTTTATATTTGTTCGGTCTTTTGAATTCGGAGACTAATATGATGAATTGTATTCGGAGACTAATCTTCTATTGTATTCGATGAATCTGATGTTGCTGTGTGCTGCTGTCTATATTCTGTCCAATAATATATTTTGTAACCTGTGCAAAAATCAGAAAAGCAAAAAAAACCTAATATTCATACTAATGGCGCACCACACAAGACACTAATGGCGCACTGTGATCATCACACTAATGGCGCATTAACTGCTGGTGCGCCATTAGAATGCCAAAGCACATGGGTACATATGGCCCCCTGGGAGGCATTCTAATGGCGCACTGCAGGCTATACTAATGGCGCACTACGTGGTGCGCCATTAGAACACCAAATACTAATGGCGATTAGAATTTAATTCTAATGGCGTGATGCCAGTGGCGCACCGGTAGTGCGCCATTAGAAGGCAAATTCGTTGCGCCACTAGCATGCCTTTTCCTAGTAGTGCTCAGGCGGTGGTGGGGGATGGCCACCACGACCACGGCCACCTGGTCTAACCATCCTGCTAATTTATAACAGGGGTAGTTCAACATTGAGAAATTGCAAGGACAAGAATCATTCATGATGAAACATGCATAATGAAAGGAACACGATAGATACTACATAGTAGTTGGCATATCTTACAAAGGAGATCATGCGTAGAGTTCGATACACAGAGTTCAGTACATAGACTAAGAACATCACAGGCGGCACGCAGGCTCGCGGTGAACGCATCTAATACTAACAAGCAAGTCTACATCAGTCCCAGGAGGAACTGTGGAGGTAGGTGTAGCCTGACAGCTGGTAGTGACGCGATGGGAAGTCCTCCATGTGAGTAGCTTGGGGTCTGTGGATACTTTGGTGCAGAACCCGACGCGCAGGTGGCAGAAGAGGACCAAGTGCGGGAGAGTAGCCTCCCACATCTGGCCTGCCGATGCCCTGGGGCATCACGGTCCTCGCAGGGTAGATCACAACACGCGAGAGATCACCAGATCGGACAGAGGGGTGCAACAACGTCAGAGCACGGTACAAGTGCTGACGGGTGGTGTACAACTCGTGGCGAAGAGCTCGGTTAGCTCTATCCAGCCCATCAACGTGCAAAACCAGGTTCTGATGGTAGAAGGGCTCTCAGGTGACAGTGGAGTAGGCAGTAGTGTAGTATCCCTCCGCACCAACATCGGATGTGATAGCAATGTGCCTGAAGGGGAGGTTTCCAACTCCCAGTACTCTCCACGAAGACGTGTCAGAGCAGCATAAGCAGCATCGTGGACCGCCATGTCGATAGTCACTCCAACACCATGAGTAGTGTGCAGCACGGTAGCAGAGTCATACTCCCGAGAGTAGAGGTAGACGATGGCACGGTATTGCTCCTAGTTGAAGTCCTGGTACTCCTCGTAGACGGTGTACATAGGGTGCCAGTGATAAACCAGATAGGTCATCATCTCAACCAACACAGCAGGCGATCCCGAGGCACCAATGGCCGTCGTGTGGCGCACAACCTATCTTGTGGGTTCCACCTGAAAACAAAGATGTTTCACAGGAGTCAAATAACAGTGTGGATAATGTTCAATATACTGCTCTAAATAATAACTAGGGCTTATCCAACTTTGGGGTGAACGTGATCACTGGATCCTAATGTTAGAGTTAGTAAATTCGTTTAACCCGACTAGAAGAGAGTTCAGAGTCCCAGAGTAAAGATCGAGGAGTAAAAGATCCTAATACCACCCAAATGGCGACGTGGGCCCGTAAGACACACAACCATGTTAGTAAAAAGTTTTGCAATGTCTAGACTCGACTTCAGCCAAGGAGTGTGGAAGGGGGATTCCTACAGGCAGTCGGCTCTGATACCAACTTGTGACGCCCCCGATTCAATCATACACTAATCATGTACGCAAACGTGTACGGTCAAGATCAGGGACTCACGGGAAGATATCACAACACAACTCTACAAATAAAATAAGTCATACAAGCATCATATTACAAGCCAGGGGCCTCGAGGGCTCGAATACAAGAGCTCGATCATAGACGAATCAGCAGAAGCAACAATATCTGAGTACAGACACAAGTTAAATAAGTTTGCCTTAAGAAGGCTAGCACAAACTGGGATACAGATCGAAAGAGGCGCAGGCCTCCTGCTTGGGATCCTCCTAAACGACTCCTGGTCGTCGTCAGCGGCTTGCACGTAGTTGTAGGCACCTCCCGAGTAGTAGCAGTCGTCATCGACCGTGCCGTCTGGCTCCTGAACTCCAACGTCTGGTCGCAGCAATCGGGTACAGGAAGGGGGAAAAGGGGGAGCAAAGCAACTGTGAGTACTCATCCAAAGTACTCGCAAGCAAGGAGCTACACTACATATGTATGCATTGGTATCAAATGGAAAGGGGGTAACATATGTGGACTGAACTGCAGAATGCCGGGCTAAGAGGGGGATAGCTAGTCCTTTCAAAGACTACGCTTCTGGTAACCTCCATCTTGCAGCAGAAGAAGAGAGTAGATGGTAAGTTAACCAAGTAGCATCGCATAGCATAATCCTAACCGATGATCCTCCCCTCGTCGGCCTGTGAGAGAGCGATCACCGGTTGTATCTGGCACTTGGAAGGGTGTGTTTTATTAAGTATCCGGTTCTAGTTGTCATAAGGTCAAGGTACAACTCCAAGTCGTCCTGTTACCAAAGATCACAGCTATTCGAATAGATTAACTTCCCTGCAGGGGTGCACCACATTTCCCAACACGCTCGATCCCCTTTGTCTGGACACACTTTCTTATGTCATGCCCAGCCTCGGAAGATCAACACGTCACAACCCTACCTAGGCACAACAGAGAGGTCAGCATGCCGGTCTAAATCCTATGGCGCAGGGGTCTGGGCCCATCGCCGATTGCACACCTGCATGTTGTGTACGCGGCCGGCGAACAGACCTAGCCTCCCTTATACAAGAGCAGGCATTCCAGTCCAACCCGGCGCGCGCCGCTCAGTCACTGAAGTCACGAAGGCTTCGGCTGATACCACGACGTTGTGTGCCCATAACTGTTCCCGCATAGTTGGTTAGTGCGTATAGGCCAGCGGCCAGACTCAGATCAAATACCCATATCTCGTTAAGTATTTTATTTTGAAGTAACCGCGAACGCCGACTAGGGCCAGGCCCACCTCTCACCTAGGTGGTCTCTGCCTGCCCTGTCGCTCCGCCTCAAAGTAACAGTCGGGGGCCGTCGGGAACCCAGGCCCACCACTACCTGGGTGGAACCACCTGCCCCTTCAACCCCCAACATCGGAATCACTTCACTACAAAAAAAAGACACATCCATGACATTTTGGGCCGAATGAAAAAAAATTATGTCATACATATGACACTTCTATGACGATAATTGTGACAAAACCCGGTATCATCATAGATGTGGTGGGCTCCTACTTCTATGACAAAAAATCATGACAGAAAATGGGCTTTCCGTCCTGGGCGGGCTAGAGACGCAGCTGCATGACATTCTTTGGGCCGTCCATGACGGAAAAAACTGTGGTAGAAGCGAGGGGAGGAAAATTTCGGGGAGTTCCCGGTTACGGTGGGAGTTCGGGGGCCAAGCCATGCGCGTTTCTCTCGTACACGTACGCGCGTGTGTGCGAGGCATTGGCTCTAACTGAACCCGAGCGAGGCGTTGGGCTCTAACTGAACCCGAGCGATTGCACTGCAGGCTACGCGTTACTGAACCCGAGCGATCGATTGATGGCTGTTAACTGAACCCGATCGAGCGATTCCTTCGCTACTGCTGCTAACTGAAGTCGATCGATGCTGCCTCTGGATGAACAGTGAGTGTTGCGGGGGGTTGGTGGTTGGATGAACAGTTCTCGGTGGGGGTGGATGAACAGGACCCCGTGGTGTTGCCTCTAGATGAACAGGACCCCGATCGATCGAGCCTGTTGGGCTGGATGAACAGGACCCCGTGGAGGGCTGGATGAATAGGACCACCCCGTGGAGGGCAGGATGAATAGTAGCCCATGGAGGGGTGGTTGAACAGGAGCCCATGGAGAGGGTTGGTTGAACAGTAGCCGGTGGAGTAGCGCGGTGGAGGCTAGATGAACAGGAGCACGTGGATGAACAGTCGCAGGTGGAGGCTGGAGGAGGTCGACGGTGGATGAACAGTAGCTCATGGAGGCTGGAGGGGGTCGACGGTGGAGATAAACAGTATCCCTCGGCATCCCGTTTTGCGATATGCCACACCCCTCCGGTTGAACGGGACCCCCGTTTCGACCGTAGCGCTCCAACACAAGTCCGTTTCGTCCGTTTTGCGGTACGCCACACCCCTCCCGATCAACAGGACCCCAGTTTAGATCGTAGGAGGTCCGTTTCCTCCGTTTTGCGGTACGCCAGACCCCTCCCGATCAACAGGACCCCATTCTGAACGTAGGAGGTCCGTTTCCTCCGTTGTGCGGTACGCCAGGCCTCGTTTCCATTGCCTGTTTCGTCCAAGACCTCCCGATGAACATGACCATGCATTCCGTTCCGACCCAGCCGGTTGGCTCCCACGCATTCTGTTGCCTCCCGATAACATGACGCATTCCGTTGCGTCCCCATGAACACGACGCATTCTGTTGCCTCCCCATGAACACGATGCATTCCGTTGCCTCCCCATGAACACGACGACGACACTGTTTCTCCGTTCTGACCCAGCCATGTACACGAGCCCTTGCCGTACGTATGCGCGAGTAGGCGTTCGAGACCCCGCCCATATGTACACATACGTGGCCATATTTTCTTTCTTGCACCCTGGCCGTTGTACGTACGTTTACATGCTACGTGCGCGCCTCTACTACGACACGTGCGCGCCTCTACATCGACCAGTATGTACGAACACGTTCGCGACCAGAATGACAATGCTATGTACGCTTCGACCAGGTGGGTCCCGACTGTTAGGCACTTCCTTGCCTGTAGAGATGTAGCTGGTGGGACCCAGCAGTCAGGGGGCGAATCAATTTTTTTGGACGGACGCACTTCCTTGCGTGCGAAGATGTAGCTAGTGGGTCCCCGCAGTCACGCGGAAATGTTTTTTCGCGAAATACAGTGGCCCGTCCGGTGGGTCCCAGCTGTTAGGTGGAGGAATCATTATTTTCCATGTAATAAGGAGGCACTTCCTTGCTGCGGCCGTGGAACCGGCTCTCAGCCTCTCCACGTACAGTCCATGTCTGATGGAAGTCGTTCCTTGACCACGTTGACCACGCCGCGCCGAGAGCACCAGGGCGGTAGATGATGGCGAGGCGTAGGAAGGGGACGACACGGAGGTAAGGAAGACTCGGTAGTTGTTTCCCACGCGGAGGGGAGTACGACTGTACGAGGGTTTACTGGTTCGTCTGCCGTCGCTGGAGAATAACAGCAGGTGTGGGTGAGTAGAGGGATGGCTAGGCCAGCGATGGGAGTATGGTCGGGCGGCGAGGCCTGCACGGAAGCACAGTCGGCCGCGAGGAGGAGGGAGCAGGCAGTCCCGCCGGCGCTTGTTTGAGTGGCTGGAGCAGGAAGAGCAGAGATTGAAGAAGCACGACGGCCGTTGGATGGACATCCAACAGTCAGTGCTTGTGCGTCAACCTTTTTTTAGGAAAGCCTCAAATCTGTGTAAAACAGCATACAGCCCATCTGCCATTATTTCTAATAATTTACAGCCCATTTGCTAATTATTAAGGTTTATTTTGGAGCCCATATTCTTTTTGTTAGCATTACGGCCCATATTGTGGCAACGGTTAAAAAATTATACGAAATTTTGCATATTTCGGTGCGGTCCGAACTGTTTTTAATCCCAAAATTTCGACTCACATTCAAACTGATTTTAAAAATAAATGTATATCAATATAAAATCCAACAAATTCTCCACGCATAAAAATTAATGTAATTTAAAATCTTGAAATGAAAAAAATATATTTGAAACTAATTGCCGGTTTGATGTGTTTTAAAAATGTACAACCCATTTCTCATTACTGATGGGCCATTTTCTCGGCCAGCCGAATGAAAGCTCTCCTTGTCTTGAAAGAATTGCAGCCCAACGGGCCTGACAAAGCGACTTACTTGGCAAATCACAAAAAAACTGGGTTGTGGCTGTGGACCCAGCTGTCAGCCTCTCCACGTGCAGTACTCTTCGGATGGAAGTCATTCATTGACCATGTTGACCACGCCACGCGGAGAGCACCATGGCGGTGGACGGTGGCGAGGCCTAGGGAGGGGATGACGCGACAGCGGAAGCCCGCACGGAGAGGACTACGAGGGTTCACTGGTTCGGCTACGGTGTGAGGCTGCCGTTGTCGCAGAGCCTGGCCAGCAGTGGGAATAGTAGGGGCGGTGAGGCCTCTGCGGCAGCATAGCCGGCCACGGGAGGCAGGAGCATGCGGCACGACCGGCGCTGCTTCGGGCGGCTGGAGCAGGAAGACCAGAGGTTGAAGAAGCACTACGGCCGTTGGATGGACATTGTATGGTCACTGGAGCTAGAATCGTTCATATTGACTAAGTTCACAAATCCCTTCGTCCCCGTCAACTTAGTAGGCCCACAAGTCAGCCTCCCAGCAAGGTGGGTCCCAGCTAGCCGGGGGAGTATTCATTTTTTTGTGCGTAATAACGAGGCACTTCCGGTGGGTCCGAGCTGACAGCAGGGGGGGGCGTTATTTTCGCGAAATACGGTGGCCCATCCGGTGGGTCCCAATAGTTAGGGGGAAAAGATTTTTTTTGCAAAATACTGGTGGCCCATCCGATGGGTCCCTGCTATCAGGTGGAGGAATAATTATTTTGCACGTAATAAGGAGGCACTTCCTTGCTACGGCCGCGGACCCAGCTGTCGGCCTCTCCACGTACAGTCCACGTCCGATGAAAGCCGTTCCTTGACCACATGACCATGCCGCGCCGAGAGCACCAGGGCGGTGGATGACGGCGAGGCCAGGAAGGGGATGACGAGGAGCCGGGGAAGACGCGGCAGTGGATGCCCACGCGTAGAGGAATACGAGGGTTCACTGGTTCGCTGCGGTGTGATGTTGCCGTCGCCGCACAATAACAAGGGGTGTGGGTGAGTAGAGGGATGGCCTGGCCAGCGGTGGGAGTAGTAGGGGGCGGTGCCTCCACCGCATCGCAGCCAGCCACGGGAGGCAGGAGCATGAGGCACGACCGGCGCTGGTTTGGGCGGCTGGAACAAGAAGACCAGAGGCTGAAGAAGCACTACGGCTGTTGGATGGACATCATACGGTCACTGGAGCTAGAATCGTGAATATTGACTAAGTTGTCAAATCCCTCCATCCCCGTCAACTTAGTAGGCCCACAAGTCTCCCTGCCACTAAGGTGGGTCCCAGCTAGCAGGGGGGTATTCATTTTTTTGTGTGTAATAAGGAGGCACTTCCGGTGGGTCCGAGCTGACAGCAGGGGGAACGTTTTTTTTGCGAAATATGGTGGCCCGTCGGGTGGGTCCCAGCAGTCAGGGGCAAAGGTTTTTTCGTGATATACTGGTGGGCGTCCGGTGGGTCCCTGCTGTGAGGTGGAGGAATAATTATTTTCCGTGTAATAAGGAGGCACTTCCTTGCGGCTGCCATGGACCCAGCTGTCAGCCTCTCCACGTACAGTATTCTTCCGATGGAATTCGGTTGTTGACCACATTGACCACGCCACGCCGACAGTACCACGGCGGTGGACGACGGTGAGGCCTAGGAAGGGGACGATGCGGAGCCGGGGAAGACGCGGCAGTGGATGCCCACGCGGAGAGGAGTACGAGGGTTCACTGGTTCGGCTGCGCTGCCTTCATCGCAGAATAACAGGGGGTGTGGGTGAGTGGAGTGGAGGGATGGCCTGGCCAGTGGTGGGAGTAGTATGGGGGCGGTGAGGCCTCCGCGGTAGCACAGCCGGCCACGGGAGGCAGGAGCAGGCGGCACTACCGCCACTGCATTGGGCGGCTGGAGCAAGAAGACCAAAGGTTGAAGAAGCACTACGGCCGTTGGATGGACATCGTACGGTCAATCGAGCTAGAATCATGCATATTGACTAAGTTGACAAAGCCCTTCATCCCCGTCAACTTAGTAGGCCCACTATACTGGGTCCCAGCTAGCAGGGGGAGTATTCTTTTTTTTGTGCGTAATAAGGAGGAACTTCCTTGCGTACGAAGATATAGCTGGTGGGTCCGAGCTGTCAGCGGCGGTAACATTTTTTTCGCGAAATACAAAGGCCGTTTCAGTGGGTCCCAGATGTCAGGTGGAGGAAATCATTATTTTGCGCGTAATAAGGAGGCATTTCCTTGTGTGCGGCCGTGGACCCAGCTGTCAGCCTCTCCACGTACAGTCCAGTTCAGATGCATGTTGGTCGTTGACCACGCTGACCACGCCACGCCGAGAGCACCAGGGCGGTGGACGACGGTGAGGCCTAGGAAGGGAACGACATGGAGGCAGGGAAGACTCGGCCGTTGTTTTTGTTTCCCACGTGGGGGGAGTACGACTGTACGAGGGTTTACTGGTTCGTCTGCCGTCGCCGGAGAATAACAGCAGGTGTGGGTGAGTAGAGGGATGGCTAGGCCAGTGATGGGAGTATGGTGGGGCGGCAAGGCCAGCGCGGCAGCACAGCCGGCCGCGGGGAGGAGGGAGCAGGCAGTCCCGCCGGCGCTTGTTTGAGCGGCTGGAGCAGGAAGAGCAGAGATTGAAGAAGCACGACGGCCGTTGGATGGACATCCAACAGTCAGTGCTTGTGCGTCAACCCTTTTTTAGGAAAGCCTCAAATATGTGTAAAACAGCATACTTCCCATCTGCCATTATTTCTAATAATTTACAGCCCATTTTCTAATTCTTAAGGTTTCTTTTGGAGCCCATATTCTTTTTGTTAGCATTACGGCCCATATTGTGGCAACGGTTAAAAAATTATACGAAACTTTGCATATTTCGGTGCGGTCCGAACTGTTTTTAATCCCAAAATTTCGACTCACATTCAAACTGATTTTAAAAATAAATATATACCAATATAAAATCCAACAAATTCTCCACGCATAAAAATTAATGTAATTTAAAATCTTGAAATGAAAAAAAAAGATATTTGAAACTAATAGCCGGTTTGATGTGTTTTAAAAATGTACAACCCATTTCTCATTACTGATGGGCCATTTTCTCGGCCAGCCGAATGAAAGCTCTCCTCGTCTTGAAAGATTTGCAGCCCAACAGGCCTGACAAAGCGACTTACTTGGGAAATCACAAAAAAACTGGGTTGTGGCCGTGGACCCAGCTGTCAGCCTCTCCACGTGCAGTACTCTTTGGATGGAAGTCGTTCCTTGACCACGTTGACCACGCCGCGCGGAGAGCACCACGGCGGTGGACGGCGGCGAGGCCTAGGAAGGGCACGACGCGACAGCGGAAGCCCGCGCGGAGAGGACTACGAGGGTTCACTGGTTCGGCTGCGGTGTGAGGCTGCCGTCGTCGCAGGGCCTGGCTAGCGATGGGAATAGTAGGGGGCGGTGAGGCCTCTGCGGCAGCACAGCCGGCCACGGGAGGCAGGAGCATGCGGCAGGACCGGCGCTGCTTTGGGAGGCTGGAGCAGGAAGACCAGAGGTTGAAGAAGCACTACGGCCGTTGGATGGACATTGTATGGTCACTGGAGCTAGAATCGTTCATATTGACTAAGTTCACAAAGCCCTTCGTCCCCGTCAACTTAGTAGGCCCACATGTCAGCCTCCCAGCAAGGTGGGTCCCAGCTAGCCGGGGGAGTATTCATTTTTTTCTGCGTAATAACGAGGCACTTCCAA
>NC_041392.1:591737406-591754558 GCF_002162155.2 Triticum dicoccoides | reverse complement strand
TTTTTTCGCAAAATACGGTGGCCCGTCCGGTGGGTCCCAACAGTTAGGGGGAAAAGATTTTTTTGGCAAAATACTGGTGGCCCGTCGGGTAGGTCCCCGCTGTCAGGTGGAGGAATAAGTATTTTGCACGTAATAAGGAGGCACTTCCTTGCTCCAGCCGTGGACCCAGCTGTCAGCCTCTCGACGTACAGTCCACGTCCGATGGAAGCCATTCCTTGACCACTTGACCACGCCGCGCCGAGAGCACCAGGGCGGTGGACGACGGTGAGGCCAGGAAGGGGATGACGCGGAGCCGGGGAAGACGCGGCAGTGGATGCCCACGCGTAGAGGAATACGAGGGTTCACTGGTTCGCTGCGGTGTGATGTTGCCGTCGCCGCAGAATAACAAGGGGTGTGGGTGAGTAGAGGGATGGTCTGGCCAGCGGTGGGAGTAGTAGGGGCGGTGAGGCCTCCGCCGCATCACAGCCGGCCACGGGAGGCAGGAGCATGAGGCACGACCAGCGCTGGTTTGGGCGGCTGGAGCAAGAAGACTAGAGGTTGAAGAAGCACTACGGCTGTTGGATGGAAATCGTACGGTCACTGGAGCTAGAATCGTGCATATTACTAAGTTGTCAAAGCCCTCCATCCTCGTCAACTTAGTAGGCCCACAAGTCAGCCTGCCACTAAGGTGGGTCCCAACTAGCAGGGGGTATTCATTTTTTTGTGCGTAATAAGGAGGCACTTCCGGTGGGTCCAAGCTGACGGCAGGGGGAACGTTTTTTCGCGAAATACGGTGGCCCATCGGGTGGGTCCCAGCAGTCAGGGGCAAACGTTTTTTCGCGATATACTGGTGGGCGTCCGGTGGGTGCCTGCTGTGAGGTGGAGGAATAATTATTTTCCGCGTAATAAGGAGGAACTTCCTTGCGGCTGCCGTGGACCCAGCTGTCAGCCTCTCCACGTACAGTATTCTTCCGATGGAATTCGGTCGGTGACCACATTGACCACGCCGCGCCGACAGCACCACGGCGGTGGACGACGGCGAGGACTAGGAAGGGGACGAAATTACAACGCGCGCGAAAACTCCCTCCAGCTGCCAAATCCCGACACGCGAAATCCCCCTTCTAACCCTGAGCCGAATGGGCCGCTAGTTCAAATCGGTGGGGGTACTTTTGTAACACACCCTACATTTTGGACAAGCGCGTTCCTAAGTCATGCTTCACCCCCTCCCATCGCCCTCTTTTTGCCATTCGAAATCCCAGGCCGCCATAACCTCTCCGCTCCAGCCGCGAAACCGCACCCTCCTCCATCCGCCACGTCACCACTGCCCAGCCGGAGCCGCTTCCCCAGCGACGTCGTCCAGCGCAACAGCTCGACGTCCGTCGTCCACCTCCCTGGATGAGGATCCGTCGTCCATCTCGCCGTCCCGCGGGTTCAGCCGCCCCGTCCTCCACCTCCAAGGAGGTGCTCCGACGAACGCCTCGTCTATCGTGGCTGCTCCATCCCCACAACACCGCCTTAACCTGCTCCACCGGAACCGCAGCATCCTCACTAAATCCTCGGACGAAGCTGAGGCCTACTCGGCGCCACCAAAGAGGTTGTACACTCATCACATCGCACCTTCTCCTTAACTGGACCTCCCGGCGCTGATGGTGCTTCATCTCGCACCCCCATGGAGCGGCAACCTTGAAGCCGGCGCCACGGGCGACATCTCCACGGCGGCTGTCCCCCAGTGCGAGGCCCCTTCGGCGGCGGCGTCCATACCAGCCGGATCTGGTGCTGCTGCTCCGGCTCTCGCTCGATCGCTCGCTCGCCCAGCTGCTACTGTTGCTCTCCCCCTCGCTCGTGCTGCTGCTCTGCTCCGATTAAGCCACACTTCAGTCGACTGAATCGACTTTTGGGTCAGTCGATTTTCAGGGATTGGGGGGCTCGTCGGAGTTATGGAAGAACCACCCGCAGCAGGGATGGGGGCTCGCCGGAGAGGTACCCCACTATCTATCTTAGTGTTCAGGGTGGGGGCGGGGCCCTAGAGGGTTGGCCGGGGCGGCGGTGGCGAGTTGTTTCGGGGCGGCGAGGCGGCGTTGGGGCCGGCGGTTCGGTCAGTGGTGGCTGGCGGCTCAGGGGTGTGCAAGTTGAAGATGAACTGCGGGCCCTCCCTAAACTACATGTCAAGTGCCTCTCTGCTACCATTGCATTCAGTTTCGACAGTAGCATTCAGATTCCACAGTAAATTTCAGTTTTGGCAGTTAAGTTCAGAGTCAACAGTTTTTACCTCATCTATTGTAGTCAGGTGGTTTTTGGTGATGTTATTTTTACATCTATTTTACATCATCTATTGGAGATGCTATTAGAATCCCACTTGAGATTGACGATGTCTGTCTTGTGCTGCTTCAGCCTTGACATCTTACGGCTCACCGGAGCTGCTCCAACGACAGAACGATCCATCACAATAGAGTAGTGCCATGGACGCCGTCTACAGACTCCTCAGATCTTCCTCCACACCTCCGACAGCCACCCTCAACTGCTTCAGCGACCAACCCAATGATGCTGAGGTCAACACGGCTACGACAAAGAGGTTGTACACTTGTTGCATCACTTATTACTATACATTCGCGTCGATCCATTAGGGCTATTTTGGTTCAACGGAAAAACATTGATCCACTGGTTGTTACCATCACTCTAAATTTCTGCATGCTCTCCTTACATAATCTCACCATATTTTTTCGTAAGCATGTCAGATATTGTACACAGTCATGCTGAACATGTAGAGAAAAAGAGAAGAGTTTTGTGCGGCAATACAATGTCATGCAGACATCGTTCCATGGTGGGTTCAATGGAAAACCCTCCCCACCCCTCTCCAGATTGTAATCCAGAGGAAGATATCTATTCTGAGGCAGATTCGGACGCTGCTGACCACTCCTATTTACCCCCCAAGGTGTTTGCTCTACCTTGGCATGATGATGTTAGTCATATCATGCATATGTTGCCTTGCAGTGCCTACTTTTAACATCATATATGTCATCTGCTTAGTTTAGACATGTTTTGTAATGCCACATGTTTAGTTTCTATATCATATATGGGAATTATGTAGTCTCATGTCTTTTAGCCAGCCATAATATATGTGGAATGTGCAATGCCATCCTGTTTAACCAGGCATCATATTTTTGAATGATATCTTTCCCATCCTTTTCTTCATTACATTTCCATTTGTCGACAATGTTTGTACATTAAACTACTCTTCCTGTGAATCAGCCATTTGGGTGGGAGATGGAAAAATCTGGAGTGAAAACAAGGCCTTCAGAGCAGACAATGCTACCTGTCGAAGCAGATCTCTTGTTGGGTCCCGATAGCTCCTCAGAGATGGATTCAGAGACAGATGACCAGTCATATTCCCCCACTGAGGTAAATGCTCTAACTTGGCACGGTTATACTGCTCATATCATGCATACGATGTCTTGCATTGCATAGTTTAGACATCATATACACAATATTCAACACCATGTTCTTAGTTCAGACATCATATCGAATGCCCTCTGTTTAGCATATAAATCACATATGTGAATTAAATGATGCGATCCTAATTACTTAGACAACATGTAGGTGAATTATGTCATGCGATCTTGTTTAGTTATTCATCATATCTTTGAATTATGTTATGCTATGCTATCTAGTTTAGATAGACATCATATATGTGAAATTATGGCATGCTATCCGTTTTAGTTAAAGAATATACATGTAAACTATTTCATGCCCTCTTTTTTCCACACTATCTATTGCATCTGTCTCTCATACAATGTCTGTACATTCAACTATGTTTCCTGTTTATCAGCCATTTGAATTGGAGCGGGTGATGCCAGTATCTAGCGGACTAAAAACACGACCTTCAAATAAAACAGTGCTACCTCTTGGTGGAGATAGCACCCCGGTTGTACATGCACAAGAACCAGCCCTACCACACATAACCCAAACTCTCACAGATTGTACCCCTACTACGATGGACAGAGAACCAGCTTCACCCAATCTAACCCCAACCCCAGCCGATAGTAACCCAGTTCCTGTTGACACAACACCATATCCACCACAGAGCTCCCAAATAAGAGCAGTTAGTAAGGCAGCTCCACTGTCCATAGGGCCAGTACTATCACGGCGAACCCCAACTCCACCAGTTAGTAGGCCTATTCCTATGGAGGAAGCACAACCAGCTAGTCGTAGTTTAGCATCTATCGCATTTGATGTTGTTAAAACGTATGTGCGTATCTTCCCATCTTGGAAATATTATACTGAAGATGAAGGAAAATGCCAGTTGCAGGTGTTTGTCTAGGAGTTATGTGTAAGTAATGTTATTCATGGCAATTACTTTGCTTCATCCCATACATCCTACCTCCATGATGGTTATAATACAGAAAATTTTCCCATTTTCTCTATAGAGAAGGACCAATTTGGAAACTCTGGATGAGGTAACCTATGCTAATACCTCTGCTATCTTCAAGAATGCTTGGTGGTAGTATCGGAATTACCTGAAGAAAACGTACTTCACCGGCAAAGAAACTCATCAAATTCCCTTACGTTCTGCTGAGACACATTTACTGGACGATGACTGGGAACGTCTTGTTCTGTAGTGGTCCCGAACCAAGAATGTGGTAAGGTCTATGAGCTAATTTTTTATTTTTAAGTATTATATTCTTGCATCTTACTGTACTCTGTTCATGTAGATAAAGTGCCTAAACCTGAAGAACAACTGTTCTAATTTAAGATTCCATTGCTACCATAAGACATAGATATATGTTTGTTTGATGCTTTTATTATGTACTAGTACTTGGCAATAGAAGACTTGGTAGTTTAATCCTGTCCACCTTACTAATGAACTGGTTCACCGAAATGAGTTTCATATACTAGTACATGCTAAACTTGTTATGTGTCTGCTTGTTTCTTCTTTTAGAATGCTGACAGAATATTGGGGAAGAGTGCCTTATTAAGCAACGGTAAAGGAAGTAATGCAGATAAGGTTCAGGATAGTGACACATCCTGTCTTGGTTTAGTGTTGGAGTTACTGGCCACTATCGCTTGCGCTATTCAAACTCACTGTCTGAATCAGTTCGGTTTCTTGAGTCTCAACTACAAGATGAAAGACATCGATCAGCTGTGCTGCGACAAGAAGCGGAAGGACTATGGAAGTCCCTGGAGCATTCAGATGCATACTTTCTGGTGCAACAGCAAGCATTGGAGGATTTTAGCACCAAACAGGACAAAACTAATCAGCTTGCTAAGCTTAGAGCCGGCGTGGTGGATACCCAGGATAACGTTTTTTGAGCACTTCTGAAGTTGTTTCAGTTATGCTCTAGTTTTGCTGTCGCGTTTATTTGCACTGGTGGGCAGTTTTGACGGCCAGTGTATATGATATGCTGCTTTGTTCCCTATATTTGCACTGGTGGCGAACTTTGATGCCTAGTGGATGAAATATGTGTAATAGCCGTGATAGCCTAGCGTTAGTTGCTTGCTTATTTATTTCCTCGTTGTCTTGTTTATTTGTTTGCTTGTAGTCATTGCAGTTCTTTTTCCGCGGTTAACTAGTGGCTGCAATAACCTATTTTTTAAAACTAGGCCACAATAACCATGGGCTAATATTTACTGTAGTGACACTGGGCCTCCTACGGGCCGTAGAAACAGTAGGCCTTCTACGGGCCGTAGAAACAGTAGACCTTCTACGGGTCGTAGAAACAATGGGCCTTCTACGGGTCGTATCATCAATGGGCCTTATACGGGCCGTATGATCGATTGGCCAAACATGGGCCAATAACAGGCCGCATTATGGCCGTAAATGGGCTAGAGTTTGAATCGTCCGTTCATGGGCCGACCGTAACGGGCCATTGTTAATAGGCCGTATTTGATGACGCTAAGAAAACGACCCAACGTATTAACGGACCACAAACGGGCCGACTGTAACCACGGGTTGAATTTGGCCCACAAGCAAAAAATGACAGTAACGGGCCATAAGTAAACGAATGCTGGAAATGAGCCAAGAATAAATGGGCTCTGAGAAGGCCGAAGGATAACATGGGCTGGAAACGGCCCAACGGAATAGCGGGCCGTTAATGGGTATAAAGTGATACACTGTTCATTACAGGCCAGTTTCACCACGGGCCGTTAATGGGTGTAAAGTGATACACTGTTCATTACGGGCCAGTTTCACCACGGGCTGTTAATAGGCCAAGAGTTACATAGGGCCTCATATGGGCCGAAAGACGTCATGGACCATACATGGGCCAGAAGTGAAAACGGGCTAGAATCATATTGGATGGCCCAGATGACGCTATTGGCCTAATTCGGATAGGGCATAACGGGCCTTGGGTTAGCGGGCTGTAAATGGGCTATATGCGAATAGGCCGTTAACAGACTTTCCATGGGCCGGCCCGCCACCTTTTGACCAAGTCAAACGGGCCGGCCTTTTCACAGGAATGGGCCTCTGTTGGGCCGTGCCACGTGTCGATGTATCATAGGCGCCTTCCGTCCAATGAGTGGTTGACATCTGTTCCAACGATGAGCCGACACGTGTTTCCTCCAGCCAATGATGATTTTACACGGGGAAAATCCTCATTGGTCGGGGCTGTTAACTGGTTATCGGATCCAAAACCCGACCCGATAGCTTAACGGCGTTCCGTTACGGTGGATGCCATGTGTCGGTCACCCTTGACGAAAGCACTTCTGTGACGCGCGATTTATCGTCATGGAAGTGGACACTTCCGTGATGATAATTTTGGTAATGTCATGGAACACTTCTATGACATCACAGGTATGACTATCTTGATTCTGTCATAAATTTATCATGCATGTACATGCATGACAAAAAAAAGAGACCTACTGTCACAAACACGTATCATCACAGTAGTATATTTTTCTGTAGTTCTTGCGGGTACTCAACGAGCCGACGTGACTTTAGTCATGATACGTCTCCAACGTATCTGTAATTTTTGATTGCTCCATGCTATATTATCTAGTGTTTTGGACATTATTGGGCTTTATTATCCACTTTTATATTATTTTTGGGACTAACCTATTAACTGGAGGCCCAGCCCAGAATTGCTGTTTTTGCCTGTTTTAGAGTTTCGAAGAAAAGGAATACCAAACGGAGTCCAAACGGAATGAAACCTTCGGGAACGTGATTTTCTCTTCGAATACAACTCAGGAGACTTGGACCCTACGTCAAGACACGTAACAGGAGGCCACGAGGTAGGGGGCATGCCCACCCCCACCAGGCATGCCCTCCATCCTCGTGGGCCCCCTGTTGCTCCACTGACGTACTTCTTCCTCCTATATATATCCACGTACCCCCAAACGATCATATACGGAGCCAAAACCCTAATTCCACCGCCGCAACTTTCTGTATCCACGAGATCCCATCTTGGGGCCTGCTCCGGAGCTCCACCGGAGGGGGCATCTATCACGGAGGGCTTCTACATCAACACCATAGCCTCTCCGATGAAGTGTGAGTAGTTTACCTTAGACCTACGGGTCCATAGTTAGTAGCTAGATGACTTCTTCTCTCTTTTTGGATCTCAATACAATGTTCTCCCCCTCTCTTATGGAGATCTATTCGATGAAATCTTCTTTTTGCGGTGTGTTTGTTGAGATCGATGAATTGTGGGTTTATGATCAAGTCTATCTATGAATAATATTTGAATCTTCTCTGAATTCTTTTATGTATGATTGGTTATCTTTGCAAGTCTCTTCGAATTATCAGTTTGGTTTGGCCTACTAGATTGATCTTTCTTGCAATGGGAGAAGTGCTTAGCTTTGGGTTCAATCTTGCAGTGTCCTTTTCCAGTGACAGTAGGGGCAGCAAGGCACGTATTGTATTGTTGCCATCGAGGATAACAAGATGGGGTTTTCTTCATATTGCATGAGTCTATCCCTCTACATCATGTCATCTTGCTTAAGGCGTTACTCTATTTTTAACTTAACTAGCACAAATGTCCGTGTGTTGCAACGGGGAAAAAGTTTAGTTCATATGAACCACGGTTGGCCGGGTCAAGGAACGATGTAACGGGACAACGGTTCTTATGTCAAAAAACATACGCATCATTTGAGGATCACCAGTTCACTACATGTAGTTTAGGACATGGGGTACGATTCAGATTAAATTGATCTAACTGGCAATGTTTTCTTATGGAAAAACTTTTGATGTATTCATAACTTCATTGCAATATAAAGAAGATCAAAAGTAATAAAATGTAATAATTAAAAATAATTACATGGTGCATTTCAAAGAAAAATAAAATTAATGCAAATTTAGTCCGGAATATTAATGCCAATGGCAATGTTCGTGAAAAGAATTCTAATTCCAAGTTGGCCGGGTCAAGGTATCATATCACGGGACAATGGACGCTTATGAAGAAAGATGCATCAATTGAAGATCACGACACAGAGCTTGGAACATGGGGTACGATTCAAAGTAAATTGGTCCGATTGACATCATCTTTTACGGAAAAACTTTAATTTATTTGTAACATCATGACAATATAATGATAATTAGAATTAATGAAATTTAAGTAAGTAATAAAAATTAAATCGTGTGTTGGAAGAGAAAATAAAATTTTATGCGAATTTAGTATGGAATATTATGCCAATGGCAACATCCTCTTTTTTTAACCCTGACAATGACGTCCTTTACCATGCACTTAAATCATTGTGCAACGTCCTCTCCTTTTATTACGGAACTCCTACTGTACTTCCTTTCCTTGCATGTCAAGCCACATAATTACCCCTGCAATCCTGGCAACGTCCTCTTTTGCCACGTATTTAAATCAGTGTGCAATGTCCTATGTTGATGTGGAAAAGAATCACAAAACCTACTTCACGTGACATTACGCACCACTTATATCCAACTCTCACACGCGTTGAAATAAGGTTACCCTCGTCTCTATAAGATGCATATGCCCATGTTTTCCCACGGGTTGCAATTTTTCTGAATCATGAAGTGTTGATCTGAAGAGGCCACCCAAACATTCTTTGTTGGCGCATACTTAAGCTTTACATTGACATCGGGTGGAATAAAAATGGTGCATGACATTTTCTATTAGTGGAAGAAACATACAATGTGATTCTTGAGAGTTTAATAATTCATTTAAAGGATTTTTTATAGATTACCAAAAGATTCGAATTCTAAATATTTTGATTATGTAGGTTGTCTAATTTATTGAAGATTATTTTGATTTGGAAGATTATCCGATTTCCATTCCTAATGGGGTTTTTCACGCTATTTAGGCTTGGTCCAAACGCAAGGAAATATAACTATTTTTTCTGATGGGTCTTGCCCATACTTCCCATACTTCCGTTTGTGCGCATATAGATATGTATCATTTAAAATGCGAATTAATTTGTGATTGGATCATTTGGAGGACATTGGTATCCCTAACCCATCAAGGTTCAAATCCTAGATGTCACATTGGTGCTCTCATCATTCTAAATTTATTTCAAACTTTCAGGATGTGCTAATAGGGTAGGGTGTGTGTATATGTTCATATGCGTTCATAGATATGGGTATATGCTTGTGTTTGTGAGGACTTCAATTATACTGTGTTAAAAAAACCCTTAAATATGTATCGTGCATGTCCTCCTTTTCTTGTTTTGAGGGAATGTCCTCCTTTTCTTAATTAACAAGAAAGGATTAAAAAAATCTGAGATAAACAACTTTTGGCTGTATGTTCGAGCGGGCACGTACACCATTAGTCATCCCGTCACGTGGATGCCTCGCTCTAGCAAAAAAGGCCACGCTTCAAAGCTTATCCCACTCCTCTCCACCCTCCACCGCTCGTTCTATTTTCAGCGATGCAAGGGGCCGGCTGTGAGCCTGTGACCCCGCGCTTGTTGCGGTGAGCGGCGATGCTCGGCTGCGACCCACCCCGCTGCCTTTGTTTGGGGTTTGCCTCTCTGTCCCCCCTGGCCGTCGTGCCCTTGCACGTCATCGCTTGCCTCTTGCCATTCCTCTCCAGGCAAGCTAGCCATGAATTTTCCTGCTGCTCTTCACTTCCCGAAAGCCGATTCAATTCAGCGCATCATCCTGAAGCCAACCAACCATGTTGGTCTTTCGTCTTCTTTTTCGATATACGACCGACACCCACATCTCATCCTCTTTGTTTATTCTTCAGGCAGCTTATTTTCTCGTACAACTGCGACATATATAAATTGATGATTTTTGATGCAAAAGGGCGGTATGGGACTATTTATCTAACCGGTATGGTTGGCAGCTATTTTCTGCACTCCATGGAAAAAAAGTAGCTTGTTTGCCCAGCTTTGCCCACACACAAAAATCAGAAAACGGCAACCAATGTCTGTGACAGACGAACGAAAGCCCACTCATGTGGTCACAAAGCCAATGGGCAGCCTCGAGGCCCAAATCGAGAGAAACGAAACGTCCTTCACTTACGGGCGGGGATATACAGATAAGTTAGTACCACCTCGTATATTTATTGAAAATAATAAGTGGAGGGACGATGGGCGGCCCGAAAACAGACGAAACTATGGTGGTAAGAAACAATAGCCCTTTTATTAGTAGATATAGATACTCTAGATGCATGATGGATAGCGGTCGATGAGTGGAATAATAGTAGTAGATGCAGGCAGGAGTCGGTCTACTTGTCTCGGACGTGATGCATATATACATGATCATACCTAGATATTCTCATAACTATGCTCAATTCTGTCAATTGCTCAATAGTAATTTGTTCACCCACCGTAGAATACCTATGCTCTCGAGAGAAGCCACTAGTGAAACCTATGGCCCCCGGGTCTATCATTATCATATTAATCTCCTACTACTTAGTTATTTACTTTGTTATTTACTTTGCCTTTATTTTACTTTGCATATTTATCATAAAAATATCAAAAATATTATCTTATCATATCTATCAGATCTCACTCTCATAAGTGGCCCTATAAGGATTGACAACCCCTATTTGTGTTGGTTGCGAGGATTTTTTTTGTGCAGGTACGAGGGACTCGCGCGTAGCCTCCTACTGGATTGATACTTTGGTTCTCAAAACTGAGGGAAATACTTACGCTACTTTGCTGCATCATCCCTTCCTCTTCGGGGAAAACCAACATAGTGCTAAAAGAGGTAGCAAGAAGGATTTGTGGCGCCGTTGGCGGGGAGGTCTACGCAAAAGTCAACATACTAAGTACCCATCACATACCCTTATCTCCCGCATTACATTATTTGACATTTGCCTCTCGTTTTCCTCTCCCCCACTTCACCCTTGCCGTTTTATTTATCCTTTCTCTCTATCCTCCTTCTGTTTCCCGTTTGCCTCTTTCTTCCCGCTTGCTTTTTGTTTGCTTGTGTGTTAGTTTGTCTACTTGTCGTTATGGCTAGTCCTTTACCTTCTGCCTCTATGTCTGAAATTGGGGATACTATTGTCGATAATAATTTTGATGCTCCTACTAAAGAACCCACTATTATGGATTTCAAGGAATTTAACTATGAAAATTGTTCTTTGATTGATTGTATTTCCTTGTTACAATCCGTGCTAAATTCTCCTCACGCTTATAGCCAAAATAAAGCATTTACTAAACATATCGTTCATGCCTTGATGCAATCTGATGAAGAAAAACTTGAATTGGAAGTTTGTATCCCTAGAAAACTTTATGATGAGTGGGAACCAATTATTAAAATTAAAATTAAAGATCATGAATGCTATGCTTTATGTGATTTGGGTGCTAGTGTTTCCACGATTCCGAAGACTTTCTGTGATTTGTTAGGTTTCCGTGATTTTGATGATTGCTCTCTAAACTTGCACCTTGCGGATTCCACTATTAAGAAACCTATGGAAAATATTAATGATGTTATTATTGTTGCAAATGGGAATTATGTGCCCGTAGATTTTATTGTTCTTGACATAGATTACAATCCTTCATGTCCTATTATTCTTGGTCGACCTTTCCTTAGAACGATCGGTGCAATTATTGATATGAAGGAAGGAAATATTAGATTCCAATTTCTATTAAGGAAAGTGTCGGTGTCAAAAGCGGCGGATCTCGGGTAGGGGGTCCCGAATGTGCGTCTAAGGCGGATGGTGACAAGAAGTAGGGGACACGATGTTTTACCCAGGTTCGGGCCCTCTTGATGGAGGTAAAACCCTATGTCCTGCTTGATTTATTCTTGATGATATGAGTATTACAAGAGTTGATCTACGACGAGATCGGAGAGGCTAAACCCTAGAAGCTAGCCAATGGTATGATTGTATGTTGTCCTACGGACTAAAACCCTCCGGTTTATATAGACACCACAGGGGGCTAGGGTTACAAAAGGTCGGTTACAAAGGAGGAGATATACATATCCGTATTGCCTACCTTGCCTTCCACGCCAAGTAAAGTCCCATCCGGACACGAGACGAAGTCTTCAATCTTGTATCTTCATAGTCTAACACTCCGGCCAAAGGATATAGTCCGACTCTCCGGAGACCCCCTAATCCAGGACTCCCTTAGTAGCCCCTGAACCAGGCTTCAATGACGACGAGTCCGGCGCGCAGTATTGTCTTCGGCATTGCAAGGCGGGTTCCTCCTCCGAATACACCACGGAAGAATTTGAATACAAGGATAGTATCCGACCCTGTAAAATAAGTTTCACGTACCACCGTAGAGAGAGTAATATTTCCACAAATCTAATCTGCTGACACGTGTTGGCAACATGACATTATGCCATGGCCCGGTGATTATTCGAACCGTTTCCTTTAACTAGCCCGCACATAACGCAAGGCAGTTTCTTGACACGTCTTGTCAAAGCAGAGATCGTGCCCCCCTTATTACGGGATTCTCATCAATACGGGCGTGGGTAACCCAACCACGCCTAGGACTCCTAGATTTTAGGCAAGCCCCAAACGGCCACGAGGAGGACGCTTGATATTCACCCTCTTTATAAAGGGTCAAGGTTTTTACTTTTTTCCTCCTGTGCTCAATCGAATCCTTCCCCCGCCTCGAGTTCTAACACCCAAAACCAAGGTTAGGTGCTTCGGACCTTCAATCATGTCTGGATCCAGCCTCCAGGGCCGGTGGATGCCCTCCTCCATCACGGAAGAGGATATCAAGAAGTTGAGGGAGGCAAGATACTTGACCGCCGAAGTTTCGCATCGGCTGCCCACCCGAGGGCAGGTTGTCCCTACTCCCAAACCCAACGAAGACGTCGTGTTCATCTCCTACTTCCTCCGAGGACTAGGCCTCACTCTGGATCCCTTCATTAGGGGTTTGATGTTCTATTACGGGCTTGATTTCCACGATCTAGCCCCGGATTCCTTTATCCACATCTCGGCATTTATTGTCGTATGTGAGGCCTTCCTCCGCATTACCCCTCACTTCGACCTGTGGCTCAAGACCTTTGATGTGAAGCCGAAGACGGTCGAGGGGAAATATGCAGCATGTGGGGGTGCATTAATAAGCAAGATTGCTGGAGCTCCGTGGCCAAAAGGTTCTTTCCAGAGGTGTCCGGATTATGGCAAAGGGAGTGGTTCTACATCACCGCTCCCAGAAGTGCCAAGAGGGTGGCTCCCCCCGCCTTTCGCTCGGGCCCTCCACCACAACTGATGTCATGGATCAGCAGGGGGTTGAGCTGGGGTCCAGCCAAGGATGTGCCCATATTGCAAAGCCGCATCCGGGATCTCTTCGAGGGAGATTTTAGTTTGGTTATGGTAGTGCAAGTCATGCTGGTTCATCAAGTCCAGCCTTGCAAACGCCGGCACCTCCTTTTATGGGAATTCAACCCAAAAGGACTGCGCGCTATTCAGAATTTCCTCGGCCTGTCGCACGAGGAGATGTACAAGTCCTTCTTCGGACCCCAGATAGAGTGTCCGGACACCTCCGAGGATGTGGGCCTGAGCAGCAACCGCACCGCGGCCACAGTAAGTAATCCTCTAACCGAACACATTGTCTTTCTTTTATCATGACATCATTCCGGAGAATCACTCTTTGACCAGGACTGGATAGGAAAGGCGAAGATGATCCGGTGTTCGGCTCCCCTTCCCGAAGGCTTGGAAAATCCGGTGCTGGAAAAGATGCTTGAGCCAGCACCTTGCCTGGTGCCCTCAAAGGAAGATGAAGGGGTGAATAAAGAGGGCCAAAGTGGGCCTCCACCGCTACCTGTTCCAACCGAGGGAACGGGCGCCTCCGTGAGGGAGGATAGCCAAGTGAAGGAATCTGACATTCCCTCGCCCCGGGGGAGGAAGAGGACTACCTCTGATGATCCGGAAACCAAGGTTTCCAAACGGGGGAAGAAAACTCCACCAGAGGGTCCCGTCTCGGAGGGTGCTCTTGCCGGACAAAGTTCGTGCGGGGATCAGCCCTCTAATGAGTCGTAAGTGATCAAAATCTACTTAATAGTAGAGATATTCTACCTTACTTCTGAGGAAAATACCCGAAGTGTTTATCTTGCAGTTCAGATCTTAGCCCTTCTCAATAGAGCTCGTCTTCAGGGGACCTTCTTCCGGAGATGATGGAGAGCGAAACGCCTTCCCCGGACTCCCCCGCTCAAGAAGCGGGCGACCTTGAAGTGTCGTCACGGAGGGCCTCTCCAGATCCGGTGAGGCCAGAAGATAATCCTATAGTCACCTGAAGTCCCCAACATTCGGCTCTTGAAGAGGGCAGACAAAAGAGTACGGCGCCGTCTGGTATGCGGTCGGACGTACTGAGGGATCTGCTGAAGCGAGCGACCATCTCGTTAGAACATCATGCGTTGATGGGTACGGTGATGGACAGGATTTCGTCCGCCAAAAGAGGTTTGCATGACGCCTTTATGAGTCTACTAACGGGCTTTGAGGTACGTAAAATGATATACCTTTGGGATAGTACCGCACATTTTTAGGTGTGCCCTGTGTAGATAGTAGCCCCTGAGACTCTGGTTGTCACCGAAAACGGCGGTAAACAGAGGATCATAGTCCCAGGTAATAACCATACCGGATTTATGTGCGGGTAGTGGAGGCTCCGGTGGCTAGCCGGACTCATGAGTTTGCCGAACTAAAGCGGCAACTGGATGCGGCGGATGCCGACATCGAGCTTTTGTTAACAAGTGGCTTGACGAGGCACATGGTAAGTGATATTTTCTGGTGAATGTCACATAGTAAGAGTAGCGTGATGCCAGTATCTTTAATATGTTGTGACTGTAGATGGAGCTGCCACCGTGGAGACCCTTCGGGCGGAACTTGCCCGAGCCAAAGAACAAGCAAGGAGTAGTAATGCGGCTGCTTTGGAGGCGGCTGATGAGTTAAGAGCCGAGAAGGCCGCGCATTGTGAGAGCAAAGAGAAAATGACCAAGATGGCTGTAAAGTTAAAAGACACTGCTGACCGTTGCCAGTTCCTTGAGGAAGAAACCCGAGCGAAGGCGACGGACCTTGAAAAGGCCACGATGGCGACCAAAGACACCCGTTCTGCCATGAGAGCGAAGAAGGAGGAGCTGCATGAAGCCTGTGACATTGTGGCTGGGAAGCCCTTTTTGCTGCGGAGGAAGTTCGTATATCCGCCTTATGCCCCCTCTGGATCGGCTGTGGAGTTCGGCGGACGCATATCTGGACTTGGCGGTGAGCGTTGTCGATGCGGCCGAATACTTCCGAGATCAAATAGATCGTGAGGTGGACAAGCTGTTCTGGGCGCAGTTTAACGTTCCAGAGCGTCCGCTTCCATTTATCGATCAGCTAACCAAATGGGCCGAACTCAATAGGTTGTCCGGACTCGCCATGAGGTCTGTCGTGGATCATCTATGGCCGGAAAGGCTAAAGCCAAATAGTTATTTTAGCCTGGTGCAGCAGTTCCTTGGTGCGGTGCCGCGCATCAATGCGATGAAGAGGTCGGCGTGCATAGAAGGCTCGCGGATGGCCCTTGCCCGTGTCAAAGCTATCGGATTTCGGGTTCCGGCAGACCCTTGAGGTTCAAACACTGGGGTGCGCACGGAGATCTCTCCCCTACCGATCTACGTCGAATCTCCTCGCGTGATCTAAGCTGGAAACAACGAACAACACAAGGGACATGAGGTTTATACTGGTTCGTGCCACCGTTGTGGTGTAATACCCTACTCCAGTATGTGATGTGGTGGATTGCCTCAGGGGCTGATGATGAATAGTACAAGGGAAGAACAGCCTCGCTAGAGGTGTTCTTGAGCTGGTGCGGTGAACTGCTAGGGTGAGTTCACTCGCCTCTCTCTCTCTCTCTGCTGGGGTTCTACCAGATCTCTAGCCCCCCTCTACTCTGTGGTGGCTAGCTCTATTTATAGAGGCCCTGGGCCTCTCCCCAAATAATGAGCGGGAAGGGCGCCAACAATTGGCCATTTTGAAGGGGAACATCTAGTACAAGTTATCCTGACCAAAGGTGGTATTCAGCTGCCAAAAGTACCGGTGATGACGCCGTCTTGGGCTCTATGGTAACCTCCATCCTGCCGCTCTGTTGGTCTTGGTCTCGTTGCACCGGAATGGTAACCTTTGCCCGGTACCTTGGCCTGAGCTTGCCCCCTTTGCACCAAAGAGGAAACAAGGACACTGCGCAGGCCGGCGCCCGCCTGGCGCCCGCTTGGTCTCGGTCGTCATGGCTTGCGTCACGGGCTCCTTGCGAGGTATGCCCGCCTTGATCTCTCCGCCTCCTCGCGAGCCCGCCTGATGAGGCTGCCTCTGAGGAAGCTCTCTGTCGTCCGCTCCGCGAGGCTTGGCCCCTCACGAGGGTCTTGAGCTTGAGCTGATGAAGATGGCCCGCGCTGGGCCCCCACTTGAGCCACGCCACAGGCCACAGGCAGGCAAGTCTGGGGACCCCTATTCCCAGAACACCGACAGTAGCCCCGGGGCCCAAGGCGTGCCCGGGCTTGGCCTAGCAGGAAAGCGAAGGGGCAAGCGCGAAGCGCCGCGGGCCCTAACAGCCTGCGGCCTTGGGCGCCATGTGGCGATTGATTGGACGTGGGTGACTGCGCTTCCCCATGATGCCTCGGCGACCGCACGACTTGATAAGTCCCTGCATGCTGAGAAACTGATCATGATTACCTGCGATCGTGGTGCTCGGCGGTTGGCCTCCTCCGGCTATAAGTACGGGCCGCGCGAGCCCCCTTAGCCCATCCCTTCATGCTGCTCCTTGCCTTCTTCCTGGCTACTCGTCGCTCCCATGGCTCCAAAGAGATTCTCGACCGTGGAGAAAGGAAAGGCCCACCAGGCAGGGCCTG
>NC_041392.1:591731372-591737239 GCF_002162155.2 Triticum dicoccoides | reverse complement strand
ATATTGCACGGTCCCCGTAGTGGCCTCCCACGGCCATGGAGGCGGTTCCTTGCGCGGTGGTGAGCGCCCGGTTGCCGATGGGGGGCACGCCATGGCTGTGCCCCCCCTAGGCCATGCTTTTGCTCTGTGGAGGTGCTGCCGGAGTTCGTCGTGTGGTCGACGGACCCAACCAGCACCCAGCTCCAGCTCTCCCGTTTCTTCGTAGATGAACTGCCGGCCAGCGCCCGGTGCGGCTTCTGGCTCCATGCAGACGGCTACTGCAGTAGGGCCTCCTGGGCTTTGCTGGAGGTCTCCGTTTCTGGGAATGGGGCCCTGACCCACGGCTGGCAAACGTTTGCCCACGCGCGCGGCCTGGGCCGATGGTGCACCCTGCACTTCAAGTTCGATGGCGACGCCACCCTCTACGTGAGGGTGTTCGGGGAAGACGGTCGCCGTGCTGGGTGCGGCCCCGAAGACGACGACCGCGGCCGCCTGCCCAGCCCCGGTACTGACCAGGATGAAGTCGGTGACAGGCGTACAGGCGGTGGTGCTCGGGGTTCGCTGGGCTTCGGCGACTCCCTCTTAGGCAGCAGCTCCTCCAGCGGTGGCCGCGACCAGCCCCCACGCCGCCGCACCCGCCTGGGTGAAGGTAGCGGGTCAGCCTGCCGTCGCGCCCCAGCGAAGCGAGAGGAGGGATCTGCCTGAGCCCTAGGAGAAGCTCGAACCTTCGATGTGGGTTGGTGCAGGATGAATCGCGCCCATTTTGTTTTCCTTCTTTTCCTGCGCAGAAACAGAAGGTAGTATAGGGTCCCGTGGGGGCGTGTTAGAACTGCTGCTGTTAACCATGGTGTTGCTTCCGCTATTTCTACAATGTGTTTCCGCGCCGTGCACCCATGTGCGGGAATTATTTTAGCTCGATGGGGCTTGACGCGGTCCTCGCTTCCCGAGGCCGTGGCCTCGCCGTGCGCTTTGTGCCCTGCAAGGATCAGTAGGAGGGGTAACTTTCCGTCTTGGTTGTGGGGGCGATCGGCCCAGGTCCTGTGCTCGTGTCGCGATGCCCGTGAGGCACGGACTGGAGGGGTGCTCCCGCAGAGGACTCGGATAGGAAAGCTCCAAACAATCGGGGCAGAAAACACTCGTGAGGGCACCCGCAAACCTCCCTCGTGAGACTTGTGCGAGAGAAAACGAGGCGAGCGAGTGAAAAAGATAAAGAGTCACAAGCCAGGAACGTCAGCAACTCCAATAAAACTTCAAACGGGAATAAACAAGCAAACTGCAGAAAGCAAATGGGAAAGCCGCGTCCGACACCTATTCTAGTGTTCGACGTCTTCTCACTAGCGCGGAGCTAAGTGCTGCCACTGGGCATGGGCGGGAGCCCCCGAGGCCCGAGGGCGGCACTCCGGAGACTCCGGGGTGTGTACAGCCCCACTCATTATTACGTGAGAGTGTCACGGGCGGCGAGCTTCACAGACATTTTCCTTCTTCACAGGCACCAGGCCTTTCCCAAAACGCGACAGCTTCACAGGCATTCGCCTTCTTCACAGGCACCGGGCCTTTCCCAAAATGCAGAAGCTTCACAGGCATTCGCCTTCTTCACAGGCACCGGGCCTTTCCCAAAACGCAACAACTTCACAGGCATTCGCCTTCTTCACAGGCACCGGGCATTTTCCAAAACGCAACAGCTTCACAGGCATTTGCCTTCTTCACAGGCACCGGGCCTTTCCCAAAACGCAGCAGCTTCATAGGCATTCGCCTTCTTCACAGGCACCGGGCCTTTCCTAGGCGCTAGGCCTCGCTCAGGGATAGAACCTCCGGAGATGTTGAATGTTCCACGCGTTCTGGATGGGTACCCCCTCCATGGTCTCCAAGCGCGCGGAGCCAGGCCTGGAGACATGAACAACCTTGAATGGGCCCTCCCACTTGGGAGAGAGCTTGTGCAGCCCCTCCCTGGAGAAAACCCGTCTGAGCATGAGATCCCCTACCTCAAGAGTTTTGGGGCAGATGTTGCGGTAGTCGTATCGTCGCAGCGCCTGTTGATACCTTGCCGCTCGCAGCGCGGCTTCTCGACGGCATTCCTCCCCCAGCACGAGATCCGTCCCCCGCATGGCGTCCTGTTGTGTCTCGTCAAACGCTAGGACCCGTGCAGAGCGACGGCTGACCTCGTGAGGGAGAACAGCCTCTGCTCCATAGACCAGGAAGAACGGGGTCTCGCCAGTCGGCTTGGTCGCAGTTGTGCGGATTGACCGCATCACGGACTAGAGCTCGTCGTACCAGCCCCTGTCGCAGGCCTCCAGCTTCTTCTTGAAGGTCCTGGCTTTGAGGCCCCTTAGGACCTCCGCGTTGGCCCGCTCGGCCTGGCCGTTGCTCCGGGGGTGTGCTACCGAAGCGTAGCATATCTGGGTTCCAAGGTTAGCACAGTACGCTTTGAAGGGATTACTGGTGAATTGCAAACCGTTGTCGGTGATGATGCAGTTGGGCACCCCAAATCGGTTCACGAGGCCCTTGATGAATTTGACCGCAGAGCCTGCCAGGATTGTGCGGACGGCTTCCACCTCAACCCACTTGGTGAATTTGTCCACGGCGACGTAGAGGTAGCGATAGTCCCCTGGCGCCCGAGGAAACGGGCCCAGAATGTCCAGCCCCCAAACTGCGAACGGCCATGAGAGGGGTATGGTCTGTAGACCCCCCGCAGGCTGATGGATCTGCTTAGCGTGAAACTGGCAGGCCTCGCAAGCCTTCACAAGCTCAACGACGTCACTGAGCGCCGTGGGCTAGTAGAATCCACTACGGAACGCCTTGCCAACAAGGGTCCGTGACGACGAGTGGTGCCCGCAGTCTCCGTCGTGTATGTCCGCCAGTAGCTCCTTCCCTTGCTCTTGGGAGATCCAATGTAGGGACACGTCATTTGGTCGCTTCCTGTAGAGCTCTCCATCCTTGATGCAATAAGCCATGGCCTGCCGCACCACACGCTCCGCTTCCTCCTCATTCTCCGGCAGCGTCCCTTGCATCAGGTAGTTCTTGAGCTCTGGGATCCAACACCCTTCCTGAGGCTCTAACCCCACGAGCAGGCGTGCCCCTGAGGCTGGGCCGCAGACCGGGGCTCCTGAGGCAGGCGGCTGAGGGAGCTCCTCCCTTTCTTGCGCCGTTCTCGATAGTGACGGCACCGCCGAGGGTTTGAAGAGCCTCTCCTCGAAGACGCCAGGCTCCTGAGGCAGCCGCCTAGATGCCCTCTTGGCAATGTCATCATCGTCCTGATTGGTGCCGCGAGCCACATGCTGCAACTCCAGCCCCCAGAACTGTTTCTCCATCTTGCGAACCTCAGCAAGGTAGGCTTCCATGTGCTCGTCCTTTGGCTCGTATATCTTGTTGGAGAAGTTGACGAGGAGCTGCTAATCTCCCTTGATGATGAGGCGCTTCACCCCTAAGGCAATTGCGGCCTTCAAGCCTGCTATTAGGCCTTCGTACTCCGCTGCGTTGTTGGAGACCTTTTCTCCGTGCTGGAAGCAAAGTTGTACAGCGTAGTAGAGTTTATCCTGGGTAGGGGATACGAGCACTACGCCATCTCCCACACCGTGTCGGGAGAACGCCCCATCAAAGTACATGACCCAGCCATCCGGTGCTTCACTTCCCAGGGAAAGTGATCGGTCTTCGCCTGCCTCGAGACCCGGCGCTTCTGCCCATTCTGCCACGAAATCCGCAAGTGCGGCTCCCTTGATGACTCTGGTTGTACTGAATTCTAGCTAAAATGCATGTAGTTCAATGTTCCATTCAGCAACCCTTCCAGCTGAGTTGGGGCTCCTGAGCACTCTTTCCAAGGGGTATGCTGAAACGACTTTGATGGGATGTCCTTGGAAGTAGTGGCGCAGCTTGCGCGAGGCCACTAGTAGCACGAGGAGGACTTTTTGAGGCATGGGATACCGTGCCCTTGCGTCCCATAGCACCATGCTGACGAAGTACACAGGATGCTCGACGAGGTTGAGGGTGCTGGTGCAGCTTGCGTCCTCCAGAGGTCGAGGCGCCTCTTGAGACGACAGAGCTCCCAGTGCTCGGTCGCCTGAAGAGGCCTCTCCTGCTCCGGGTGCGTTCTCCTGCTGTGGCTGTTCCTTTCCGGATGGGTTGCGGCCTTCGTGAGGCCCCCTGACTCTGCTTTGCTTCAGTTCGGACGGTCAATGCGGCCTTGGCACAGCGCTCCTCCCTAACCGCCACCAGGGCTGCGCTAGCAGAGTAGGGGGTGGCCGCAAGGTAGAGCACCAAGGGCTGCCGAGGACGTGGAGCTACCATCGCTGGTGGACTGGTAAGGTACCTCTTGAGGTCCTGGAATGCCTTGTCGGCCTCTTTAGTCCATTCGAAGGGACCCTTTTTCTTCATCAGCTTGAAGAAGGGCAGCACTCATTCCCCCAGCTTGGAGATGAAGCGCCCCAGTGCAGTTACACGCCCGGTGAGCTTCTGCATTTCTCTGAGGGTCCTCGGCGGGCTCATGTCTTCGACTTCCTTGACCTTCTCCGTGTTGGCCTCGATGCCCCTGTGGGATACGAGGAAACCCAGGAGCTTGCCCGAGGGGACTCCAAACACGCACTTCTCCGGGTTGAGCCGTAGGTCCACCTCGTTGAGGCTCGCAAAGGTTTCTTCCAGGTCCTGTATCAGGGTTCTTGCCTCACGAGACTTAACCACAATGTCATCGACATAAGCTTCAGCATTCCTCCCGAGCTGCCGGCCTAAGGCGATGTGCATCAGCCGCTGAAAGGTCGTGCCTGTGTTGCGCAACCCAAACGGCATGCACGTATAGCAGTACACTCCACACGGGGTCAGGAAAGCTGTCTTCTCCACGTCTTCTACCGCCATCTTGATCTGGTGATAGCCCGAGAAGGCATCTAGGAAGCACTATAGGTCACACTCTGCGGTGGAGTCGACTATGTGGTCAATGCGTGGGAGCGGAAATGGATCCTATGGGCAGGCCTTGTTGAGGTTGGTGAATTTGACGCACATGCGCTCCTTTCCTCCCTTTTTTGGCACAACGACCAGATTAGCCAGCCAATCAGGGTAGTGGACCTCGCGGATAACTCCTGCCACCTCTAGCTTCCGAGTCTCTTGAACGATGAAAGCCTGTTTCTCAGTAGACTGCCGCCTTGCCTTCTGCTTCACGGGGCGCACATTGGGGCATACGTTGAGGTGATGCTCAATCACTTCCCTTGGGACCCCTGCTAACTGATCGGGTTCCCACGTGAACACCTTCTTGTTCGCACGCAGGAACCAGATCAGGGCCTTCTCCTGCTCGGGCTCGAGGTTGGCCCCTATGGTGAAGGTGGCGCCAGTGTACCCATCCTCGTCGACTGGTACCTGCTTGGTTTCCACCTTGTCTTGGGTGAATAGCTGCTTCTTTTTAGCCGGCGCAGCCCCCTTGGGCTCAAGGGCGTCGGTGCTAGTGGGTTGTCCCACTGCAGCCACCCTGAAAACAAGATGGAGCACCTACAACGCATCCCTTGTGTCTCCTGACACGGTGAGGACGCCGCTGCTCCCGGGCATCTTCATTAGGTTGTACGCCGGGTGAGATGCTGCCATGAACCGAGCCAAGGCCGGATAGCCGAGGATGGCGTTGTAGGGGAGGCCAATGGGGGCGATGTCGAAGTCGATCAGCTCCGTGTGGAAGTTGTCGCAGGTGCCAAAGGTCCCAAGGAGGCGGTGGAAATGGCTCTGACGCCCGAGAAAGGCCGGCTGGGTTGGAGCCGCTCCAGCGGCACATGGAGGAGGCTAAAGGTCTCCATCGAGAGCACGTTGAGGCCGGCACCACCGTCGATGAGGGTCCTGGTGATGGCCACTTGGCAGATGGTGGGGGTGCACAGCATCGGGAGCGCGCCCGAACCGATAGGGTTGAAGGGGTGGTCCTCCGA
>NC_041392.1:591718902-591731149 GCF_002162155.2 Triticum dicoccoides | reverse complement strand
GGGGGGGCTTGGAGGTGCTTGGAGGCGGTGCTGATCCGGCGGGTGAACGGCTTGACGTGATGGCTCGAGGGTGGTGCCTGGGAGCCACCTAGGAGAGCTGCGGTGACGGGCGGCGCTGGTGCGGCGAAACGAGCGAGAAAGAGGTCGCGTAGCTCCTCCCAGGAGGTGACAGAGGCCGTCGGCAGGTGGAGGAGCCACGTGCGCGGGACGCCGGTGAGGGCCATGGGTAACCAGTTGGCCATCACCCGGTCGTCGCCCCCGGCTCTGAGGATGGCCTCCTCGTACGCCAGAAGGAAGATCATTGGGTCCGTCGCGCCGTTGTAGCGCAGCGGCGTCTCGGGCTAGAACTTGCGCGGCCACTGCACCTGTCGCAAGGCGGGGGCCAAGGCCCGGAGCCCCCTGGCCCTAGTGTCAGCATCCGTTGCTGGAGCGGGCGGCGCGTTGTCCGCCATGAGGGCGGGATGTGATTTTGGGGGAGAGCGGGTCGTCAGGAGGGAGGACTTCGGCGCACCCCTACCTGGCACGCCAAATGTCGGATTTCGGGTGCCGGCAGACCCTTGAGGTTCGAACACTGGGGTGCGCACGGAGATCTCTCCCCTACCGATCTACATCCAATCTCCTTGCGTGATCTAAGCTGCAAACAACGAACAACACAAGGGACACAAGGTTTATACTGGTTCGGGCCACCGTTGTGGTGTAATACCCTACTCCAGTGTGTGATGTGGTGGATTGCCTCAGGGGCTGATGATGAACAGTACAAGGGAAGAACAGCCTCGCGAGAGGTGTTCTTGAGCTGGTGTGGTGAACTGCTAGGGTGAGTTCAGTCGCCTCTCTCTCTCTGCTGGGGTTCTACCAGATCTCTAGCCCCCCCTCTACTTTATGGTGGCTAGCTCTATTTATAGAAGCCCTGGGCCTCTCCCCAAATAATGAGCGGGAAGGGCGCCAACAATTGGCCATTTTGAAGGGGAACATCTAGTACAAGTTATGCTGACCAAAGGTGGTCTTCGGCTGCCAAAAGTACTGGTGATGACGCCGTCTTGGGCTCCACGGTGACCTCCATCCTGCCGCTCTGTTGGTCTTGGTCTTGTTGCACTGGAATGGTAACCTTTGTCCGGTGCCTTGTCCTGAGCTTGCCCCCTTTGCACCAAAGAGGAAACAAGGACACTGCGCAGGCCGGCGCCCGCCTGACGCCCGCCTGGTCTCGGTCATCATGGCTTGCGTCATGGGCTCCTCGCGAGGTACCCCCGCCTTGATCTCTCCGCCTCCTCGCGAGCCTGCCTGATGAGGCTGCTTCTGAGGAAGCTCTCTGTCGTCCGCCCCGCGAGGCTTGGCCCCTCGCGAGGGTCTTGAGCTTGAGCTGATGAAGATGGGCCATGCTGGGCCCCCACTTGAGCCACGTCGCAGGCCGCAGGCAGGCAAGTCTAGGGACCCCCGTTCCCAGAACGCCGACAAAAGCATACTGGGCGGAGATGGATGCTACAACTGTCGTGTCGCAGGGTTCGGCCATAGGCCGAGTGGCTGCCGAGCACTATTTTGAAGAAGTTCTTTAGGGTGCTCGTTTGATAGAGACCCAGTGCTCGAAGAATATTATGTTTGAGTGACATGTATTCCCATTGTAAAAACAATGTTTTATTAAATTTATCAAGGTTGTGTTTATACTTTTGCCCGAAAGTATTGTGATGCCTCCTGTGCGGCTGTTTATGTATATAACCTGAAAGATTGCAGTCGTCGGCCCTAGCCCCCACGCATACAATGCAGGGGTGTTCGCAGAAGACGCGTATTCACACTTAATCCAACGTCTTGGTCCTAGTAAGGAGGTGATAGCGCAGCGAACTAGGCAACTAGACTATAATGCTTTAACACTTTCACTTAGCCATAGGAGTTTGACAGCAGGGCTACTATATAGCCCCTGGTGGCTCCGCACTCGCCCGGGTTCGGGGTGCATACATGCCTGGCCGGGAAACGGCCCTTCGTTAATGCAGGGGAATTCCAAAGATTCTGATAGGTCATCGAGTGGTTGACCAGTCTCACGCTATATCATGACGGTCAGTTTTCGGCTTTCTCTACTGAGGTGCTCGTCCGGATGAACCAGGGCACAATCGCAGTAGTTCTCCTGGTGTCGCCTTAGCCGATACAGCGGAACATAAGGCAGCAGAACACAGGAGCTGGGCAAACCCAACATTTGACCAAAGACATGATTCGGAGCTGATGCATATAAGGCCAAACTCGCGACGCCGAACACTCCCTAAGGTATTCGGTCTTTATGGTGTAAACCGGGTCTAAACAGTACCCTTTGTAATAAGCCCCTGGTTTCCAGGTACGTGCATTATTCTGGCGTGGCCACATGCCAAGACGTCAGCATCCTTCTCGGTTGTACTGAGAATCCGAGGGATGTAAATCAACAAGAGACAGTAAAAAAGGTTTACGCAGGGTCTTAATCTACAAAGAATCCTTGAACCGGGTCCCTGCTGCACGTCTGCGCCTGTGTCTCCGTTGTGCCGTATTCTGGACGGGTGTAGCACGATGGTCATCTGAAAAAGAGAGGAACTTAATTGAAAATTTGTCGTGCAAAAGTTAAGTTATACTAAATAAACAATATATAGTTGAAAATGAGTGAAGGTGAGCCTTATTGCCACTTTTGCGCGCACGTTGGGCCCCTTGTATTGTAATAGGGGTATAGCCATCAAACCTGTATTAATTACATATAGCTGAGCCGGACTCGTCTAGCCGTGTCCATGGTCTGAATGGCCTGTCAAATGCTTGAGTTGGTGAGGCCGTTTAGTGTGCGGCAGCCAAGGCGGCCGCACCGTCTTCGGCGCGCTGGGAGCGCTCAATATTTCCATTTACTGTAATGATGCCACGTGGACTGGGCATCTTGAGCTTGAGGGAAGAGTAATGCGGTATTGCATTAAAGCGAGCGAAAGCCTCACGTCCGAGTAGTGCTTGATAGCCACTTTGGAACGGAGCGACATGGAAGGTTAAATTTTCGCTGCGGAAGTTGTCGGGGGAGCCGAATATAACCTCTAGTAGCAGGGAGCCCCTGCAGTGAGCCTCCGGGCCTGGCGTTAATCCTTTAAAGGTAGCATTGCTGCGGAAAAATTTTGTTGGGTCTATCCCCATTTTGTGGACGGTGTCCTAATATATCAGATTTAAACTCCTGCCGCCATCCATCAGGACTCGGGTGAAGTGGTATTCATCAACTATTGGATCTAATACCAAGGCAGCCCATCCTGCATGCCGGATAATTGCTGAGTAATCCCGATGGTCGAAGGTGATCGGTTGGGACGACCAGTGGTGGAGTTCCGCGGTGATAGGCCCTGGGGCGTGTTCCTCTAAGGGTGCCACTTTGTTTCTCCCTTTTATCACGTGTAACGTGTTGACTGTTTTGACTTCTGGTGGGAATTTCTTCTGTTCCCCTGTGCTTTGATTGTGAGGCTCATCCTCGTCTTCACTTGGTGTATCCTGCCCCTTGTGTTCGGCGTTGAGCTTGCCGGACTGTTTGAAGACCCAACATTCTCTGTGGGTGTGATTTGCAGGTTTATCCGGGGTGCTATGGATCTGACATATTTGATCCAGAATTTTTTTAGGCTGGACAGTTCGTCTCTGTTGGCTTTGGAGGGCAGCTTCTGCTGGCCTGGCCGAGAGCTTCAAATCCGGCGTTTACCGCCGTGCTCTTCGGGTTGTCTTCTTTATTCCGGCGCTTGTTCTTGTTGCATCGTGATTTCCCGTTTCCATCGCTGACTTCGGAGGTACTTGGGTCGCTGGTGCTGCATCTGGCTAACCAGCTGTCCTCGCCCGCGCAAAAATGGGTCATGAGGCTTGTTAATGTTGCCATTGTTCTCGGCTTTTCTTGACCGAGGTGTCTGGCAAGCCATTCATCTCGGACGCTATGTTTAAAAGCTGCTAAGGCTTTGGCGTCCGGACAGTCGATTATTTGGTTCTTTTTAGTGAGGAACCTATTCCAAAGCTTTCGGGCTGACTCACCCGGCTGTTGATTTATATGACTTAAATCGTCTGCATCCGGTGGTCGGACATATGTCCCTTGAAAATTTGACCGAAAGGCGTCTTCGAGCTCTTCCCAGCTTCCGATGGAGCTTTCGGGAAGCTTTTAAGCCAGTGCCGAGCTGGCCCTTTGAGCTTGAGGGGTAAGTATTTTATGGCGTGGAGATCATCTCCTCGAGCCATATGGATATGGAGGATGTAATCCTCAATCCAGACCCCAGGGTCTGTTGTTCCGTCGTACGCCTCTATGTTTACGGGTTTGAATCCTCTAGAATTCATGATCCATCACCTCATCGGTGAAACATAGAGGGTGTGCGGCACCCCTGTATTTGGGTGTACTGTTGTATTCGGATGTTTGTTGTGTCGCATTGTATGTTGGAGCATGCATGCGTGGTCCATAGATGGATCTGGTTGCGCCGTCCTTTTGATGCGAGCACTTACGTGGATCGCGTACTGGTTTATGTGCGGCATTGATTGCCGCTTTAGGTTGGCTATGAGGTCGTCTATCCGACTGGATGGCCGTTTTATTTTTAATTGTGGAGAGTCTAAGGCCTCCTCGTCGAATTTAGGTACCAACTTTCGCTTCGGATAGCTCTTGGTGTGGCGATTACTGTCGTACTTCGCTGCTGTGTTGAGTACTTGACTCCATTTGATTTTGAGTGTGTCTTGTGCAGCCTTGAGCCTTTGCTTCTATTTTTTCAGGCTCCTCGTCGTGGCAATAAGCCTTTGGTGGGCATTATGTTGCTCCTGGCGCCTGTCCGGTGTGATGTCGTCCGGACTGTTATCTTCGACGGGGTTGGGTTGTTCGGCTTGATTTTCCGTGTTGCCGTGGTCGGGAAATGGTTCACCCTGCTCTAACGCGGGGTCTATGTGATCGTTACTTCTGCCAAGGCGGGATTTGGAGCGGTGTTTACGCCGCCGCTTTGACTGCTGCTCGAGGGAACCACCGTTTGATGCATCCTTCCGTTCCTCGTCATTATTTTCTTTGGGTGTGTCTACCATGTATACGTCATGTGATGAAATGGGCGTCCAGTGCCCTGTGGGCAGTGGTTCCTCTTCGCCTCCCGAATCGTCGTCCATACCATCGATGTCTTCGGAATCAAAGTCGAGCATGTCGGTTAAGTCATCGATAGTGGCTACTAAATGGGTGGTGGGTGGGCGGCGAATTTCTTCGTCATCCACATCCCAATCCTGCCGGGCGTAGTTCGGCCAGGATCCTCCTGACAAGGAAAGAGACCTTAATGATTTAAGTATCTCGCCGAAGAGCGGGTGCTGAAAAATATTCGCGGAGATAAACTCCATGATCGGCGCCCAATCGGATTCGATAGGAACGGGCACAGGCGGTTCGGAGTCCGTGGCCGAAGAAGGATCCGGTAGTTTGGCAACTCGGCTCTCGTGAAGGGTAAGGTCGATATTCGGCTCGATCGCCGCAGAGGGTACGGCCTCCGTGACGGGGTCTATCACCAGTCCATGGATGGCGAAACTGGCTTCGAATTGTGGGTCGGAGCGGCTGCCGGTGCGATCTCCTGAATACAGTCTGATGGTAGAGCTAAATCATACTCATCGTGACCGCGTGGCGCATAATGCAGGGACTTGGATCCGTCGAAGATCAAATCTCCGCAGATATCGGCCGTGTAGTTTAAGCTTCCAAACCTGACCTGGTGGCCAGGGGCGTAACTTTCGATCTGCTCCAAATGGCCAAGCGAGTTGGCCCGCAATGCGAAGCCGCCGAACACAAAGATCTGTCCGGGGAGAAAAGTCTCACCCTGGACCGCATCGCTATCGATGATCGTAGGAGCCATCAAGCCTAACGGTGACGACATAGAGGAACTCTCAATGAAAGCACCAATGTCGGTGTCAAAACCGACGGATCTCGGGTAGGGGGTCCCGAACTATGCGTCTAAGGCGGATGGTAACAGGAAGCAGGGGACACGATGTTTTACCCAGGTTCGGGCCCTCTTGAAGGAGGTAAAACCCTATGTCCTGCTTGATTTATTCTTGATGATATGAGTATTACAAGAGTTGATCTACCACGAGATCGGAGAGGCTAAACCCTAGAAGCTAGCCTATCGTATGATTGTATGTTGTCCTACGGACTAAAACCCTCCGGTTTATATAGACACCAGAGGGGGCTAGGGTTACACAAGGTCGGTTACAAAGGAGGAGATATACATATCCGTATTGCCTAGCTTGCCTTCCATGCCAAGTATTGTCCCATCCGGACATGAGACGAAGTCTTCAATCTTGTATCTTCATAGTCTAACAGTCCGGCCAAAGGATATAGTCCGGCTGTCCGGAGACCCCCTAATCCAGGACTCCCTCAGAAAGGCATGGAACACTTTCCTAGAAAGAAAATTAAATTACCTTATGAATCTATTATGAGAGCCACTTATGGATTGCCAACCAAAGATGGCAATACCTAGATCTATTTTTGCTTGTTATGCCTAGCTAGGGGCGTTAACCGATAGCGCTTGTTGGGAGGCAACCCAATTTTATTTTTATCCCTTGCTTTTTTCTCCTGTTTAGTAATAAATGAATTATCTATCCTCTATTTTGGTTGTGTTTTTTGTGTTTAATTAGTGTTTGTGCCAAGTAGAACCGTTGGGAAGACTTGGGGAAAGTCTTGTTGAACTTGCTGTAAAGAACAGAAACTTTAGCGCTCACGAGAACTGCTGTCATTTTTATTTGCAAAGTGCTATTTAGTTAATTCTTTTTTAATATGATTAATAGATAAATTCCTCACGTCTAGAAATTTATTTTAGAATTTGTTTGGTTACAGATCTTGCGCTAGCTACAGATTACTACAGACTGTTCTGTTTTTGACAGATTCTGTTTTTCGTGTGTTGTTTGCTTATTTTGATGAATCTATGGCTAGTAAAATAGTTTATAAACCATAGAGAAGTTGGAATACAGTAGGCATAACACCCACATAAATAAATAATAAGTTCATTACAGTACCTTGAAGTGATCTTTTATTCTCTTTTGCTAACGGAGCTCAGAGATTTTCTACTTTAAGTTTTGTGTTGTGAAGTTTTCAAGTTTTGGGTAAAGATTTGATGGATTATGGAACAAGGAGTGGCAAGAGCCTAATCTTGGGGATGCCCATGGCACCCCGAAGATAATATAAGGACACCTAAAAGCCAAAGCTTGGGGATGCCCCGGAAGGCATCCCCTCTTTCGTCTACTTCTATCGGTAACTTTACTTGGAGCTATATTTTTATTCGCCACATGATATGTGTTTCGCTTGGAGCGTCTTGTATTATTTGAGTCTTTGCTTGTTAGTTTACCACAATCATCCTTGCTGTACACACCTTTTGAGAGAGCCATACATGATTTGGAATTTGTTAGAATACTCTGTGTGCTTCTCTTATATCTTTTGAGTTATATAATTTTGCTCTAGTACTTCACTTATATCTTTTAGAGCACGGTGGTGGATTTGTTTTATTGAAAACTATTGATCTCTCATGCTTCACTTATATTATTTTGAGAGTCTTAAATAGCATGGCAATTTGCTTAAAATCCTAATATGCTTGGTATACAAGATTAATAATAAAACTTTGTTATGAGTGTGATGAATATTATGATAAGTTTGATACTTGATGATTGTTTTGAGATATGGAGATGGTGATATTAAAGTCATGCTAGTTGAGTAGTTGTGAATTTGATAAATACTTGTGTTGAAGCTTGTGATTCCCGTAGCATGCACGTATGGTGAACCGTTATGTGATGAAGTCGGAGCATGATTTATTTATTGATTGTCTTCCTTATGAGTGGCGGTCGGGGACGAGCGCTGGTCTTTTCCTACCAATCTATCCCCCTAGGAGCATGCATATAATACTTTGCTTTGATAACTTGTAGATTTTCGCAATAAGTATATTAGTTCTTTATGACTAATCTTGAGCCCATGGATTATACACACTCTCACCCTTCCACCTTTGCTAGCCTCTCTAATACCGCGCACCTTTCGCTGGTATCATACACCCACCATATACCTTCCTCAAAACAGCCACCATACCTACCTATTATGGCATTTCCATAGCCATTCTGAGATATATTGCCATGCAACTTTCCACCATTCCGTTTATTATGACACACTCCATCATTGTCATATTGCTTAGCATGATCATGTAGTTGACATAGTATATGTGGCAAAGCCACCGTTCATAATTCTTTCATACTTGTCACTCATGAGTAATTGCATATCCCCGTACACCACCGGAGGCATTCATATAGAGTCATATTTTGTTCTAAGTATCGAGTTGTAATTGTTGAGTTGTAAGAAAAATAAAAGTGTGATGATCATCATTATTAGAGCATTGTCCCAGTGAGGAAATGATGATGGAGACTATGATTCCCCCACAAGTCGGGATGAGACTCTGGACGAAAAATAAAATAAAAAAAAGAGAAAGACAAGAGGCCATAAAAAAAGAGAAAAGGCCCAAAGAAAAAACAATAAAAAATGAGAGAAAAAGAGAGAAGGGACAATGTTACTATCCTTTTACCACACTTGTGCTTCAAAGTAGCACCATGATCTTCATAGTAGAGAGTCTCTCATGTTATCACCTTCATATACTAGTGGGAATTTTTCATTGTAGAACTTCGCTTGTATATTCCAATGATGGGCTTCCTCAAAATTGCCCTAGGTCTTCATGAGCAAGCAAGTTGGATGCACACCCACTTAGTTTCTTTTTGAGCTTTCATATACTTATAGCTCTATTGCATCCGTTCCATGGCAATCCTACTCACTCACATTGATATCTATTGATGGGCATCTCCATAGCCCGTTGATACGCCTAGTTGATGTGAGACTATCTTCTCCCTTTTTGTCTTCTCCACAAACACCACTCTATTCCACCTATAGTGCTATATCCATGGCTCACGCTCATGTATTGCGTGAAGATTGAAAAAGTTTTGAGAATGTCAAAAGTATGAAACAATTGCTTGGCTTGTCATCGGGGTTGTGCATGATTTAAATATTTTGTGTGGTGAAGATAGAGCATAACCAAACTATATGATTTTGTAGGGATAACTTTCTTTAGCCATGTTATTTTGAGAAGACATAATTGCTTTGTTAGTATGCTTGAAGTATTATTATTTTTATGTCAGTATGAACTTTTGTCTTCAATATTTTGGATCTGAATATTCACACCACAATTAAGAAGAATTACATTAATATTATGCCAAGTAGAACTCCACATCAAAAATTCCGTTTTTATCATTTACCTACTTGAGGACGAGCAGGAATTTAGCTTGGGGATGCTTGATACGTCTCCAACGTATCTATAATTTTTGATTGCTCCATGCTATATTATCTACTGTTTTGGACATTATTGGGCTTTATTATCCACTTTTATATTATTTTTGGGAATAACCTATTAACTGTAGGCCCAGCCCAGAATTGTTGTTTTTTGCCTGTTTTAGGGTTTCGAAGAAAAGGAATACCAAACGGAGTCCAAACGGAATGAATCCTTCGGGAACATGATTTTCTCATCGAATACAACTCAGGAGACTTGGACCCAACGTCAAGACACATGCAGGAGGCCACGAGGTAGGGGGCACGCCCACCCCCACCAGGCGCGCCCTCCACCCTCGTGGGCCCCTTGTTGCTCCATCGACGTACTTCTTCCTCCTATATATATCCACATACCCCCCAAACGATCAGATACGGAGCCAAAACCCTAATTCCACTGCCGCAACTTTCTGTATCCACGAGATCCCATCTTGGGGCCTGTTCCGAAGCTCGGCCGGAGGGGGCATCGATCACGGAGGGCTTCTACATCAACACCATAGCCTCTTCGATGAAGTGTGAGTAGTTTACCTCAAACCTACGGGTCCATAGTTAGTAGCTAGATGGCTTCTTCTCTCTTTTTGGTTCTCAATACAATGTTCTCCCCCTCTCTTGTGGAGATCTATTCGATGTAATCTTCTTTTTGCGGTGTGTTTGTTGAGACCGATGAATTGTGGGTTTATGATCAAGTCTATCTATGAATAATATTTCAATCTTCTTTGAATTCTTTTATGTATGATTGGTTATCTTTGCAAGTCTCTTCAAATTATCAGTTTGGTTTGGCCTACTAGATTGATCTTTCTTGCAATGGGAGAAGTGCTTAGCTTTGGGTTCAATCTTGCGGTGTCCTTTCCCAGTGACAATAGGGGCAGCAAGGCACGTATTGTATTATTGCCATCGAGGATAACAAGATGGGCTTTTCTTCATATTGCATGAGTCTATCCCTCTACATCATGTCATCTTGCTTAAGGTGTTACTCTGTTTTTAACTTAATACTCTAGATGCATGTTGGATAGCGGTCGATGAGTGGAGTAATAGTAGTAGATGCAGGCAGGAGACGGTCTACTTGTCTCGGACGTGATGCCTATATACATGATCATACCTAGATATTCTCATAACTATGCTCATTTATGTTAATTGCTCAACAGTAATTTGTTCACCCACCGTAGAATACCTATTCTCTCGAGATAAGCCAATAGTGAAACCTATGGCCCCCGGGTCTATCTTTATCATATTAATCTCCTACTACTTAGTTATTTACTTAGTTATTTACTTTGTTATTTACTTTGCCTTTATTTTACTTTGCATCTTTATCATAAAAATACCAAAAATATTATCTTATCATATCTATCAGATCTCACTCTCGTAAGTGGCCCTATAGGGATTGCCAACCCCTATTTTTGTGTTGGTTGCGAGGATTTATTTGTTTTGTGTAGGTACCAGGGACTCGCGCATAGCCTCCTACTGGATTGATACCTTGGTTCTCAAGACTGAGGGAAATACTTATGCTACTTTGCTGCATTATCCCTTCCTCTTCAGGGAAAACCAACGCAGTGCTAAAAGAGGTAGCAAGTCACAACATGTAATATGTATAAAGTATATAATATATACATTATATACCCGTGGTCACCTCCCGAGTGATCACGGCCCAACAGTATAGCATGGCAGACAGACAAGAATGTAGGGCCACTGATGATAAACTAGCATCCTATACTAAGCATTTAGGATTGCAGGTAAGGTATCAACAGTTGTAGCAATAATGACAGGCTATGCATCAGAATAGGATTAATGGAAAGCAGTAACATGCTACACTACTCTAATGCAAGCAGTAGAGAGAAGAGTAGGCGATATCTGGTGATCAGGGGGGGGGCTTGCCTGGTTGCTCTGGCAAGAGAGAGGGGTCATCAACACCGTAGTCGTACTAGGTAGCACCGGCGTCGGTCTCGGTGTCTAGCGAGAGAAGAGGGGGAAGTAACAATAAATATTAAGCAAACAGATGCATAGCAATGCATGACATGACAAGTAGCGGCGCTAGGGGGTGCCCTAACGCGATATGAGGTGGTACCGGTGAAGGGGGAAAACATCTGGCAAAATATCCCCGATGTTCCGCGTTTTCGGACAAATGAATCAGAAGGGGAAAGTTGCGTGTTCGCTATGTTAGGGATGCGTGGCGGACAAACGGGTTGCGTATCCGGATTCGTCTCGTCGTTTTGAGCAACTTTCATGTAGAAAGTATTTTCATCCGAGTTACGGTTTATTTTATATAAATTTTAAAAGAATTAAGTCATTTTTAGGATTTGTTTAATTATTTAAATTCAACATTATCCAGAACAGTGCATACTGGCGTTAACATGACGTCAGCATGACGTCAGCAGTCAACGTTGACCGTTGACCTAGTCAACCTGACCAGTGGGTCCCACTAGTCAGTGACACATTTTAATTAAACATATTAGTTAACCTAATCAGGATTAATTAGGGGTGGGCCCCACTCTCATTGACTACTTAATTAGCTAATTAACTAATTAGGTTATTCAGGTAACTAATGTTTAATTAGTTGTTTAGTTTAATTAATCAAAATTAATTAAGTTAATTAATTCTTTAATTAATTGTATTATTTATTTATTTATTATATTTTAAAATCGTTCTCAGGGCGCCGAGCCCACATGTCATGGGCCCAGAGGGGCCATAGTGGGCAACATGGGCGCACGGGCGCCGGGTGTTGACCCGACGCACACGCGGGCGACGGAGCCGGGCGCCGGGCCTGGCCGGCGGCCAGCCGGGGCCGCAGTGCGAGGGCGCGGCAGGGCGCACGACGGGCGAGGCCAGATCAGGGGGAGAGCTGTGAAAACGCCGACCACAAGCAGCAGCGCTGGTGGGGGGTAGCGGGGCAGCGGCGGCCGGGACATGTGGGGCAGCGGCGGCGGCCATGAAGGAACCTGCGTGCCCGAGGGTGCGGGC
>NC_041392.1:591714548-591718447 GCF_002162155.2 Triticum dicoccoides | reverse complement strand
CATGGTGGCATCAGGCGGCTAGCGGCGGGCGGTTCCCCCTCCTCGATCTCGATCCAATCGGGGGAGATGGGGGATATTTTGTGGGAGGGGAGTGTGGTGTCGGTGGGTTGGACCGAGGGGGAGTGGGGGTGGGCCTTGGCCCAGTTGGGCAGGCCAACTGGGCCGGAGCCCAATGGGGGGTGCTTCCTCTTTTTTTGTTAGTTTTATTTTTCTCTTTTGTATTTCTTTTCTTTTTATTTATTTACTTTTCTGTTTTAAATCATTTTAAATTATTTAGGCATTTTATAAAAATGTGTTTACTACACCATATTTATCTATGTAGTATTTAGTACAAACCGAACCTTTTTTTTAATGTTTGGAAATTTTTATTATTTACCAAACTTTGAATTTGAATTTTGGACCGGTTTTGATCTAACGATAGATTAGCAACAGTAACCGAGAGGACGTGGCACCATTAGCGTGGGATTACTGTAGCATAATTACCCGGGCATTTCAAGAATGGTAATTGACTTCCGCAAATTAAATAAAGCTACTAAAAAGTATCATTACCCTTTACCTTTTATTGATCAAATGCTAGAAAGATTATCCAAACATACACTTTTTTGCTTTCGAGATGGTTATTCTGGTTTCTCTCAACCACCTGTGTCGAAAGAGGATCAGGAAAAGACCACTTTTACTTGCCCTTTCAGTACCTTTGTTTATAGACGTATGCCTTTTGGTTTATGTAATGCACCTACTACCTTTCAAAGATGTATGACTGCGATATTCTCTGACTTCTGTGAAAAGATTGTTGATGTATTCATGGGTGATTTTTCTGTATATGGAACTTCTTTTGATGATTGCTTAAGCAGCCTTGATCGAGTTTTGCAGAGATGTGAAGAAACTAATTTTGTCTTGCATTGGGAGAAGTGCAACTTTATGGTTAATGAAGGCATTATCTTGGGGCATAAAATTTCTAAAAGAGGTATTGAAGTTGATAGAGCAAAAGTTGATGCTATTGAAAAGATGTCGTGGCCTAAGGACATTAAAGGTATAAGAAGTTTCCTTGGTCATGCCAGTTTTTATAGGAGGTTCATTAGAGACTTCTCAAGAATTTCCCGGCCTCTAACTAATCTCTTACAAAAAGATGTTTCTTTTGTCTTTGATGATGATTGTGTAGAAGCATTTGAAATACTTAATAAAGATTTGATTTCTGCACCCATTGTTCAGCCACCTGATTGGAATTTAACATTTGAAATTATGTGTGATGCTAGTGATTATGTTGTAGGTGTCGTTTTAGGACAAAGAGTTGATAAGAAATTAAATGTTATCCAATATGCTAGTAAAACTCTAGACAGTGCCCAGAGAAATTATGCTACTACTGAAAAAGAATTTTTAGCAGTTGTATTTGCTTGTGATAAATTTACACCTTATATTATTGATTCTAAAGTAATTGTTCACACTGATCATGCTGCTATTAAATACCTTATGGAAAAGAAAGATGCTAAACCTAGACTTATTAGATGGGTTCTCCTACTACAAGAATTTGATTTGCATATTATTGATAGAAAAGGAGATGAGAACCCCGTTGTAGACAACTTGTCTAGGTTAGAGAATGTTCTTGATGACCCACTACCTATAGATGATAGCTTTCCTGATGAACAATTAGTTGTCATAAATGCTTCTCATACTGCTCCATGGTATGTTGATTATGCCAATTACATTGTTGCTAAATTTATACCACCTAGTTTCACATACCAGCAAAAGAAAAAGTTTTTCTATGATTTAAGACATTACTTCTGGGATGACCCACACCTTTATAAAGAAGGAGTAGATGGTGTTATTAGACGTTGTGTACTTGAGTATGAACAGGAATATATCTTACACAAGTGTCACTCCGAGGCTTACGGAGGACACCATGCTCGAGATAGAACTACACATAAGGTATTGCAATCTGGTTTTTATTGGCCTACTCTCTTCAAGGATGCCCGTAAGTTTGTCTTGTCTTGTGATGAATGTCAAAGAATTGGTAACATTAGTAGACGTCAAGAAATGCCTATGAATTATTCACTTGTTATTGAACCATTTGATGTTTGGGGCTTTGATTATATGGGACCGTTTCCTCCCTCTATTGGGTATACACATATTTTAGTTGTTGTTGATTATGTTACTAAGTGGGTAGAAGCTATTCCAACTAGTAGTGCTGATCATAACACCTCTATTAAGATGCTTAAAGAAGTTATTTTTCCAAGGTTTGGAGTCCCTAGATACTTAATGACTCATGGTGGTTCACATTTTATTCATGGTGCTTTTCGTAAGATGCTTGCTAAGTATGATGTTAATCATAGAATTGCATCTCCATATCATGCACAGTCTAGTGGTCAAGTAGAACCGAGTAATAGAGAGCTTAAATTAATTTTGCAAAAGATTGTTACTAGATCTAGAAAGAATTGGTCAAAGAAACTTGATGATGCATTATGGGCCTATAGAACTGCATATAAAAATCCTATGGGTATGACTCCATATAAAATGGTTTATGGAAAAGCATGTCACTTACCTCTCGAACTAGAACATAAGGCATATTGGGCCATTAAAGAGCTCAACTATGACTTCAAACTTGCCGGTGAGAAGAGAATATTTGACATTGGCTCACTTGATGAGTGGAGAACCCAGGACTATGAGAATGCCAAACTGTTTAAGGAAAAAGTTAAAAGATGGCAGGACAAAAGGATACAAAAACATGAGTTTAATGTAGGTGATTATGTTATCGAGGAGGTCTATCGTTCCGGTGCCATAAAAATCAACAACTTCGAGGGCACAAATCCGAGGGTGGTGAACGGTCAAAGAATCAAACATTATATCTCAGGTAGTCCTATAAATGTTGAAACTAATGTTATTGAAACCGTTCGGAGAGAGCAAGATGTCATCTAAGACTCCGACGGAGAGAGCTATGTCTCACATCTCATTGTTGACCCAAAGACCTATGGGGACCTATCTCCGTGTGGACAAACTACGGATGATGAGGAGGATGCTCATTTGAGGAGGATCGATGCTTTAAGTTCGGTGGAGGAGGATATTCCTCTACCTCAACCTGGGGATATGCACATGAAGTTCAAGAAGTCTAGTCTCCCTATGAGGGCTAAACTGTCTAACAACCGATCTGTTCCTTCTCGTTTTCGGCAGAAAAGAAAAGGAGATTTATGTGACAAGATCTTGAAGTTGGAATCAGAGGTTGATGACTTACAGGAGGAGATCGCTCTTCTCAATTACAATATGAAACAACTGAAGGCACAATTGTCATCATCATCACCATCTGCTTCACCTATGAAGAAAGAGACATAAACACATGGGTATGGGCACTCCCCTTGGCAGCTGCCAAGCTTGGGGGAGTTCCCTGGTATCGTATCACCATCACACTTTTATCTTTACCGTTTTTCTTAGTTCGATCCTTTTGATAATATCATAATCTAGTAGAATAAAGTTTTAGTATGACCTAGTTTGGGGTTTTGCTTTATGATCCTTCTATGTAATCGAGTCCATGAGCTATATATAATAAAGATTAGTTTTGAGTCAAAGGCTTGGTTATCTTGCTATGATCTTGAGGGAATAAAAATAAAAGTAAGAATAAAAATAAATAAAGAGATCATATTGATCTTATGGAGAGTAATGACTTCACATATAAAGAGTATGATGAATAAAAGTTGTTGAGAGTTGACAAACATAGTTTTGGTCATAGTTGCAATTAATAGGAAGTAATAAAGAAAGAGAGGTTTTCACATATAAATCTACTATCTTGGACATCTTTTATGATTGTGAGCACTCATTAAAATGTGACATGCTAAAAAGTTGATGTTGGACAAGGAAGACAACGTAATGGGTTATGTTTTCTTATATCCGAAATAAATTATATTGTCATGGAT
>NC_041392.1:591711833-591714325 GCF_002162155.2 Triticum dicoccoides | reverse complement strand
ATACTACCTGTGCTTCCAAATATCCTTAAACCCAGTTTTGCCATGAGAGTCCACCATATCTACCTATGGATTGAGTAAGATCCTTCAAGTAAGTTGTCATCTCTCTAAATATGTATATTCTATTAGTGTGGAGAAAATAAGCTTTATACGATCTTGTGATGTGGAAGAAATAAAAGCGACGGACTGCATAATAAAGGTGCATATCACAAGTGGCATTATAAAGTGACGTTCTTTTGCAATAAGATTTCGTGCATCCAACCATAAAAGCACATGACAACCTCTTCTTCCCTCTACGAAGGGCCTGTCTTTTTTTTGACTTATACTTTATACAAGAGTCATGGTGATCTTCACCTTTCCTTTTTACACCTTATCCTTTGGCAAGCACTATGTGTTGGAAAGATCCTGATATATATAGCTAATTGGATGTGGGTCTTCATAAACTATTATTGTTGACATTACCCTTGAGGTAAAAGGTTGGGAGGCCAAACTATAAGCCCCTATCTTTCTCTATGTCCGATTAAAGCTTCATACTCATAAGTATTGCGTGAGTGTTAGCAATTGTGAAAGACTAAATGATAGTTGAGTATGTGGACTTGCTGAAAAGCTCTTATAATGACTCTTTCCGATGTTATGATAAATTACAGTTGCTTAAATGACTGAGATTATAGTTTGTTAGTTTTCAATGAAATTTCCGATTCATACTTGACATTGTGAATAAACTGTTACTTTAGCATAAGAAATCATATTACAATATATATACATATATATTGATGTTCTAAGAATGATCATGATGCCCTCATGTCCGTATTTTAATTTATCGACACCTCTATCCCTAAACATGTTTTCGTTATCGGCTTCCGCTTGAGGACAAGTGAGGTCTAAGCTTGGGGGAGTTGATACGTCCATTTTGCTTCATGCTTTTATATCGATATTTATTGCATTATGGACTGTATTACACATTATGTCACAATACTTATTCCTATTCACTCTTATTTTACAAGGTTTGCATGAAGAGGGAGAATGCCGGCAGCTGGAATTCTGGAATGGAAAAGGAGCAAATATGAGAGACCTATTCTGCACAACTCCAAAAGTCCTAAAACTCCATGGAAGTCATTTTGTTATATATAAAAAATATTGGGCGAAGAAAGAACCCGAGGGGGCCACCCACCATCCACGAGGGTGGGGGGTGCGCCCTACCCCATGGCACACTCCCCTGTCTCGTGGGCCCCCTGGCAAGCTTCCGGTGCCCATCTTTTCCTATATGAAGTCTTTCGCCCTGGAAAAAATCATAAGCAAGCTTTCGGGATGAAACACCGCCGCCACGAGGCGGAACCTTGGCGGAATTAATCTAGGGCTCCGGCAGAGCTGTTCTGCCAGGGAAGCATCCCTCCGGGAGGGGGAAATCATCACCATCATCATCACCCTCGATCCTCTCATTAGGAGGGGGTCAATCTCCATCAACATGTTCACCAGCACCATCTCATCTCAAACCCTAGTTCATCTCTTGTAGCCAATCTTTGTCCCAAACCTCAGATTGGTACATGTGGGTTGCTAGTAGTGTTGAGTACTCCTTGTAGTTGATGCTAGTTGGTTTATTTGGTGGAAGATCATATGTTCAGATCCTTTATGCATATTAATACCCCTCTGATTATGAACATGAATATGATTTGTGAGTAGTTACGTTTGTTCCTGAGGACATGGGAGAAGTCTTGCTATAAGTAGTCATGTGAATTTGGTATTCGTTTGATATTTTGATGAGATGTATGTTGTCTCTCCTCTAGTGGTGTCATGTGAACGTCGACTACATGACACTTCACCATTGGTTGGGCCTAGGGGAAAGCATTGGGAAGTAATAAGTAGATGATGGGTTGCTAGAGTGATAGAAGCTTAAACCCTAGTTTATGCGTTGCTTCGTAAGGGGCATATTTGGATCCACATGTTTCATGATATGGTTAAATTTACCTTAATACTTCTTTTGTAGTTGTGTATGCTTGCAAAATGGGTTAATCATAAGTGGGATGCTTGTCCAAGTAAGGGCAGTACCCAAGCACTGGTCCACCCACATATCAAATTATCAAAGTACCGAACGCGAATCATATGAGCATGATGAAAACTAGATTGACGATAATTCCCGTGTGTCCTCGGGAGCGTTTTCCTTTATATAAGAGTTTGTCCAGGCTTGTCCTTTGATACAAAAAGGATTGGGCCATCTTGCTGCACCTTATTTACTTTATTTCTTGTTGCCCGTTACAAATTACCTTATCATAAAAGTATCTGTTACCGATAATTTCAGTACTTGCAGAGAATACTTTACTAAAAACTACTTATCATTTCCTTCTGCTCCTCGTTGGGTTCGACACTCTTACTTATCGAAAGGACTATGATAGATCCCCTATACTTGTGGGTCATCACGCATCGGCGCCGACGACCAGGTAAGGGGAGCTCCTTCATCGGATGGCAGTCGACGGCGGCGGCGACTCCAGACCTCAGCT
>NC_041392.1:591698404-591711638 GCF_002162155.2 Triticum dicoccoides | reverse complement strand
GTGAGTTCGATGACCTCTTTCTCTGTGTTTGTTCTTGCTAGATCTGAGAGGATGTGGTCGTAGAGTTAGATGTGCAAGCTTGTGGTGGGGTTGATTCGTGCATTGATCTTTGAGCAGATGCTAGATTTTGATGTAGTGGTAGCTATTGTGCTAGATCTGTGTAGATTGAGTAGTATGATAATGCTGACCACTATGGATGAACAATATGGATTCATAGCTAGTTGTGTAGGATTTGTAGCATGCTAGAGTAGCTATTTGTGATGAACATAATGGATTCATAGTTAGTTCTGATGTTGTGATAGCTATTGGTGATGGATTCTTATCTAGTCGGAATGTATGCTCCTACTTCCATAGATCGTCCGACTGTTATGTGGTGGTACTATGTGTGTTATGCTTACTGCATATACGTGATACGACTGTAGGACATGGATTATCTTCAATCAATTGTTTAAAAGAGACATACTCACATTCAACAGGATATACAATCAATTCATAAGAGTAATGACAGATATTTGATTACCAAATTAATGATAGATTAATTTGTTCATGGGAATAAAGTGTAACTTTGTAGCCATTTAATTTAACTGTTTGGACCTAGAGCCATCACAGAACGTTGGACTTAGAACATTATCCACTATAATCAAGTTCATCTCATCTTCTAACTATTCATCTCTTCATACATAGACAAGCACTCTAACTGTCTATTCAACATCGTCCATCAAATCAGAATGGTAAATCATCTATTGATACCATCCGAGTTAGCGAGACGAACTAAACTGAATAGTCAACATGGTCGTCCTCCAACAAGACACAAGCCAGCCTTGCACGTGAGGATGATACATTTTCGTACCGCTGAATCTGGAACAGCTTCCGCTCATACTCGATGCTCGGGTCACGCAGTCTAGTGTGGTAATGTTCGCCTTGCCATAGACTGTCATCCACATGCTCTTGCCTACACAGAGTCGGTCTAAATCGTTTTTGGGCCTAGGGCGATGGAAGTAATCATTTTTCATATAGAACTTATATATTTATTTTAAACTAAGTGTACCATATTAATGGGTAGTTGATGCAAGATTCATAGCTACCTGCTCTACTTTACATTAGGACATCTTTAAGTTTATAATTAATAGAGGATTTGAATATTTAGGAATTTTCCCCAAGGAATTTCAGACTATTTGTATCTTTATGAATTCCTCCCTAAGGATGCATTTGTTTGCACTCTCTATTTTTAGAGAAAGATTGTTATGCTCTCGTTTCAATTTTGTCACCCCTTTGATTGATGTATTTGTTTTCTTTTCTAGTTTTCCTATCATACTCTAGCTTTCTATTCCTTTATATGATTAATTATTAAAAAGGTTCCGTCGTTGTGTTTTGATAATCCTACAACCACATAGGCCATAGACCACCTCGGTATAGCACTGGAGTCAAACACATTAGGAGAATATATATTGTATCAACCATGTGATTTCTTATGTTGGTGCATTCACATCCCAATCCCTATGCTCTAGGCTAAGTGGACCCATGAACTTCTCTTCTCTATTCACATGGCCGGCTCAATAAGTTTTCTTTTGTGGCAACTATTAGGAGGTGCTTAACAGAGAGATAAAATTTTCAAAAATCATTTTCTTCAGGCAATGTTAAGCCTTTTGATTTCAACAGTATTTCTCACATTCTTAGTGTCATCGCCAGTCCTTTTTATCAATGCAGACACCATCAGGGTTTGTCGGCCTCTCCACTCCGACGAAGAACACCCAAAACTAGCCACTAGTGCACAAGATTAACTAGTAAAGCTACTAGGGGACGAAAGGAGCCCCCTCTCACCTCCCTGATCGACAAAGTTGCTAGATCTGGGAGAGAGAGGGGTCAAAAGCGGAGGAGAGGTGGGGGTCAAGCGAGATAGGGAGGGTGGAGTGGACGATGAAGGCTGCCGTGAATGGCATAGTTGAGAGGAAGAAGAAAAATTAAGAAAGTAGACGGGGAGAAGTGAAAGGAGAGAGAAATAAAGAAAAGCTAAGAGAGGAGTTAGGAAGAAGTGACAGGAGAACCAAAGAAGAGAAAGAAGTAAAGTGAGAGGATGAAGAAGAAGAGTCGGCCAACTCAATTATTTGTGCACCGTACAAATATCATGTCACCCGGACGACCTGTGACATGTAAATATATCAGATGCCACTGGTAATATAGCTCACAAGGCATAAGTTATTGGTTGTGTGCAGAAAATTCAGACACGAATAGTATGTAGCTCACTAAGCATAAGTTTTTTTTACTGGTGAGGTGTCAGTTGAAAGTCACGAACAGCGGTAGAGACAATACTAGACTATTCATTTTCCCCGCAAAAAAAAGAGACAATACTAGACAAACTGTTCATGGTGCATACTATGAGGGTATAGAGTCGGTTGAAAACACACCCACACGGTCAGAATACATACAGAAAACTAATGTGCAGAAGATAAGAGGCCAAGAGGGCAAGTCGGTTGTGCAACACACATGCATACTACGCTCTACGTTCAGTGAACCTGAAAAAATGTTTTTTTGTTCACACGAGCTGTAGCATACGTTGCACCTTGGAGAGACCCCATACACCATGCCGACCTCGTTGACTCCTGCCCGGCCCCACTGACCTAATTATTTACTAGAGTACACCTTCTTCTTGTTTCCATAAGAGGGCCAGCTACATGTTCCCAAATTAGGACAGAGTTCACTCACTGACCTCACTCACTCAGGTGAGTGAGTGACCGAGCTGCTTTGCAGCAACTAGTGACGAACCAGGGGGCAACAGGTATCCCGCTACCAGAGAGAACCGTTGGATGCGATTCGATGCTCCTCGAGAGACAGACCACAAACAGCGATGCGCAGTGGCCACACGACATGGTGATGCAGTGATGCCGATGCCGATGCCGATGTAAGCAAGCAAGCGCGGCCAGGGCCACACATTGACATCGGCCGGCCAGCCATCGGGAGAAAATATCGGCCGGGCTGCTCCTGCCTGCCCGATTGCTGGTGCAAGTGAGGACTGAGGAGGCCAACGGGACGGGAGGACGGTGACATGGACATACATCCCCCCGGCCGTCGGCGACCTGCCTCCAGCCTATAAGTAGGCGGCCATGCGCTAGCTGCGGCAGGCAAACCACTCCACGAGAGAGAGAGAGAGATTCTGGCAGGAGGTGAGAGGTACGAGTAAAAAAGAATCACTCCTGAACTAGTGTGGTGTGCGTGCCGCCACTTGGAAAGTTTAGATGACCTACATGTCAGCATGGAGAGAGAGGTGGGGGTGGGGCATTAGGCCTTGTACAATGCAAGGCGTGTAGTAAGGTATTTAAAGAAATAAATCGATGCTTTTTGAAGCATTGATGCTTATTTGTATAGGCAGACGCTTAATTAAGCATTTGTCCTATATAAATAGACATTAATGCTTTAGAAAAAATCTGATTTATTTTTCTATGTACCTCCTTAAACACCTAACATTGTGCAGGATCTTAGAAGTGAGCGGCGACCACCAACTCAAAACTTTAGAAGTAGAAAACATATTTTCGTCTCTTTGCCCCATGAATGATCGATTGCACTAGTGTATTGTTTACCCACATGATCCTAGTGTATTGTTCTTTCAAATCTCTTATTGAATTTCATATTGGGCAGGTCTACACAGAAACGGAAAATGACAAACGTTTCGTGTCGTGGCATCACTGCTAGTTGATATCGCAAATGGTTTCTTCAACAAAGGCTGAGCTTGGGCGGCAATGTCGAGAAGACTTGGGGTAGGGAAATATATAGTGCACCGGTGCTTGTGGTGCTACCAGTGCACCGGACCTCCGTACCACACTTTAAAAAGTTCCAAAAAAAGTAAAAACCATTGAGCACATTCACACAACATCAATGTTTATTGTTGCAAAATTTCAAATCAAAATTCGAAACATTGCTCGAGATAAAAAATGACAAATTTAACACTGAATAGTAGTTGGGCTTTAGAATTGGCCCATTATCACATTTGTGTCAAATTTGCCTTTTTTTCTCAGGCAATGTTTTTTATTATGATTTGACATTTTATGACAACAAATATTAATGCTTTGTGAATGTGCTTGTCCACACACGAACACGTCACCGTGTACCCTCGACGTCGGGGGTGATGCACCGCAAATCACGTAAAAGGAGGCCCGTCCGGAAGCGCGGTACGCAAGCAATCCGGCGGGTGCTTTTGAGGACACGAAACCCCACACGTCCAGAGGGACCCCGTCTAGACGCACGGCGACTATGGGCTGCCCTAGGTCGACCTGACAGCCCCTAGGGCCTCGTGGATCGCTGCCCTCCAAGAAGAAGAACGGACGAAGAACGAGAAGAAAGATACAAGGGAGAAGGTAAAAGGTAAAGATAAAAAGTGGTAGATTGATTTGTTGGATTGTGTGTTGTTATTTAATCGGTCGTCACCTCTTACATATATATGAGGCGGCTGGACTTTTTGTACAAGAAAATGACTCAGATCACGTCCAAAACATCAAAAGTAAACCTAACTTGAACTAGGGGGCCGGAACGTCCGGTTAGCCCAAAACTTCTGGGCTAAAATTATATCAAGTAGCCCTCTTCCACCACTCCTGCAGGTCGCATATGGCTTCGGATAGCGATGGTCCTAAAAGCAAAGTTGTAGATCTTGCAATGGAGATAAACTCTTCAGTTGATCGCTTTATCATCCGAGATCATCTTGAGGTTGAATTCTGGTCCGCAAATCTGCAAATAATGTTGAAATTCCAGTTTTCGGGGTGTACCGCGTGTAAATTTAGCCCGGAACCTCCCCGGAAGTTTTGCCCGAAACTTCCAGGGCAGACTCCTGCAGCACACCATTTTGGCTTTAATTTTTGCATACAAATTCCAATTGAGACATTTTATATATCCAAATTTCCCGTTTCGACGATACGAAAACAATCAGTGTAGAAACTTTTCTCATATGAGACCGTCTTGGTGGCTTAATTGGCCGAACAATAATCTGAACACCAAATCTTAGTACTTTGAGCATAGTTTCGACCCTTGAGATGAGATCGGATGGAGATGGCCCAAACTTCAGAGATGCTCAGTCGACAATACGGAACTTTTTCGTGTAGATCACTTCTTCATTTAAGGACATCTTAATTAAGTTCTTGACGGTGCCAAAATCTGGTGTCAATACATGCCCCCTTGTTTTTCGACAAAACTTGTCTGCTGAAAAATAACTTGCACGAAATTTGTTCTTAGCACGATGTCAAGACTCCATCGGTCATTTTGTGCGTGCTTAGGACGATAAGTATATATCAACCATTTTATTTCTTAGGGCGATAATCGTGTATCGGCCATTTAGATTAGCAACAAAAGTAAAGCTAATCGAACGTATGATGATTTGGTAATACCCTTTCATGATGTAAGAAATTATATTGCATCCATGGATTAAAATAAGCCAATTGAGGAATCATACCTAATGAAAAAATCCATGGCATAGGCATTAATGGCATAGTTGAAGAACATGGATAATGTGTGGATCGAAGATGTTGAAACCTATGGCTTGGTCCTTCATAGTTTCACTCTTTTCCTTCTTCATCTTTTCCACACTTCTTGTAATGGAAGCTTGCACATAATTCTTATTTTGAGTACTTCCTTTGGTAACCTATGCCATATTCCTTTCCTCAAGCTCTTGTGTATTAAGTTTTTGTAATTTCTTGTTTTGCCAATATGATATGCCGAGCGGGCACCCCGGCTGTAATTTTGTTTGAAGCAATGACAATCCTTGTGTTTATCTTGTGCACTCTCAACTTCTTCTCTTCAGATTTGGCACTTTATTGACTTGCCTCATTGCCTTTAGTAGCCAATATCAACACTTCAATTGGCTCTTTTTCATTTGAGATCAAATTTGAAGTAGCACTCTTACGGCCATCTTTTTTAACACAGTAAACTTTCTTGACCACCTTTCTTGTTCCTTGAGCTTCGGACCAATTCCTTATGATTGAAACGGTCTTTGACGTGTGATTGTTCATCAAATGTTGGTCTTTTTGGAGCTGCATAATGTTGCTAAGCTGGTCTAATATAAGATGGATAATGTGCCCTTGTATCATACCTCTCCCATGATGTATATGGATTAACATGAGCATAGGGAGGTATCCACAACATTGGCATTGGCGGCTCAAAGTAAGGATATGAATATGATGCGTTGATACTCTCACTTTGCCAATACCGATCATCGAATTTGTGCCTAGGGGGTGATCTTGATACTTTTAAATTACTTGGCCGATAAGCACTTTTCTCCTCACTCTTCTTCTGATATTTTTCCAATAGTTGTGTGAAAGTGAATTTTGACGTTTTACCTTTGTGCTTACCTCGTACTTTGCTTCATTTTGGTTTGCTTTCATAGATCATTGAATTTGCTTGTTACCCCCAGTCCTTGGCGTCTTCTTTGTAGCTTCGATGGATTCTTGCTCTCAAGTTTATGTTCATTATGCTCTTCAACAACTTCTTTACTTAAAAGGTTGATCCTCTCACCTATAGTTTTTAGCTTCTCATATTTAAATGGACCGGCTTGAAGCAGTCGATGCAAAAAACTTTTTCCATCAGGACCAATCGGAATAGACTGGCCATCTCTTGGTGTTTCAACAAATTTCAATCGTCCTTTATCAATGGCCGATTTAACTATTTGACGAAATATGTAGCAATCCTCCAAATTATTCTTGGACGAATCATGCAACTTACAATACATTCGTCCTTGGATTGATGGCTTGACATGGTGATCAAGAATTCTAATGTAATTACTTTTTAGCAACAAATCAAATATTTGATCACACATGCTTCAATTGAAGGTATACTTATTGTTTTCTAGCCGATCTTGCTGTGAGAACGGATTTGGAGTTAAGCAAACAAATGGTTCATATTTTGCATCACCCCATTCGGCTATGAAATTTCTATCATATTCTTTTTCTGATGTCATTGGATAAGATATAATACTAGCACCGGTTTTCTCAAAATGACTGAGGCCGTGAAGGAGGTGGAGATCAGTGTCTTCACTAGCATGACTGAGGCCGTGAAGGAGGTGGCAACCGCAGCAAGACCCTGGATGTCCACCCTAACCATTACAGCGTCGTCATGGAGCAAGCTCGCTTCAGCAATGAGGCTCTCATGGCAGCCCTGAGCCACCTGCTAGACAACAAAGCCCAGGGTGTTGGGTTTGTTGCCATGGCAGATGCCCATAGGCTGCTCTAGCTCAGAAGCTGGCTGGGCAAGCACTACTACTAGAGCTTACTGCTAGTTAGCGTGTGCATGATCCTGGATGACGATGGCGACTGCGATGACGATTTATATTTTGTGTAGCTAGGGCTTCAAAACTGTTTGATATAGTATGTATATTTTGTTGAGGCGGTATATACTAACCCCTCATGATGATCGCGAACTAGAGATGGTAGGATGAAACCGTCTTTTGGATGTGGTGGTAGGATGACACCACAGTAGTGCTAGGTTAGAACTTGCTATGCCATATGATCATGCATGCTTACTACTTCTGCTCCATTGCTTGCTTATTGATTGTTCTTTTGCTTGATGCTTCAACTGATGCTCTTGTGCACTGCTAGGACAAATGGTATCTAGTGTTCATCGGGAGGGCACCAAGGGTTTACAGTTCATGGGAAGCTTGCAGTGAACAAGTTGCATCTTACAGCAACAGCAGCCATAAAGGGTTTAAGACTAGGCAGGCGGTAGAAGAAGCTTACGCCAACTACGTGCAAAAGCACATAGTTGGCGTGGCTGAAGTTGGCAACGTTGCAGTTGCCAGGGCAGCGCCATGCCTTGCGGTGAAGAACTTGATCATCATCGTGCAGTGCATCGATCTTGCAGTGTTGTGGCATTGATGTGCTAGATGTGATCATGTATAAGGTAACCTCACAACATAGGGTACAAGGTTAGCACACCTCACACAGTGTGTGCAACCAAACAATGTGCTTATGTGTGAGTCCAGACAATGCGGGCAACCAGACATCGTGCGCTAAGCTATCCCCTAATATGAGAGAACTAGATGCAGGCAATCAAACAATATGCAGATGTTGCATTACAACCTGCATTTGCTCAACCAGCCTCATGTGAGCCAGGCTTGAGCTAGCCAGGCCCGAGTGCTACGGCTGCCAAACACATCAATACTGTTTCACATGATTTGAAAATGTATTAGTTTTTGTCATAAATACGAAAAAATATTACTCCCACTGTTCCATGCTAAGTGTCACTGATGTAATACAACACTTTGTACTAAATCAACGACACTGAATATGGAACAGAGGGAGTAGTTTGACACCAATTATCTGTTAAATTATGTGGATGGTTATACTGGTGCTGAGCTGATGATCTCCGCAGTTTGTGTACTGAAATCATATAATTCAGCTCACCTTGCTTTTATTTGATTGTATAATTTAAGACCTTAAGATTTTTGATGTGCTTTTACATCATCAAAAATGAAAAATAGTGGATGAAATTTTCAAACATTAGTGGCTATGAGGGGTGTTCTTGGATTTTTCTTCATTCTGAAATTACAACCTTGTTCAATCGAACCAGATGGTTGTTTGGTACTTTGGATCTTAGTGAGTCCTCGTGTATAATGATTTTGCGTTTGAACTAAAGGCACAACTCATGGAAGTACTTGTGTGTTTGATTCCCTGCTCATTTCGTCCTTGTGTGTAAACTATCTCTGTCACTTTTAACTTGTAGAATGAAATTGGTGGTATGGAGTCAACAAAAGGAGATGGGTTGGCTACGGGAGAAACACTCTAATTAAAATGTTGTCAAAATTATGGTGGATGTCTACCTGTTGATGATGATACGCACATCCTTTTACCAGTAAAGTATGTGATTCATCTCTTTTAAATTTTGTCCTTTATTTGTTTGCTGCTTCAAGAATCAGTATGTGCAAACTTTGTAATATAGCTATGATAAATACAAAGGCACAGGTTTTCTGGTGATCTCTTCTTGCATGTATATGTTTATTGACAGGTTTGTATAGCATTTGTTACAAAGCTATGAATATATCAATGAAGGAGAGCTTCACAAGAGCACCCAGTTCATCTTGAAATCCATGTGCATATGCCTTAACCTGCTCTTATGTTGAAGTATGTACGCCTGGCATTCACTAAGTTGGACCAGAAATCTCATAGAAGTATTTGAGCAGTGCTAGAATCACTATATCTCCCATCTTTATCTTAACTTCCTACATGTGTTTCCATCAGATGAGAATTTCATGGTCACCCCAATACTTTCTTAAATTATTTCCTGAACGTAGACCAGCAATGCCCACCAAGATTTCTTTGTACGTCTGCAGTTGACGCTGATGCCTTCGATTCAATGCAGAAGAACAATTTGCTACTTTGGAGAATGCATGTGTGGTATGTACCTGCAAAAGAAACCAAGGTGGAAGGCGTTATGGTGCTTGGGTAATGCAACAGTTCATTTGAGTGGCCAACAGGTATGATGCACTTTCTGTTCTTTTGTACAGTCATGTGAACTTAAACACAATAAATGTTATAAAAATACAAATGTAAACAAAAGAGTTGAGAGGAAAATATTTAATATGATTTCCATGATCAATGATCAACATAAATAATATGCACAACAACACAATACATAGAAATGCAAACCCCCTAAGGCCACACAAAACTCAGAGAGGCCTACTCATATGGAGAAATGCCCTATGAGGCTAAAACATGGCAAGTCTGCTAAGTAAACTTCACAATATTATTACCAAGTCATTCATTTAAGCACTAGTAAGTAATTCGGCCAACACGTTGATAAATATGATATGTATCGGTTATTGAAACTTACCAATTCATGTTGAAGATAATTATCTCCCTTTTGTGTCCCATACTTCCCCGTCAACACATCATTCTCTATGGGAATGTTCCGGCCGTCTCTTTCCAAGATCATTGCGTTCATAACCCTTTTGAGAAAGACTCTTTCGGCCTTCTTTTCAAAGGGGCTCCTATGACGTAGATGTTGTATCACAACATCAACGAACTAAATAAGAACACATATGCAAATCAGAAGCATGTTAATTTTCAAGCAATGTGACAAAATTTTATATTACAATTATTTACATGGCCCGAATAATCTCATTTCTATAATAGGTAAGCTGTCATTTGTGAGACAATCCAAGATAATTTGCAGGGCGACCATGACATTGATTTGCACTTGAGCTTCTTTCTTGTCACTCTTGTGGACATAATAAATTATGTCTTCTTCAGGGCTCTGCCTGGGTTTAGGAATCTCCTGAATCTCATCATCCTAGCCATGATGGGCACCTTTCTTGAACTTTTGGTAAAATATAGAATCATCATTTCTTAGAAACGGTGAGGTACATTTCCGTCATGTTGGGCCGCTCGCTGATTGATGACCGATCATCCTTTGTATCTACAAGAGGTTGTTTCTGGTTCTGTAGTTTATGCAATTGGGTCTCTATTTTTTATGTCACGCTCTGCTGGGAGGGGACAAATATATCAGTTTAGATAAAAGTGGTTCTGATTACTGATACAATCTCCAGCCATAAGTTTCATATACTAGTAGTCATCCATATATAGCATGCCTCGAATTCATGTGATAGGTTACGACGAAGTTAGCCCTCAAGCATCTGATGGTAAGTGGTCACGCTCTTTCGCGAGTTTCAATACTTCTGTCTTCTTTAGAAAATCATCAAATTCCTTAACTTCATTCGCAAATTCTCTGACTCGAACTTTCTCTTTGCCCATATCTCTGAAATCAGGATTTTTCGCTTGCCGTAGTAAAAAGTCTTGATTCACAAGATCTTTAACTATGGCAAGCCGACATTCAAAAATCTTGATTTCAGAGATATGGGCAAAAAGATCCAAGTCAAGGACTTCCTGAATGAAGCTAAGGAATTTGACGATTTTCTAAAGAAGACAGAAGTATTGAAACCCAGAAAAAGCGTGAATTCTTTGCTTATCATCATATGTCTCATGACTACCTTCACGGTTACCTATCACATGAATTTGAGGTATGCTATATATGCTAGACTACTAGTATAGTAAACAGATTGTATTAGTAAGAAACACCATTTTTATCTAAACTGATACATTTTCCCCTCGCAGCAAAGAGTGACACAAAAATAGAGGCCAAATCGCAGAAACAAATAAGCATAAACAACCTCTTGTAGATACAGAGGATGATCGGTCATCAATCAGCCATAGGGTGAGGAGCCCAAAATGACGGAAACTCACATCATCATTTCAAAAATATGATGATTTCATATTCTACCAAAAGTCCAAGAAAGGTGTCCATCATGGCCAAGATGATGCGATTAGTAAGAGCCTTGAAGAATAAATAATTGATTATGTCAACAAAAGCGATGGCAAAGAAGCTCTAGTGCAGATCGATGACATGGTGGTCCTGCAGATTGATACGTCTCCAATTTATCTATAATTTATGAAGTATTCATGACATGTTTACAACAATTCTATATGGTTTTGGTTTGATTTGAATGTAACTAACCCGGACTGACGTTGTTTTCAGCAGAACTATCATAGTGTTGTTCTTTGTGTAGAAATAAAGTTCTCGAAATGCAGCAAAACTTTTTGATGATTTTTTTGGAACAAAAGAGGCACTAGAAGCTTCTTGGGAGGACCAGTAGGTGAAGGAGGTGGCCACTACCTATCAGGGCGCGCTAAGGGCCTAGGTCGTGGGTGGGTAGTGGGCCGCTCGAAGCCCATCTTGACGTGAGACCGACGCCCAAAAATCCTATAAATAGAGAAACTCATAGAAATAACCCTAGAACTTTGACTCCACCGCCGCACACCTCTGTATCTTCGAAATGCCTTCTGGAGCCCTATTTCGGCACCCTGCCGGAGGGGGAAATCATCACCAGAGGCCATCTTCATCATCCCGGCGGCCACCGTGATGAGGAGGGAGTAGTTCACCCTCGGGGCTGAGGGTATGTACTAGTAGCTATGTGTTTAATCTCTCTCTCTCTCTCTCTCTCTCTCTCTCGTGTTCTTGATTTGGCACGATCTTGATTTACCACGAGCTTTGTTAATATAGTAGGATTATATGGTGGTTTCCCCCTCTTTGTCTTGTTGTGATGAATCGAGTTTTTACCTTTGAGGTTTCACTATTGTTGGATTGAATACTTTTATGGATTTGAGAACACTTGATGTATGTCTTGCATATGTATACCCTGGTGACAATGGGGTATTATATTGATTCACTTGATGTATATTTTGTCACTCAACTCGCGGATTCCCGAGGTGACATTGGGGTAATCTATGCAAAGGGGTTGATGCACGTTTTCGTCCTACTTTCTCCGGTAGAAAACTTGGGGCACTCTTCGAAGTTATTTGTGTTGGATTGAATATTATGAATCTGAAGTTGTTTGATGTGTATCGTATAATTGACTAACAGATACTTGTGGTGACATTGGAGTATCTAGGTGACATTACAATTGGTTGATGCATATCATATGGTGTTATTTTAGTATGAACTCTAGGGGTATTCATGACACTTATAGGAATAGCTCAATGGATTGATCGGAAAATATAACTTTGAGGTGATTTCGTATCCTACAACAATTTCATCTTATGTTCTCTATTAGATAAGAACTTTGAAGTGATTCTTTGTCGCACATTGAGGGATTGTTATATGATTCAATTATGTTAGCATGGGTGGGAGATTGCATGTGACGCCCGGATAATTAGGCTACACTAATCCCACGTTAATGGTGCCACGTCACCATGGTTATTGTTGTTAATCTCACGTTAGTTCAAAACCGATTCAAATTCAAATTTGAATTTAAGTCAAACAATAAAAGTTTCCAAACATTAAAACTAAAATGCTATAAATATGTTCAATAGTTCATGGGTAATAATGGTGGAGAACCCACATTTTTAAAACATGTTTAAATGCTCAAAAGTAATTCAGATAGTGGCTAAAACAATTAAATAAATGACTTTTGTATTTTCTAAAATCCTAAACTATTTTATTTGGAAGTGAAGCTTTTTCGGCAGAAGCATAATTTACAACACTAATTTAGGCACTAATTATTTATCTTAATAGATTTAAAATATATTGGAAGTTAAAAGAAAACAGAAAAATAAATAAATAAAAAAGGTAAAAGATAAAACAAAAAAACAAAAGGACCCCCCCCCCCTCACTTGGCTTTGACCCAGCAGGCTGCCTAGCCGGCCTAACTGGCCAGCCACCCCATTCCCACTTAACCCCCCACGCCCCGGAAACCATAACCCACGCACCC
>NC_041392.1:591678125-591698222 GCF_002162155.2 Triticum dicoccoides | reverse complement strand
TGGATCGGGGCACAAAACGCCCCCTCCCACCGCTCAATGCCATGCGCCGCACCACCGCCGCTCGAGGACCTCGTTGGAGGCCGCCTCGCCGAACCTTTTCCGCCGGACTGCCTCCCCATCATCGTTCGCCGTCGTCCCCGTCCTCGTTCCCGCGCCCCACTGCCCGTGCCCTACAATCACCGTGAGTGCCGCATCTGCCCTGCCTCCCTCCCCTCAACTGCGGTCGCACGCGACCGCGCTGGCCTCGCCGTGCCGCGCGCCTTGCCACGGCTCCGCCGCTGCCTAGCGTTGCTGCGACCTTCGCTTCCCTCTCCTGCATGCACGCTCGCCGCCTCCCCTCGCGGCCGTGCTCGTGCTCTTGTGCGTGCGCGCTCGCGCTCGCTGCACTGTAGCCACGCCCGTAGCCATGCGGCCCCGCCGACCACCGTTGCTCCATCGTCGATGCCGCTCCCCGCCCGTGTCGCCTCAGTCACATTCGTCGCGGGCCACTGTTGCCCTGGCGCGCCTGCCCCGCGCTGCCCCCCTCGCTGGCCGCCGCCCAGCCCACCTTCCGTCGCGCTCCGCTGCTCCCGCCGTCGACCATCACCCCACCTTGCCTCGTGCCGCAGATGCCGCTTCCTGCGCGTGCTCGCTGCGCACACGCGCGCATCGCCCTGCTCCCCTCACACCCTGCGCCGCGCAAGCTGCGCACACGCGCGCGTCGCCCTGCTCCCCTCGCCCCCTGCGCTGCGCACGCCACCGCCCCTGCATCACATCCACCTGCCGCGGCCGGCCGGCAAGCCGTGCCGTCGTCCGCGCGCCCGTGCCCGGCGACTCAGCGCCCACAACCCCGCTCGGGTGCCCCGACAAGTCATGGCACCCAAAACCCGCTAAGGTCCCTAGGGGCCTATGACAAGGGGGGGGGGGCGCCCCAGAACGTTTAAAAAAAGAAAGAAAAAATATAAAAATAAAATAAAAATAATAATAATGTTAATTAATTAACTTAATTAATTCTGTTTATACTAACCTAATCATTAGGTAAACTAATTAACTCTGTTAATTAGCCTGCTAACTAAACAGCCTATGACTTGCGGGATCCACATGTTAGGTTGACCAAGTCAACGGTCAACGTTGAATGATGATGTCATGATGATGCATTAATTAATTTTCGAATTAAATTAATTTATTAAATCCAAAAAATTGATTAAATATTTTAAAATTAATATAAAATAAACCGTAGCTTGGATGGAAAAACTTTGTACATGGAAGTTGCTCAGAACGACGAGACGGATCTGGATATGCAGCCCGTTCGTCCGCCACACATCCATAGCATAGCAAACATGCAATTTTCCCCTCCGGTTCATATGTCTGAAAACGTGAAACTCCAGGGATACTTTCCCGGATGTTTCCCCCCTTCGTCGGTATCACATCCTACTGCGTTAGGGCACACCTGGCACCGTTACTTGTTATATCATGCATCGATATGCACCTATTTGTATTGTATTCATTGTTTATTTCCCCTCTTCTCTCTGGTAGACTACAAGATTGACGTCGCTGCTGGTGCCCCGATCGACTACTATGTTGACAACCCCTCCTTCTTGCCAGAGCCACTAGGCAAGCAACCCCTGATCACCAAATATCGCCTATTCTTCTCTCTACTGCTTGCATTAGAGTAGTGTAGCATGTTACTGTTTTCCGTTAATCCTATCCTGATGCATAGCCTGTTTTTGCTACTACTATTGTTACCTTTACCTGCAATCATAAATGCTTAGTATAGGATGATAGTGTTCCATCAGTGGCCCTACATCCTTGTCCATCTTCCATGCTATACCATCATGCCGTGATCACTCGGGAGGTGATGACGGGTATATACTATATATCTTATATATGATACATGTGGTGACTAAAGACGGGTCGGCTCGTAGAGTACCCGTGAGTGATTCACAGATTAGGGGCTGAAAGGACCTTTGTCCCGACAGCCCTCTGGGTGGATCTTTTTGGCGGAGCGACATGGCAGGTTGAGATTACCTAGGAGAGAAGTGGGCCTGGCCCTGGTCAGCGTCCGCGGTTACATCAATTAACATGCTTAACAAGATCTTGGCATTTGATCTGAGTCCGGCTACTGGCCTATACGCACTAACCAACTACGCGGGAACAGTTGTGGGCACTCGATGCTGTGGTATCAGCCGAAGCCTTCTTGACGTTAACGACTGAGTGGTGCGCGCCGGGTTGGACCGCGTAACGCAACTTCCTTTGTAATGGAGGTTCCTAGGTCTGCTCACCGGCCGCGTATGCAACGTGCAGGTGTGCAATGGGCGATGTGCCCAGACCCCTACACGCATAGGATTTAGACCGGCATGCTGACCTCTCTCTTGAGCCTAGGTAGGGTTGTCACATATTGATCTTCCAAGGCCAGGCATGACCTAGGAAAGTGTGTCCGGCCAAAGGGATCGAGCGTGTTGGGAAATGTGGTGCACCCCTGCTGGGAAGTTTATCTATTTGAATAGCCGTGTCCCTCGATAAAAGGATGACCTGGAGTTGTACCCTGAACATATGACAACAAGAACCAGATACTTAATAAAACACACCCTTTCAAGTGCCAGATACAACCCGGTGATCACTCTCTCACAGGGCGACGAGGAGGGGATCGCCAGGTAGGATTATGCCATGCGATGATACTTGGTGAACTTACCATCTACTCTCTTCTACATGCTGCAAGATGGAGGCTGCCAGAAGCGTAGTCTTCGATAGGACTAGCTACCCCCTCTTATTTTGGCATTCTGCAGTTCAGTCCACAGATACTACCCATTTCATTGATACCAATGCATATGTAGTGTAGATCCTTGCTTGCGAGTACTTTGGATGAGTACTCACGGTTGCTTTGCTCCCCCTTTTGCCCCCTTTCCTTTCTTCCTGGTTGTGGCAACAAGTTGATGGAGCCCAGGAGCCAGACGCCACCGTCGACGACGACTCCGACTACACTAGAGGTGCCTATTACTACTACGTGGAGGCCGCTGATGATGACTAGGAGTAGTTTAGGAGGATCCTAGGCAGGAGGCTGCGCCTCTTTCGATCTGTATCCCAGTTTGTGCTAGCCATCTTATGGCAACTTATTTAACTTATGTCTGTACTCGGATATTGTCGCTTCAGCTAACTCGTCTATGAACGAGCACTTGTATTCGAGCCCTCGAGGCCCCTAGCTTGTATTATGATGCTTGTATGATTTATTTTCTTTCTAGAGTTGTGTTTTGATATATTCCCATGAGTCCCTGATCTTGATCGTACACGTTTGCGTGTATGATTAGTGTACGGTTGAATCAGGGGCGTCAAAAGTTGGTATCAGAGCTGACTGTCTGTAGGAATCCCCCTTCCACACTCCTTGGCCGAAGTCTAGTCTAAACATTGCAATTTTTTTACTAACATGGTTGTGTGGCTTACGGGCCCACGTCACCATTGGGTTGTACTAGGATCTTTTATTCCTTGTCTATAGTCTGGGATTCTGATCTCTCTTCTATTCAGGTTAAATGATTTTGATAAAAAAACTAAGTTTAGGTTCTCAGAAATACTTTCTCCGGAGAGCCCCTCACTCTAGATGGTCGCTTGCTGCACCAGAAGATTCCGAAGATACTCTTTGATGTTATCCCGAGAACTTGTGCTCATTGCGTTTGCAATTCCCTTCCACCGTCAACCCCTATAGGTAACTACATGCACTTTCCATTCTTACATTAGTCCCCAGTTGCTCTTGTTATTACAAGATACCCCGAAATACTCGTTGTTGTTCCGAGAATCCTTGTGCCTACTGCTTTGCAGTTCCTTGTCACCTGAATCCGCAAACAAATTAATCCTCACACACACACCGAGGATTTGTTTCTCCCCAGTTCATGTGTTTCACCAGAGTCTTCGAAATACTATTTGATCTTTCGAAAATCCTCTCTTGAAATTCTTGCTTGCTTGCATTATGGTTAATCCCATAAGTATAGTAATCTTATTGGCATCCTTTGTCACTATCATTCTTGAGTCCATTGATTCAATACGTTACGAATGTTCACAATCATCAGTCGAATCCTAGGATTATTATTCCGGCTCAGATGTCATTTGGGTATGAGCTGGTTCTTGACCAATCAATGCCTTGATCGGATGTGCTTCTAAGTCTATTGAACTTATTCATTTTCGATCAGTTGTGTTGCTAAGTCTATTGAACTTATTCATTTTCGATCAGAATGATTGGTTCTGATCCCTTGATTTGAAAATCATAAATTTCTTTGCATTGAGCTTTGAATTAGTTAGTTTTTTTCTGTAATCTGATGCCTTTGCATTGTTTCTTCCTATGATTGTGTGTCGATTCTCACATCAGCTCCGTTATGGACAGTCAGATCCTTTGTTGAATTATCATCCGACAGTGTCCTTCATCAATGAAAACCTTGAGAAGTTCTTTTCCCTGATACATAATACCATTGGTAAATCCTATTCTCTAATTTGGCCAACCATGCTCTGCTTTCAAGCTGGTGATAATAACTATTGAAGCTTCTGTATATGTTTCCACAATACCCCGATGGGTTGAACCTATGCCTTCCTTAATATGTGTGAACTCGAAAGTTTTCATGAGTCATACTCTTTTGGTATTTTGCCAGATAAAATTTCAATACTACAACTTCTTCGAAAATGAGAAGTGAATGAAAGGTTATGCATTGGAGAAGTGGGAGTCGACCTTGAACTTTGTGTTCATACCCATGGACACGATGTAGATCATATCATTAAAGCTTCTCTTCAATTAAATATTCCCTTGGTATAAGTTTATCTTATATATGGGATCTGGCCTTTTGCAATCGTGGTTCCAGCCATGTTCTCCTTTAAATACCATTTCTCAGACAAGTTGACGTACTTGTCCTCTGAAGATCATTGCACTTGTCCAACATTTACTTTAATCTACCGTCGAGTATTACACTCTAGTATCTCAAGAATATCATGGAACTGCATGGCTTCTCATGGGTTCTTCATCAACTGTTATGTCTCACCAATTCCAATTTTCCTGGGTTCTGGGTTGTCGTCAACTGATAACACCGATATGTTTACTAATTCTGCATTCCAGTTTGAAAACCCTAAGTAATTTTTGTTGCTTATGAGTTTATTAATCCTTCAAGTCATTCCTAGCCAGATCGGCTATATCATTATCATGCTGATTTTAACTGTGTTATGATAACCCACAAGTATAGGGGATCGCAACAGTTTTTGATAAGTAAGAGTTTCGAACCCAACGAGGAGCTAAAGTTAGAACAAATATTCCCTTAAGTTCTATTGACCACCGATACAACTCTACGCATGCTTGACGTTTGCTTTACCTAGAACAAGTATGAAACTAGAAGTACTTTGTAGGTGTTTTTGGATAGGTTTGCAAGATAATAAAGAGCACGTAAATAAAAATTAGGGGATTTTTAGATAAAGACACAACTAAGTTAGTTTTAGTAAAGAGCATTTTGTTACGAGAAAGTTATTTGTCCCTAGGCAATCGATAACTAGACCGGTTATCATTATTGCAATTTTATTTGAGGGAGAGGCATAAGCTAACATACTTTCTCTACTTGGATCATATGCACTTATGATTGGAACTCTAGCAAGAATCCGCAACTACTAAATATCATTAAGGTAAAACCCAACCATAGCATTAAAGTATCAAGTCCTCTTTATCCCTTACGCAAACAACCTACTTACTCGGGTATGTGCTTCTGTCACTCACGCCACCCACCATAAGCAAATCATGAACATATTGCAAACCCTATAGCGGGAATACCTCACGCTTGTGCGACACGGAGAGCACCATAGGAAAGCACCAATAATAAAACATGCAACTCAAACCAATGACGATCATCAATTAACCCATAGGACAAAATGAATCTACTCAAACATCATAGGATAGCCATACATCAATAATATATAGCGTTGAGCACCATGTTTAAGTAGATATTACAGTAGGTAAAAGAGGGGTTACACCTCTGCATAGAGGGGGGAAGATTTGGTGATGATGGCGGTGAAGTTGTTGGTGAAGATTGCGGTGATGATGATGGCCCCCGGTGGCACTCCTGCACCACCGGAAGCGAGGGGGAGAGCCCCCCTCCTTCTTCTTCTTCCTTGACCTCCTCCCTAGATGGGACAAGGGTTTCCCCTCTAGTCCTTGGTCTCCATGGTATGGGAGGGGCGAGAGCCCCTCCAAGATTGGATCTGTCTCTCTGTCTCTCTCTATTTCTGCGTTCTAGGATTCTCCCCTTTCACCGTTTCTTATATTCCTGGAGACCCGTAACTCTGATTGGGCTGAAATTTTAACATGATCTCTATCCAAATATTAGCTTTCTTGCGGAAAAATAAGGGCATTCCTGCCTCGTGGCCCCCTTGGGCATCGTCTCGCGTTGATTTTTCTTCCCAAAAATCACATGTATTCCAAAAAAAATCTTCGTCAGTTTTTATCCTGTTTGGACTCCGTTTGATATGGATTTACTGCGAAACAAATAACATGCAACAAACAGGAACTGGCACTGGGCACTGGATCAATACATTAGTCCCAAAAATATTATAAAAATTTGTCGAAAGTATATGAAAGTTGTATAATATTGGCGTGGAACAATAAAAAATTATAGATACGACAGAGGTGTATCTGCATCCCCAAGCTTAATTCCTGCTCGTCCTCGAGTAGGTAAATGATAAAAAAGATAATTTTTGATGTGGAATGCTACCTAGCATAATCTTGATCATGTAATCTAATCATGGCATGAATATTAAGACATGAGTAATTCAAAGCAATAGTCTATCATTTGACATTAAGACAATAATACTTCAAGCATACTAACCAAGAAATTATGTCTTATCAAAATAACATAGCCAAAGAAAGCTCATCCCTACAAAATCATATAGTCTGGCTATGCTCCTAGGCTATAGATTGGTAGGAAAAAACCAGCGCTCGTCCCCGACCGCCTCTCATAAGGAAGACAATCAATAAATAAATCATGCTTCGACTTCAGCACATAACGGTTCACCATACGTGCATGCTACGGGAATCACAAACTCCAACACAATTATTTCTACAATCCACAACTACCCACTGGCACGACTCTAATATCACTATCTTTATATCACAAAACTATTGCAAGAAATCAAACATATGATATTCAGTGATCTACAAGTTTTATGTAGGATTTTATGACTAACCATGTGAATGACCAATTCCTGTCAACTCTCTAAATAGATATAAGTGAAGCGAGAGAGTTTAATTCTTTCTACAAAAGGTATGCCCATGCTTTAACAAGTATAAGTGAAGGAAAAGAGCATTCTACAAATGGCGGTTTTCTATGTAAAGAGAAACAGGCAATCCAAACTTCAAATGATATAAGCGAGGCACATGAAGCATTCTATAAAGCCATACTCAAAAGATATAAGTGAAGTGCAATGAGGATTCTATAAATCAACAAGGACTATGTCATACCAGCATGGTGCTTGAAAGAAAAGTGAAAACTAAATGCAAAAGACGCCCAAGATTGCCCATATCGCATGAACGAAACGAGTCCAAAAACATACCGATACTTGGGGCATCCCCAAGCTTAGACGCTTGAGTCTCCTTGAATATTTACTTGGGGTGCCTCGGGCATCCCCAAGCTTGAGCTCTTGCCTCTCTTCCTTCTTCTCACATCGATACCTCCTCGTTCTTCGAACACTTCATCCACACAAAACTTCACGATCATCAATTAACCCATAGGACAAAACGAATCTACTCAAACATCATTGGATAGCCATACATTATTGGGAAATAATATATAGCATTGAGCACCATGTTTAAGTATATAATACAGCAGGTAAAAGAGGGGTTACGCCACTGCATAGAGGGGTGAAGAGTTGGTAATGATGGCGGTGAAGTTGTTGGTGAAGATTGCGGTGATGATGATGGCCCCCGGTGGCACTCCGGCGCCACCAGAAGCGAGGGGGAGAGAGCCCCCCTCCTTCTTATTCTTCCTTGACCTCCTCCCTAGATGGGAGAAGGGTTTCCCCTTTGGTACTTGGTCTCCATGGCATGGGAGGGGTGAGAGCCCCTCCGAGATTGGATCTATCTCTCTGTCTCTCTCTGTTTCTGTGTTCCGGGATTCTGCCCTTTTACCGTTTCTTATATTCCCGGAGATCCGTAACTCTGATTGGGTTGAAATTTTAACACGATCTCTATCCGGATATTAACTTTCTTGCAGCGAAAGAAGGGCATCAAACGCCTTATGGGGTGGCCATGAGGGCCCAGGGCACGCCTGACCCCCTGGGGCGCGCCCCCTGCCTCGTGGCCCCCTCGGGCATCGTCTCGCGTTGATTTTTCTTCCCAAAAATCACATATATTCCACAGTTTTTATCCCGTTTGGACTCCGTTTGATATGGATTTACTGCGAAACAAAAAACATGCAACAAGCAGGAACTAGCACTGGGCACTGGATCAATATGTTAGTCCCAAAAATATTATAAAAAGTTGCCAAAAGTATATGAAAGTTGTATAATATTGGCATGGAGCAATCAAAAATTATAGATACGACGAAGACGTATCATGTTACCCGGTCCTTAATACCGGAGCACAACTTTCGATGATGAGCTAAGCTTATGTTGATTTCCTCGTCTTATCGTTCCACCTCAAACAACAAGCTTGATCCTGAGTTGGTGATGTATCCGTGGATCCAATAATCTTTCGCTCCAACAGTCCCTCTGCTTGATGCAGTCGATGTTCGATTACTTCTTCGAGGAGCCTCTCGACAATTTTTTCGTAATCATCAACATTTTGACTCCTTCCAGGACAATCGAGTTCATGATGATAAGTGCCATCTTCATATGTTAGTGATTTGAGTTACTATCGACAACATCCTTACCTTCATATCATGACAAACTTGTTCATGATACGGATGCAACTTACTATCCAGATTGTATCATGATCTACTTGAAGTAATACTCTCTGTTATGTCAAGGGTGTTGTGAGAGTTTCACCACCTCTTAAGGATTCTTGATACAGGGATGCTTCTCGCCATCGCCATTCTTTTCTTGGTCCCCGTGTTCCAACCGGAATACCGACAATTGAACTATGAAGTGTGAATTGAAAACATCTAGAAACCCTATGGCTTTGAAGTTAATGGTCGACATTTCATTCTTAGACCATTGGTTATCGAATCACCATTCTAACATCGATCATGCTACCTAAGCCCATATTTCATGTGCACTTTTCAACCAATGTTTAATTGTGTATGTTTTCCTCGAGCATACCTCATTATATCATTTAATCTGATAAATGTTATCTCCTTGTTCATCTAATTGTGGAAATCCATCTTTTGGAAATCTCAATGAATTGTTGTTGAGTTCATCAGCCACCTTCTCATCCTCTCCTTGGTTTAATGATGAACTCATGAGTCAGAACTTTCTTCCATAGTTCATCTCCTGAGAATCTTGCAACGCAATATCGTCAAATTGTGCATTACCCCTTCCTTCTCAAGCATCATGAGTCTGAGATATCCCAGCACTGATGAGATCTGAATCTCGGTTAGATATGATGGTTGGAACATTTTTCCAAGAGTTATAAAATTGGTCTTTATATGACCTGGTAAGGTGATTGAGGGAGTCCTGTATTAGGGGGTCTCCGGATAGCCGGACTATATCCTTTGGCCGGACTGTTAGACTATGAAGGTACAAGATTGAAGACTTCGTTGTCGTGTCCGGGTGGGACTCTACTTGGCGTGGAAGGCAAGCTAGGTAATACGGATATGCATATCTCCTCCTTTGTAACCGACCTTGTGAAACCCTAGCCCTTTTCCGGTGTCTATATAAACCAGAGGGTTTTAGTCCGTAGGACAACATACAATCATACCATAGGCTAGCTTCTACGGTTTAGCCTCTCCGATCTCGTGGTAGATAAACTCTTGTAATACTCATATCATCAAGAATAAATCAAGCAGGACGTAGGGTTTTACCTCCATCAAGAGGGCTCGAACCTGGGTAAAACATCGTGTCCCCTGCTTCCTGTTACCATCTGCCTTAGATGCACAGTTCGGGACCCCTACCCGAGATCCGCTGGTTTTGACACCGACATTGGTGCTTTCATTGAGAGTTCCTCTGTGTCGTCGCCCTTAGGCTTGATGGCTCTACGATCATCGATAGCGATGCAGTCTAGGGTGAGACTTTTCTCCCCAGACAGATCTTTGTGTTCGGCGGCTTCGCACTGCGGGCCAACTCGCTTGGCCATCTGGAGCAGATCGAAAGTTACGCCCCTGGCCACCAGGTCAGGTTTGGAAGCTTAAACTACACGGCCGATATCCGCGAAGACTTGATCTTCGACGGATTCGAGCCCCTGCCTTGTGCGCCGCGCGGTCACGATGACTACGATTTAGCTCTACCAGGGGACCGTACTCAGGAGATCGCACCGGCAGCCGCTCCGAGCCTCGATTCGGAGCCAGTTGTGCCATCCATGGACGGGTATATGGACCCCGTCACGGAGGCCGTACCCTCAGCGGTGATCGAGCCGAATATCGACCTTACCCTTCACGAGAGCCGTGTTGCCAAACTGCCGGATCCTTCTCCGGCCACGGACTCCGAACCGCCTGCGCCCGTTCCTATGGAATCCGATTGGGCGCCGATCATGGAGTTTACCTCCGCGGATATTTTCCAGCACTCGCCCCTCGGCGACATACTGAACTCATTAAGGTCTCTCTCCTTGTCAGGAGGATCCTGGCCGAACTACGTCCGGCAGGATTGGGATGCGGATGACGAAGAAATTCGCCGCCCGCCCACCACCCACTTAGTAGCCACTGTCGATGACTTAACCGACATGCTCGACTTTGACTCCGAAGACATCGACGGTATGGACGACGATGCAGGAGTCGAAGAGGAACCACTGCCCACAGGGCACTGGACGCCCACTTCATCACATGACGTATACATGGTGGACACACCCAAAGAAAATAACGACGAGGAACGGAAGGACGCAGCGATGGGTGGTTTCCTCGAGCAGCAGTCAAAGCGGCGGCGTAAACGCCACCCCAAATCCCGCCCTGGCAGAAATAACGATCACATAGGCCCAGTGTTACAGCAGGGTGAACCATTTCCCGACCACGGTAACACGGAAAATCAAGCCGAACAACCCAACCCCGTCGAAGATAACAGTCCAGACGACATCACACCGGACAGGCGCCAGGAGCAACATAATGTCCACCAAAGGGTTCTTGCCATGGCGAGGAGTCTGAAAAAACCGAAGCAAAGGCTCAAGGTTGCACAAGACACACTCAAAATCAAACGGAGTGAAGTACTCAACACAGCAGGGAAGTACGATAGTAATCGCCACACCAAGAGCTACCCGAAGCGGAAGTTGCTACTGAATTCGATGAGGAGGCCTTAGATCCCCTGCAACCAAAAATTAAAATGGCCATTCGGCCGGATAGACGACCTCACGCCCAACATAAAGCGGCGAACAACGCCGCACATAAGCCAATACGCGATCCATGTGAGGGCTCGCATCAAAAGGACAGCGCAACCAGATCCATTTATGGACCACGCAAGCGCGCTCCAGCATACGATGCAACACAACAAACATCCGAACACCACGGTACACCCAGATACAGGGGTGCAGCACACCCCCTATGTTTCACCGATGAGGTGCTGGACCATGAATTTCCAGAGGGATTCAAACCCGTAAACATAGAGGCATACAACGGAACAACAGACCCTAGGGTCTGGATTGAGGACTATATCCTCCATATCCATATGGCTCGAGGAGATGATCTCCACGCCATCAAGTACTTACCCCTCAAGCTCAAAGGGCCACTCGGCACTATCTTAAAAGCCTCCCTGAAAGCTCCATTAGAAGCTAGGAAGAGCTCGAAGACGCCTTTCAGGCAAATTTTCAAGGGACATATGTCCGACCACCGAATGCAGACGATTTAAGTCATATAACTCAACAGCGCGGAGAGTCAGCCCGAAAGCTTTGGAACAGGTTTCTTACTAAAAAGAACCAAATAGTCGACTGTCCGGACGCGGAAGCCTTGGCAGCCTTTAAGCACATTGTCCGAGACGAATGGCTTGCCAGGCACCTCGGCCAAGAAAAGCCGAGAACAATGGCAGCATTAACAAGCCTCATGACCCGCTTTTGCCCGGGCGAGGACAGCTGGCTAGCCCGATGTAGCACCAGCGACCCAAGTACATCCGAAGTTAGAGATGGAAACAGGGAATCACGACGCAGCAAAAATAATAAGCGCCGGAATAAAGAAGACAGCCCGAAGAGCATGGCGGTAAACACCGGGTTCAGAAGCTCTCAGCCAGGTCAGAAAAAGCCGCCCTCTAAAGGCGCCAGAGATGAACTGTCCAGCTTAAATAAAATTCTGGACCAAATATGTCAGATCCATAGCACCCCTAATAAACCGGCAAATCATACCCACATAGAATGTTGGGTCTTCAAGCAGTCCGGCAAGCTCAACGCCGAACATAAGGGGCAGGATACACCAAGCGAAGACGAGGATGAGCCTCGCAAGCAAAACACTGGGGAACAGAAGAAATTTCCACCAGAAGTCAAAACGGTAAACGTGTTACACGTGATAAAGGGGAGAAGCAAAGCGGCACTCCCAGACAAACATGCCCAATAGCCTATCACCGCGGAGTTCTGCCACTGGCCATCCCAACCGATCACCTTCGACCATCAGGATTACTCAGCAAGTATCCGGAATGCATGGTGGGCTGCCTTGGTAGTAGATCAAATAATTGACGGATACCACTTCACACGAGTCCTGATGGACGGCGGCAGCAGCTTAAACCTAATATATTAGGACACAATCCGCAAAATGGGGATAGACCCAACGAAAATTTGCCACAACAATACTACCTTTAGAGGAGTAACACCAGGCCCAAGGGCTCATTGCACGGGCTCCCTGCTACTAGAGGTTATATTCGGCTTCCCCAATAACTTCCGTAGTGAAAATTTAACCTTCCACATTGCTCCGTTCCAAAGTGGCTATCAAGCACTACTTGGACGCAAAGCTTTCGCTCGCTTTAATGCAATACCGCATTACGCTTCCCTCACACTTAAGATGCCCGGTCCACGTGGCATCATTACAGTAAATGGAAATATTGAGCGATCCCTGCACACCGAAGAGAGTGCGGCTGCCTTGGCAGCCGCACACTAGAACGGCCTCACCAACTAAAGCATTCGATAGGTCGTCAAGACCACGGACGTGGTTAGACGAGTCCGGCGCAGCTATATGAAATTCATACAGGTTTGATGGCCACACCCCTATTACAAATACAAGGGGCTCAACACGCGCAGACAAGTGGCAATTTTTACTCATCTTGAACTATAAATGGTTTCTTTAAACCCACCTTTTTGCATGACAACTTTTCACCTAAGTTCCTCTCTTTTACAGATGACAATCATGCTACACCCGTCCAGGATACGGCACAACGGAGACACAGGCGCAGACGTGCAGCAGGGACCCGTTCCAAGGACTCTTTTTAGATTAAGACCCTGCATCAACTTTTTTACTGTCTCTTGTTGATACACATCCCTTGGAGTCTCAGTACAATTGAGGAGGATGCTGACGTCTTGGCATGTGGCCACGTCAGAACAATGCACGTACCTGGACACTAGGGGCTTCTTACGAAGGGCACTGTTTAGTCCCAGTTTACACCATAAAGACCGAATACCTTAGGGAGTGTTCGGCGTCGCGAGTTTCGCCTTATATGCATCAGCTCCGAATCATGTCTTGGGTCAAATGTTTGGTTTGCCCGGCTCCTATGTTTTACCGCCTTACGTTTCGCTCTATCGGCTAAGGCGGTACCAGGAGAACTACTGCGATTGTGCCCTGGTTCATCCGGACGAGCATCTCAGTAGAGAAAGCCGAAAACTGACTGTCATGATATAGCACAAGACTGGTCAACCACTCGATGACCTATCAGAATTCTAGAATTCCTCCGCCTTAACGAAGGGCCGTTTCCCGGCCGGGCATGTACGCACCCCAAACTCGGGTAAGTGCGGAGCCACCAGGGGCTATATAGTAGCCCCACTGTCAAACTCCTATGGCTAAGTGAAAGTGTTAAAGCATTATAGTCCGGTTTCCTAGTTCGCTGTGCTATCACCTCCTTATTAGGACCAAGACATCGGATTAAGTGTGAATATGCGTCTTCTGCGAACACCCCCGCATTATATGCGTGGGGGCTGAAACCGACGACTGCAATCTTTCAGGTTATATACATGTATACATAAAACGGCCGCACAGGAGGCATCACAATACTTTCGGGCAAAAGTATAAATACAACCTTGATAAAATTAATAAAACATTGTTTTTACAATGGGAATACATGTCACTCAAACATAATATTCTTCGAGCATTGGGCCTCTATCAAACGAGCACCCTCAAGAACTTCTTCAAAATAGTGCTCGACAGCCACTCGGCCTATGGCCGAACCCTGCACCGCGACAGTGGTAGCATCCATCTCCGCCCAGTATGCTTTGACACGGGCAAAGCCATCCGCGAGCCTTCTATGCACGCCAATCTCTTCATCGCATTGATACGCGGCACCACACCAAGGAACTGCTGCACCAGGCTAAAATAACTGTTCGGCTTTGGCCTTTCCGGCCACAGCTGATCCACGACATACCTCATGGCGAGTCCGGACAACCTATTGAGTTCGGCCCATTCGTCTAGCTGATCGGTCAATGGAAGCGGACGCTCTGGAATGTTAAATTGCGACCAGAACAGCTTGTCCACTTCCCGATCTATTTGATCTCGGAAGTATTCGGCCGCATCGGCAGCGCTCGCCGACAAGTCCAGATATGCGTCTGCCGAACTCCACAGCCGATCCAGAGGGGCATACCGCGGATCTCCGAACTTCCTCCGCAGCAAAAGGGGCTGCCCAGCCATAATTTCACAAGCTTGACGCAGCTCCTCCTTCTTCGCTCTCATGGCAGAACGAGTGTCTTTGGTCGCCATCGTCGCCTTTTCAAGGTCCGTCGCCTTCACTCGGTTTTCTTCCTCAAGGAACTGGCAACGGTCGGCAGTGTCTTTTAACTTTACAGCCATCTTGGCCATTTTCTCTTTGCTCTCGCAATGCGCGGCCTTCTCGGCGCTTAACTCTTCGGCCGCCTTCAAAGCAGCCGCATAACTACTCCTTGCTTGTTCTTTGGCTCTGGCAAGTTCCGCCCGAAGGGTCTCCGCGGTGGCAGCTCCATCCGCACTCACAAAATATTAAAGGTACTGGCATCATGCTGCTCTTACTACGTGACATTCACCAGAAAATATCACTTACCATGTGCCTCATCAAGCCGCTTGTTAACAAGCTCGATGTCGGCATCCGCCGCATCCAGTTGTCGCTTTAGTTCGGCAAACTAATGAGTCCGGCTAGCCACCGGAGCTTCCACTACCTGCACATAAAGGCGGTATGGTTATTACCTGGGACTACGATCCTCTGTTTGCCGCCGTTCTCGGTGACAACCAAAGTCTCAGGGGCTACTATCTACACAGGGCACACCTAAAAATGTGCGGTACTATCACAAAGGTATATAATTTTACGTACCTCAAAGCCCGTTAGTAGACTCATAAAGGCGTCATGCAACCCGCTTTCGGCGGACAAAATCCTTTCCATCACCGTACCCATCAACGCACAGTGTTCTTCCGAGATGGTCGCTCGCTTCAGCAGATCCCTCAGTAGGTCCGACCGCATACCAGACGGCGCCGGACTCTTTTGTCTGCCCTCTTCAAGAGTCGGATGCTGGGGACTTCGGGTGACTATGGGATTATCTTCTGGCCTCACCGGATCCGGAGAGGCCCTCCATGACGACACTTCAAGGTTGCCCGCTTCTTGAGCGGGGGAGTCCGGGGGAGGCGTTTCACTCTCCATCATCTCCGGAAGAAGGTCCCCTGAAGACGAGCTCTGTTGAGAAGGGCTAAGATCTGAATTGCAAGATAAACGCTTCGGTTGTTTTACTCGGAAGTAAGGTAGAATATCTCTACTATTAAGTAAATTTTGATCACTTATGACTCGTTAGAGGGTTGATCCCCGCACGAACTTTGTGCGGCAAAAGCACTCTCCAAGACGGGGCCCTCTGGTGGAGTTTTCTTCTCCCATTTGGAAACCTTGGTTTCCGGATCATCAGAGGTAGTCCTCTTCCTCCCCTGGGACGAAGGAATGTCAGACTCCTTCTCTTGGCTATCCTCCCTCACAGAGGCGCTCGTTCCCTCGATTGGAACTGATAGCAGTGGAGGCCCGCTTTGGCCCTCTTTACTCCCCCTTCATCTTCCTTTGCGGGCACCAGGAAAGGTGCTAGCTCGAGCATCTTCTCCAGCACCGGTTTGTCCAAGCCTTCGGGAAGGGGAGCCGAACACCGGATCATCTTTGCTATCCAGTCCTGTTCAAAGAGCGATCCTTCAGAATGATGTCATGATAAAAGAAAGACAGTGTGTTCGGCTAGAGGGTTACTTACTTGGGCCGCGGTGCGGTTGCTTCTCGGGCCCATGTCCTCAGAGGTATCCGGACACTCTATCTGGGGTCCGAAGAACGACTTGTACATCTCTTTGTGCGTCAGGCCGAGGAAATTCTTAATAGCGTGCGATCCTTCTGGGTTGAATTCCCATAAACGGAGGGGCCAACATTTGCAAGGCTGGACTTGACGAACCAACATGACTTGCACTACCATAACCAAACTAAAATCTCCCTCGAAGAGATCCCGGATGCGGCTCTACAGTATGGGCACATCCTTTTCTGGACCCCAGCTCAGCCCCCTGCTGATCCATGACATCAGTTGTGGTGGAGGGCCCGAGCGAAAGGCGGGGGGAGCCACCCACTTGGCACTTCTGGGAGCGGTGATGTAGAACCACTCCCTTTGCCATAATCCGGACACCTCTAGAAAGGAACCTTTTCGCCACGGAGCTCCAGCAATCTTGCTTATTAATGCACCCCCGCACGCTGCATATTGCCCCTCGACCGTCTTCGGCTTCACATCAAAGGTCTTGAGCCACAGGCCGAAGTGAGGGGTAATGCGGAGGAAGGCCTCACATACGATAATAAATGCCGAGATGTGGAGAAAGGAATCCGGGTCTAGATCGTGGATATCAAGCCCGTAATAAAACATCAAACCCCTAACGAAGGGATCCAGAGTGAGGCCTAGTCCTCGGAGGAAGTGGGAGATGAACACGACGTCTTCGTTGGGTTTGGGAGTCGGGACAACCTGCCCTCGGGCGGGCAGCCGATGCGAGACTGCGGCGGTCAAGTATCTTGCCTCCCTCAACTTCTTGATATCCTCTTCCATGATGGAGGAGGGCATCCACCGGCCCTGGAGGCTGGATCCGGACATGATTGAAGGTCTGAAGCACCTAACCTATGTTTTTTGTGTTAGAACTCGAGGCGGGGGAAGGATTCGATTGAGCACGGGAGGAAAAAAGTAAAAACTTTGACCCTTTATAAAGAGGGTGAATATCAAGCGTCCTGCTCGTGGCCGTTTGGGACTTGCCAAAAATCTAGGAGTCCTAGGCGTGGTTGGGTTACCCACGCCCGTATTGATGAGAATCCCGTAATAAGGGGGACACGATCTCTGCTTTGACAAGACGTGTCAAGAAACTGCCTCGCGTTATGTGCGGGGCTAGTTAAAGGAAACAATTCGAATAATCACCGGGCCATGGCATAATGTCATGTTGCCAACACGTGTCAGCAGATTAGATTTGTGGAAATATTACTCTCTCTATGGTGGTATGTGGAACTTATTTTACAGGGTCGGACACTATCCTTGTATTGAAATTCTTCCATGGTGTATTCGGAGGAGGAACCCGCCTTGCAATGCCGAAGACAATACTGCGCGCCGGACTCATCGTCATTGAAGCCTGGTTCAGGGGCTACTGAGGGAGTCCTGTCTTAGGGGGTCTTCGGACAGCCGGACTATATCATTTGGCCGGACTGTTAGACAATGAAGGTACAAGATTCAAGACTTCGTCTCGTGTCCGGATGGGACTCTACTTGGCGTGGAAGGCAAGCTAGGCAATACGGATATGTATATCTCCTCCTTTGTAACCGACCTTGTGAAACCCTAGCCCTTTCCGGTGTCTATATAAACCGGAGGGTTTTAGTCCATAGGACAACATACAATCATACCATAGGCTAGCGTCTAGGGTTTAGCCTCTCCGATCTCGTGGTAGATCAACTCTTGTAATACTCATATCATCAAGAATAAATCAAGCATGACGTAGGGTTTTACCTCCATCAAAAGGGCCTGAACCTGGGTAAAACATCGCGTCCCCTGCTTCCTGTTACCATCCGCCTTAGATGCACAGTTCGGGACCCCCTACCCGAGATCCGCCGGTTTTGACACCGACAGTGATGTCATGCCTAGCCCACTTGGGGGGCGACCTATTGTAATAGTTTCCTTTTAGCAAGGTTATCCATTCTTCCATGAGAAAAATTATAAGACTTAATCTACAAGTTGTTCCTGATGGATCCTTCGTGTATTCGAAGATTGACCTTTGCTTGAAGACTATGTCAATGCTATCTCGAAGCATGTTTGCGGTATTCTGATCATCAAAAGGAACGTTGTAAGCGCAATGCTAAATTTCTCTTAGTCAATTATTCAAACACTGTTGTATGGGTAAACATCATGGATTTCTTTGCCCCTTTATCTAAATGGAGGTGTACTTGATGACCTCCCTTGTATATCATGCTCTGCCTTCTTTTAAAGGATATACTCCAAATACATGTGTTTACACACATTTTCCTTTCGATTGGTCTGATTAACCTATTAATCAAATTTTCCTTTCCGTTGGTTTGTTTAACATTTCTGGTGATTTATATGATCTAAGCAGTAATAATTCGCTGTTTATGTAAATAGCCTGTTGTACAACCTTGCGTAAGACCATGTTACTATTGTTGATGACATTTTGGTAACCATCGATGGACGAGAACTTTGCCTATTGGTCCTCCTCGTTTTAAAGAGTAGGAGAATGGTTTTGATCATCCTTCGTGCTTGGTAACGATGTTGTTGCCGACATAACTGACCGGCTATCCTCTGACATGCCTTACTAGCATGATCGAGCAAGACATCACCGCCTTCCTACTTTTAACCCACATGGTGGGCCCATAACCCACAGTTCCACATGATCGAAACCTGACTCTCCTGTACACCCCCTGTTCTTAAGGTGTTCCTCGCACTTAGCCTCGCATGTGATTCACGAGCCACCTTCCGAGAGATTATCAATTCTGGTATCAAACATAATACTTATTCCCATTTCTTTGAATCCCTTTTCACGCCCTGTTTCAGGCATCGAACGATTGCCTACCCTCTAGAAACTTCCCATGATACATCCTTACTTTGCTCTCGATATTTTCATAAGTTTCAAGTCGAGAGTTACTTCCGCCACCTTTCTCGATGTTATCGACAAGATAGTCGACCTTGAAGAGGTCTATTCTCCCGGAATGCCCACCCTTTATTCTTTCATAAGTACGATGGAGTTCCTGAAGAAAGGATGCTGACTTCATCATGATGACCTGGAGCAGAGAAATGAAGACATCAATGAATTGGACCGGCCTCTTCGAGAAGAGCAAGCCAGAATGAGAAGACCCGCTAGATTTGTTACTAAACCTTCCCCCCCCCCCCTTTCACTACCTCTTAAATCACGGGACGAGATTTCTTGTAGTGGAGGAGAATTGTGATGCCCGGATAATCAGGCTACAGTAATCCCATGTTAATGATGCCACATCACCACGGTTACTGTTGTTAATCTCGCGTTAGTTCAAAACCGATTCAAATTCAAATTTGAATTTAAGTCAAACAATAAAAGTTTCCATACATTAAAACTAAAATGCTCTAAACGTGTTCAATAGTTCATGGCTAATAATGGTGGAGAAACCACATTTCTAAAACATGTTTAAATGCTCAAAAGTAATTAACACAGTGGCTAAAACAATTAAATAAATGACTTTTGTATTTTATAAAATCCTAAACTATTTTATTTGGAAGTCAAGCTTTTTATGGCAGGGGCTTAATTTACAACACTAATTTAGGCGCTAATTATGTATCTTAATAATAGAGTTAAAATAAATTGGAAGTTAAAATAAAACAGAAAAGAAAATAAATAAAAAGGTAAAAGATAAAACAAA
>NC_041392.1:591612113-591677794 GCF_002162155.2 Triticum dicoccoides | reverse complement strand
AGGACCTCGCCGGAGGCCGCCTCGCCGACCTTCCCCGCTGGACTGCCACCTTGTCATCGTTCGCCGTTGATACATCTCCAACCTATCTATAATTTTTGATTGCTCCATGCTATATTATCTACTGTTTTAGACATTATTGGGCTTTATTTTCCACTTTTATATTATTTTTGGGACTAACCTATTAACCGGAGGCCCAACCCAGAATTGCTGTTTTTTTGCCTGCTTTAGGGTTTTGAAGAAAAGGAATATCAAACAGAGTCCAAACGGAATGAAACCTTCGGAAACGTGATTTTCTCATCAGATAAGATCCAGGAGACTTGGACCCTCCGTCAAGAAAGCCACGAGGTGGTCACGAGGGTGGAGGGCGCCCCCCTAGGGAGCGCCCCTACCTCGTGGGCCCCTCGAAGCTCCACCGACGTACTTCTTCCTCCTATATATATCCACGTACCCCCAGACGATCGAAGACGGAGCCAAAAACCTAATTCCACCGCCGCAACTTTCTGTATCCACGAGATCCCATCTTGGGGCCTGTTCCGGAGCTCCGCCGGAGGGGGCATCGATCACGGAGGGCTTCTACATCATCACCCAAGCCCCTCCGATGAAGTGTGAGTAGTTTAATTCAGACCTACGGGTCCATAGCTAGTAGCTAGATGGCTTCTTCTCTCTTTTTGGATCTCAATACAATGTTCTCCCCCTCTCTCTTGGAGATCTATTCGATGTAATCTTCTTTTTGCGGTGTGTTTGTTGAGACTGATGAATTGTGGGTTTATGATCAAGTCTATCTATTAATAATATTTGAATCTTCTCTGAATTCTATTATGTATGATTGGTTATCTTTGCAAGTCTCTTCGAATTATCAGTTTGGTTTGGCCTACTAGATTGGTTGTTCTTGCCATGGGAGAAGTGCTTAGCTTTGGGTTTGATCTTGCGGTGTCCTTTCCTAGTGACAGAAGGGGCAGCAAGGCACGTATTATATCGTTGCCGTTGAGGATAACAAGATGGGGTTTTTATCATATTGCATGAAACTATCCCTCTACATCATGTCATCTTGCTTAAGGCGTTACTCTGTTTTTAACTTAATACTCCAAATGCATGCAGGATAGCGGTCGATGAGTGGAGTAATAGTAGTAGATGCAGAATCATTTCGGTCTACTTGTCTCGGACGTGATGCCTATATACATGATCATACCTAGATATTCTCATAACTATGCTCAATTCTATCAATTGCTCAACAGTAATTTGTTCAACCACAATACTTATGCTCTTGAGATAAGCCACTAGTGAAACCTATGGCCCCCGGGTCTCTTTCTCATCATATCAATCTCCGTCACTTTATTATTGCTTTTCTTTTACTTTGCTTTTACTTTATTTTCTTTGCATCTCTATACCAAAAATACCAAAAATATTATTTATCATCTCTATCAGATCTCACTTTCGTAAGTGATCGTGAAGGGATTGACAACCCCTAAGCGCGTTTGTTGCATTGAGCTATTGTTTTGTGTAGGTACGAGGGACTCGAGCGTAGCCTCCTACTGGATTGATACCTTGGTTCTCAAAAACTGAGGGAAATACTTACGCTACTTTGCTGCATCATCCCTTCCTCTTCGGGGAAATCCAACGCAGTGCTCAAGAGGTAGCAAGAAGAATTTCTGGCGCCGTTGCCGGGGAGTCTGCGCAAAAGTCAACATACCAAGTACCCATCACAATCCCTATCTTCCGCGTTACATTATTTTCCATTTGCCTCTCGTTTTCCTCTCCCCCACTTCACCCTTTGTCGTTTTATTCGCCCTCTCTCTCTCTATCCTTCCTCCCTCTCTATTTGCCTCTTTTTCCCGTTTGCTTTTTGCTTGTGTGTTAGTTTTCTTGTTTGTCGCAATGGCTCAAGATAATACTAAATTATGTGACTTCACCAATACCGATAATAATGATTTCCTTAGCACTCCGATTGCTCCTCTTACCGATGTTAGATCTTGTGAAATTAATAATGCTTTGCTGAATCTTGTCATGAAAGATCCGTTTTCCGGCCTTCCTAGTGAAGATGCCGCTACCCATCTTAGTAGCCTCGTCGATTTGTGCGACATGCAAAAGAAGAAAGATGTCGATAATGATATTGTTAAATTGAATCTATTTCCTTTTTCGCTTAGAGATCATGCTAAAGCTTGGTTTTCATCTTTGCCTAAAAATAGTATTGATTCATGGAACAAGTGCAAAGATGCTTTTATCTCTAAGTATTTTCCTCCCGCTAAGATCATCTCTCTTAGTAACGATATTATGAATTTTAAGCAACTTGATCATGAACATGTTGCACAAGCTTGGGAGAGAATGAAATTAATGATACGTAATTGCCCTACTCATGGTTTGAATTTGTGGATGATTATACAAAAAATTTATGCCGATTGAATTTTGATTCTAGAAATCTTTTAGATTCGGCCGTGGGAGGAACTTTTATGGAAATCACCTTAGGATAAGCTACTAAACTCCTAGATAATATTATGGTTAATTATTCTCAATGGCATACTAAAAGATATACTAATATAAAGGTGCATGCGATAGAAGAAATTAATATTTTGAGTGGAAAGATGGATGAACTTATGAAATTATTTGCTAATAAGAGTGTTTCTTCTGATCCTAATGATATTCCCTTGTCTACTTTGATTGAGAATAATAATGAATCTATGGATGTGAATTTTGTTGGTAGGAACAATTTTGGTAACAACGCGTATAGAGTAAATTTCAATCCTAGGCCTTTCCTAGTAATCCCTCTAATAATTATGGTAATTCCTACAACAATTCTTATGGAAATTATAATAAGATGCCCTCAGATTTTGAATCTAATATTAAAGAATTTATTTCTTCGCAAAAGAATTTTAATGCTATGATTGAAGAAAAATTGCTTAAGATTGATGATTTGGCTAGGAACGTTGATAGAATTTCTCTTGATGTTGATTCTTTAAAGCTTAGATCTATTCCTCCTAAGCATGATATCAATGAGTCTCTCAAATCCATGAGAATTTCCATTGATGAGTGCAAGGAAAGAACCGCTAGGACGCGTGCTATGAAAGATGCCTTTATTAAAGTGTGTTCTTCTAGTTCCTATGAAAATAATGATGAAGATCTAAAAGTTATTGATGTGTCCCCTATTAAATCTTTGTTTTGCAATATTAATCTTGATAATGATGGGACTTAATATGATCCACCTTTACCTAGAAGGTGTTCTAAAAATTTGGAGTATTTAGATCTTGATGGTGAAATTGATAAAAGTGGGATTAAAAGAAATAAAACCCTAGATGATGCTAAACCCACTATATTGGATTTCAAGGAATTTAATTATGAAAATTGCTATTTAATTGATTGTATATCCTTGTTGCAATCCGTGCTAAATACTCCTCATGCTTATAGTCAAAATAAAGCCTTTACCGAACATATCGTTGATGCCTTGATTCAATCTTATGAAGAAAAACTTGAGTTGAAAGTTTCTATCCCTAGAAAACTTCATGATGAGTGGGAACATACTATTAAAATTAAAATTAAAGATTATGAGTTTTATGCTTTGTGTGATTTGGGTGCTAGTGTCTCTACTATTCCCAAAACTTTGTATGATTTGCTAGATTTCCGTGATTTTGATGATTGCTCTCTAAACTTGCATCTTGCGGATTCCACTATTAAGAAACCTATGGGAAGAATTAATGATGTTCTTATTGTTGCAAATAGGAATTATGTGCCCATAGATTTTATCATTCTTGATATAGATTGCAATCCTTCTTGCCCTATTATTCTTGGTAGACCTTTCCTTAGAACGGTTGGTGCAATTATTGATATGAAGGAAGGGAATATTAGATTTCAATTTCCATTAAAAAAGGGCATGGAACACTTCCCTAGAAAGAAAATAAAATTACCATATGAATCTATCATGAGAGCCACTTATCGATTGCCTACCAAAGATGGCAATACCTAGATCTATTCTTGCTTGTTATGCCTAGCTAGGGGCGTTAAACGATAGCGCTTGTTGGGAGGCAACCCAAATTTATTTTTATTCCTTACTTTTTGCTCCTATTTAGTAATAAATAAATTATTTAGCCTCTGTTTTGGTTGTGTTTTTTGTGTTTAATAAGTGTTTGTGCCAAGTAGAACCGTTGGGAAGACTTGGGGAAAGTCTTGTTGAACTTGGTGTAAAAAACAGAAACTTTAGAGCTCAGGAGAACTGCTGTCATTTTTATTTGGAAAGTGCTATTTAGTTAATTCTTTTTGAAGATGATTAATAGCCCTGTTCAAGAATTCATCCGATTAACCAGTTAACTTGCCGATTAATCCCTACTCATAGGGTCCCCGAGTAGCCGGTTACCCGATAAATCATTCGAGTAATTGATTAAATGGCCGATTAACTTGCCGATTAGCCTATTAATCCCCTACTCACCTGCCAACCGAGCAGCTACCAGTTAACGATTTCCTCAACAATGATTAATCGATAAATTTCTCACGTCCAGCAATTTATTTTAGAATTTTTGGGGTTCCCGATCTTGCGCTAGCTAAAGATTACTACAGACTGTTCTGTTTTTGACAGATTCAGTTTTTCGTGTGTTGTTTGCTTATTTTGATGAATCTATGGCTAGTAAAATAGTTTATAATCCATAGAGAAGTTGGAATAGTTGTAACGCCCTCGATGCGGCTATATCTCCCACGTGTCGAAGCACGACTTAGAGGCATAACCGCATTGAAAGCAATGTCGCAAGTGAGGTAATCTTCACACAACCCATGTAATACATAAAGGAAAGAGATACATAGTTGGCTTACAATCGCCACTTCACACAATACATGAATAAAGAATTACATCATCCAGATACAATCAAGGTCCGACTACGGAACCAAAATAAAAGAAGACTACCCCAAATGCTAGACAGATCCCCGATCGTCCCGACTGGGCTCCACTACTGATCAACTAGACCGAAAAAACACAAAGGACAAGATCTTCATCGAGCTCCTCCTTGAGCTTGGTTGCGTCACCTGCTCGGTTACATCGGCACCTGCAAACTGATTTCGGAAGTATCTATGAGTCACGGGGACTCAGCAATCTCACACCCTCGCGATCAAGACTATTTAAGCTTATGGGTAAGGTAAAGGTATGAGGTGGAGCTGCAGCAAGCGACTATCATATATGGTGGCTAACAACGCAAATGAGAGCGAGAAGAGAAAGCAAAAGCACGGTCGAGAATCTATGATCAAGAAGTGATCCTAGAGCAACCCACGTCAAGCATAACTCCAACACCGTGTATACTTCCCGGACCCCGCCGAGAAGAGACCATCAGGGTTACACACGCGGTTGATGTGTTTTAGTTAAGTTCAACTTCAGGTTTTCTACAATCGGACATTAACAAATTCCCATCTACCCATAACCGCGGGCACGGCTTTCGAAAGTTCAAATCCCTGTAGGGGAGTCCCAACTTAGCCCATCACAAGCTCTCATGGTCAACGAAGGATATTCCTTCTAGCGGGAAGGCCCGATCAGACTCGGAATCCTGGTTACAAGACATCTCGACAATGGTAAAACAAGTCCAGCAACACCGCCCGAATGTGCTGACAAATCCCGATAGGAGCTGCACATATCTCGTTCTCAGGGCACACTCAGATGAGCTCTCCATACAACTAAAATCAAACCTCGAGTTTCCCCGAGGGGGCGCTGCACAGGGCTCTAGTTTGGACCAACACTCAGAGGAGCACTGGCCCGGGGGGTTTAAAATAAAGATGACCCTTGGGCTGGCCGACCCAAGGGAAAGAAAAGGCTAGGTGGCGAATGGTAAAACCAATGTTGTGCATTGCTGGAGGAGTTTTATTCAAGGCGAACTGTCAAGGGGTTCCCATTATAACCCAACCGCGTAAGGAATGCAAAATTCGGGAACATAACACTGATATGACGGAAACTAGGGCGGCAAGAGTGGAACAAAACACCAGGCATAAGGCCGAGCCTTCCACCCTTTACCAAGTATATAAATGCATTAATTAGATAAGAGATATTGTGATATCCCAACAAGTAAACATGTTCCAACAAGGAACAACATATCCATGTTCCAACAAGGAACAAACTTCAATCTTCACCTGCAACTAACAACGCTATAAGAGGGGCTGAGCAAAGTGGTAACATAGCCAAACAACGGTTTGCTAGGACAAGGTGGGTTAGAGGCTTGTCTTAACAATATGGGAGGCATGATAAGCAAGTGGTAGGTATCGCATCATAGGCATAGCAAAAGAGCGAGCAACTAAGCAAGCAAAGATAGAAGTGATTTCGAGGGTATGGTCATCTTGCCCGAAATCCCACAAGGAAGAAGAACGAGTCCATGAAGAAGACAAACGGACGTTGTCGAATGAATCCTCACAACACGACGATACCGGATTACCGAGACGAAGTACACCAGAAAGAAAGCAAACAACATAGTAAACAACCACCACATAAGCATGGCACGATGCACAAACAAGTATGATGCATGTCCGGTTTAATGAGGCATGGCATGGCAAAGTGCACAAGCAACCCTACAAATTAAGTGGAGCTCAATATGCAACGAGTTGCATATTGACGAAACACCATGAAATGTTTTTAGTTCGATCTCGTTATGTACCCAACAATATTAAATGTTGTTAAACATGGCAAGAGGGTGAAGCAAAATAAAACTACCTATCTAGTCAATGTTAAATTAGGTCGGAAACAACGAACAACAAATTCCGGTAAATCCCCATATGCATATCTTAGATTTGGTGCTGTTCTGCCCTAATCACAATTCTAGAGTTGTTAAACATGCAAAGTGATGCCACCATGTTAAACTAGGCATTTTTCTACCCCATTTACATATAAAGTTTATTAAAATCGGAGCTACGGTTATTTAGTTATGAAAGAATTCATTTTAACATGTTATTTAAGCAAATTTAAATAAACATCATTTTAAGCATTTTAAACATGGGTGCAAGTTGCATATTATGAAACTAGACAAGATTCTAAGCAACTTTCATATATAAATCATTTTAATATGATGCACGGTTATTAAGTTATTATATGCATGATCTACAAGGGGTTTTCTGTAAAACAGCAAAACCTGGGAAAAAGCTAAAATCGTAACAGAGAAAAAAAACACTATCGGGCTGAAACGAAACACGGCCCAACAGTGCACAGGGACAATCAGTGGCTGGGCTGAGGCTCACTATAGGCCTTGGGCCGGATCTGGCGTGACTGGGCCTTGGTCAACCAGGCGAAGAAGAGGCGGCCCAGGCGCATGGAGTGGTCGCAGTCAACGCCTGAGGCGTGCATTCCTCCTCCTGCTCGAAGCAGGGGATGCAGGGGAGAAGCAGGGGCTTGCGGGCGGCGCAGGTGGTGCGGCGCGACGCCCTGGAGATGAGGACGAGGCCGAGGACACGGGGCGCATCGGATCCGGCCGGCGGGAGCCCATCTCCGATGATGGTGGCACCGGCTGGAGCTCCTGTTTGAGGCAAGGACAGAGAGAGAGCAATAAATTCAGAGACGCAGAACAGAAAAGGAGAAGAAGAGATAAGGCGAGGGTGACGGACGCGCGAGGAGGAGGCATCGGGCGCGCTGGCAACGCGAAGACGGCTGGATCCGGGCGGCGAGGCGCTGAATCCCCACTTGGCCGAGGCAGGGAAGACCAGCGACGAGTTCTCTGGGGCTTCGTCCATCAATGGTGGTGAGGCTCGCCGGCGATGAGGCGAGGAAGAAGGGGTCTGTCAGCGCGCGGGACGCCCCAGATCAAGCGGGAGGAGCTCGGGTGCGGCGCCGAACGGACTCAATGGCACGGGGAAGAAGAGCCTGGCTTGCTCCAGGGAGAAAAGGGGGAGGCCGCGGCGAAGCGACTTCGACAGGCTGGAGTCGAGGTAGCGCACGGATCCGGCCGGTCTCGAGGAGCTCCGGACGGCGCAGAAGCTTGAAGGGGAAGCCATGGCGCTCGACGGCGGCGTTGGTCCATCGCGGCGGTGGTCGAGGTGGAGGCCTGCGGCAGCTTCCATGGCGTGGGGAGCACCTATACAGAGAAGAGAGAGGATGGATGAGAGGCAGAGGAAGACAGGAGGGAAAAATGGAGGGAGGAGGAACGAGGGAGAGAGCACGGGGTCGGCCTGGTGGTGGCTTCGGTCGCCGACGAGGCAAGTGGCTTAGGGTCGACGGTGGGAGCAGCGACGAGGCAGCGGGGTGCTCGGGCAAGACCGAGACCAGAAGGAGGAGGCGAAGGGGATTGAATCAAAGAAAAATAGAGGAGGCACTGGATTGGGCGATGGGGATCCCAAGGAAGATGCGGCGGCGGCGCGACCGGACAGGCTCCCTAGGTTTTAGGGTTTGATCTGATTTGGGTAGGGGTTGGTCTATATATAGGGAACAAAAGGATTAGGTTTGGACCCTCCGATCAAAATCGGACATTTTAGGATAAATAGGTTAGGTAGCCCAATTAAGAAAATGGAGACATTTTATAGATGTTTGGGGATGATCCGAACACAACGGTGGCAACTGTCTGGGTCAGGTCCGGGGCAGCTTTTGGACGCGCGCAAGGAGGGCCGCGGGCTGACAAGAGAGTTTAGGTAGGGCCTGACGGTGAGTGGGTAGTGGGCTATGCAAAAGGCCTCAGGCTGAGAGAAGAGAAAAGAGAGAGAGGCCCGACGACTGTTTCCGGAGACCGAAAATGTCCGACGTTTGACCGACTATATTGTCGCTATAGTTAATCGTTGGGGCATCAAACGAACTCCGAATGCGATGAAAGGCGGTCTATCTACACTATAATAAGACCACACGTCAACTTTCCACCCAATCCGAGAACATTTTCCCGGCCACTTATAAAGCACTATTTTGGACATGCCGCGGGCGCGTGCAAGTGTGTCTGAGCTCAGAACGGACAACGGAGAGAACGAGGAGGCCAGGACGCATGCAAGTTTCGAAAACATGATGATGCAATGCACATGATGATATGACGAAATGCAACACGCAAGCAAATGACATGGCAACGACAGCGAATAATTGGAAGACACCTGGCACATCCATCTCGGGGTGTTACAATACCGTAGGTATAACACCCATATAAATAAAGAATGAGTTCATTACAGTACCTTGAAGTGGTCTTTTGTTTTCTTTCGCTAACGGAGCTCACGGGTTTTCTACTTTAAGTTTTGTGTTGTGAAGTTTTCATGTTTTGGGTAAAGATTTGATGGATTATGGAACAAGGAGTGGCAAGAGCCTAAGCTTGGGGATGCCCATGGCACCCCCAAGATAATCTAAGGACACCTAAAAGCCAAAGCTTGGGGATGCCCCGGAAGGCATCCCCTCTTTTTCGTCTACTTCTATCGGTAACTTTACTTAGAGCTATATTTTTACTCACCACATGATATGTATTTTGCTTGGAGCGTCTTTTATGATTTGAGCCTTTGCTTATTAGTTTACCACAATCATCCTTGCTGTACACACCTTTTGAGAGAGCCATACATAATTTGGAATTTGATAGAATACTCTATGTGTTTCACTTATATCTTTTGAGTTATATAATTTTGTCTAGTGCTTCACTTATATCTTTTAGAGCACGGTGGTGGATTTGTTTTATAGAAACTATTGATCTCTCATGCTTCACTTAGATTATTTTGAGAGTCTTAATAGCATGGTAATTTGCTTAATAATAATATGCTAGGTATTCAAGATTTGTAAAACTTTCTTTTGAGTGCGTTGAATACTAAGAAAAATTGATGCTTGATAATTGTTTTGAGATATGAGGATGGTGATATTAGAGTCATGCTAGTTGAGTAGTTGTGAATTCGAGAAATGCTTGTGCTAAAGTTTGTGATTCCCGTAGCATGCACGTATGGTGAACCGTTATGTTAATAAGTCGGAGCATGATTTATTTATTGATTGTCTTCCTTATGAGTGGCGGTCGGGGACGAGCGATGGTCTTTTCCTACCAATCTATCCCCCTAGGAGCATGCGCGTAATACTTTGCTTTGATAACTTCTAGATTTTTGCAATAAGTATATGAGTTCTTTATGACTAATGTTGAGTCCATGGATTATACACACTCTCACCCTTCCACCTTTGCTAGCCTCTCTAATACCGCTCACTTTTCGCCGGTATCATACACCCACCAAATACCTTCCTCAAAACAGCCACCATACCTACCTATCATGGCATTTCCATAGCCATTCCGAGATATATTGCCATGCAACTTTCCACCATTCCGTTCATTATGACACGCTCCATCATTCTCATATTGCTAGCATGATCATGAAGTTGACATCGTACTTGTGGCAAAGCCACCATTCATAATTCTTTCATACATGTCACTCTTGATTCATTGCATATCCCGGTACACCGCCGGAGGCATTCATATAGAGTCATATTTTGTTCTAAGTATCGAGTTGTAATTGTTGAGTTGTAAGAAAAATAAAAGTGTGATGATCATCATTTTTAGAGCATTGTCCCAAGTGAGGAAAGGATAATGGAGACTATGATTCCCCCACAAGTCGGGATGAGACTCCAGACGAAAAAAAGAGGCCATAAAAAGAGAAGGCCCAAACAGAAAAATGAGAGAAAAAGAGAGAAGGGACAATGTTACTATCCTTTGACCACACTTGTGCTTCAAAGTAGCACCATGATCTTCATGATAGAGAGTCTCTCATTATGTCACTTTCATATACTAGTGGGAATTTTTCATTATAAAACTTGGCTTGTATATTACAATGATGGGCTTCCTCAAAATTCCCTAGGTCTTCGTGAGCAAGCGAGTTGGATGCACACCCACTTAGTTTCTTTTCAGCTTTCATATACTTATAGCTCTAGTGCATCCGTTGCATGGCAATCCCTACTCACTCACATTGATATCTATTGATGGGCATCTCCATAGCCCGTTGATATGCCTAGTTGATGTGAGACTATCTTCTCCCTTTTTGTCTTCTCCACAACCACCATTCTATTCCACATATAGTGCTATATCCATGGCTCATGCTCATGTATTGTGTGAAGATCGAAAAAGTTTTGAAAATGTCAAAAGTATGAAACAATTACTTGGCTTGTCATCGGGGTTGTGCATGATTTAAATACTTTGTGTGGTGAAGATAGAGCATAGATAGACTATATGATTTTGTAGGGATAGCTTTCTTTGGCCATGTTATTTTGAGAAGACATAATTGCTTTGTTAGTATGCTTGAAGTATTATTATTTTTATGTCAACATGAACTTTTGTCTTGAATCTTTTGAATCTGAATATTCATACCACAATTAAGAAGATTTACATTCAAATTATGCCAAGTAGCACTCCGCATCAAAAATTCTATTTTTATCATTTACCTACTCGAGGACGAGCAGGAATTTAGTTCAGGGATGCTTGATACGTCTCCAACGTATCTATAATTTTTGATTGCTCCATGCTATATTATCTACTGTTTTAGACATTATTGGGCTGTATTTTCCACTTTTATATTATTTTTGGGGCTAACCTATTAACAGGAGGCCCAACCCAGAATTGTTGTTTTTTGCCTGTTTTAGGGTTTCGAAGAAAAGGAATATCAAATAGAGTCCAAACGGAATGAAACCTTCGGAAACATGATTTTCTCATCAGATAAGATCTAGGAGACTTGGACCCTCCGTCAAGAAAGCCACGAGGTGGTCACAAGGGTGGAGAGCGCCCCCCCCCAAGGGCGCGCCCCCCTGCCTCGTGGGCTCCACGAAGCTCCACCGACGTACTTCTTCCTCCTATATATATCCACGTACCCCTAAATGATCGGAGACGGACCCAAAAACCTAATTCCACCGCCGCAACTTTCTGTATCCACGAGATCCCATCTTGGGGCCTGTTCCGGAGCTCCGCCGGAGGGGGCATCGATCACGGAGGGCTTCTACATCATCATGCAAGCCCCTCCGATGAAGTGTGAGTAGTTTACTTCAGACCTACGGGTCCATAGCTAGTAGCTAGATGGCTTCTTCTCTCTTTTTGGATCTCAATACAATGTTCTCCCCCTCTCTCATGGAGATCTATTCGATGTAATCTTCTTTTTGCGGTGTGTTTGTTGAGATCGATGAATTGTGGGTTTATGATCAAGTCTATCTATGAATAATATTTGAATCTTCTCTGAATTCTTTTATGTATGGTTGGTTATCTTTGCAAGTCTCTTCGAATTATCAGTTTGGTTTGGCCTACTAGATTGGTTGTTCTTGTCATGGGAGAAGTGCTTAGCTTTGGGTTCGATCTTGCGGTGTCCTTTCCAAGTGACAGAAGGGGCAGCAAGGCACATATTGTATCGTTGCCATTGAGGATAACAAGATGGGGTTTTTATCATATTGCATGAAACTATCCTTCTACATCATGTCATCTTGCTTAAGGCATTACTCTGTTTTTAACTTAATACTCTAGATGCATCCTGGATAGCGGTCGATGAGTGGAGTAATAGTAGTAGATGCAGAATTGTTTCGGTCTACTTGTCTCGGATGTGATGCCTATATACATGATCATACCTAGATATTCTCATAATTATGCTCAATTCTGTCAATTCCTCAACAGTAATTTGTTCACCCACCGTAGAATACTTATGCTCTTGAGAGAAGCCACTAGTGAAACCTGTGGCCCCCGGGTCTCTTTCTCATCATATCAATCTCCATCACTTTATTATTGCTTTCCTTTTACTTTGCTTTTACTTTATTTACTTTGCATCTCTATACGAAAAATACCAAAAATATTATTTATCATCTCTATCAGATCTCACTTTCATAAGTGACCGTGAAGGGATTGACAACCCCTAAGCGTGTTGGTTGCGTTGAGTTATTGTTTTTGTGTTGGTACGAGGGACTCGAGCGTAGCCTCCTACTGGATTGATACCTTGGTTCTCAAAAACTGAGGGAAATACTTGCGCTACTTTGCTGCATCATCCCTTCCTCTTCGGGGAAATCCCACGCAGTGCTCAAGAGGTAGCAGTCGTCATCCCCATCCTCCTCCCCATGCCTCACTGCCCGTGCACTACAATCACCATGAGCGCCGCATCCGCCCTGACTCCCTCCCCTCAACTACGGTCGCCCACGACCGTGCTGGCCTCACCATGCCGCGCTGCCTTGCCGCGGCTCCGCCGCTACCTAGCTCTGTCGCGGCCTTCGCTGCCCTCTCCTGCACGCACGCTCGCCGCCCCCCTCGTGCCCATGCTCGTGCTGTCGCGTGTGCGCGCTCGTGCTCGCTGCACCGCGGCCACGCCCGCAGCCGCGTGGCCCCACGGACCACCGTTGCTTTCCATCGCCAGCGCCGCTCCCCGACCACGTCACCTCGGTCGCGCTTGTCGCGGGCCACCGTTGCCCCGGCGCGCCTGCCCCGCGTTGCTCCCCCTCGCCGGCCGCCGCCCAGCCCGCTTGCGGCCGCGCCCCGCAGCTCCTGCCACCGACCATCACCCCACCTCGCCTCGCGCCGTAGCTGCTACTTCCTGCATGTGCCCGCTGCGCACGCGCGCTCGCCGCCCTGCTCCCCTCGCCGCCTGCGCCGTGCACGCTGCAGCCCCTGCATCACCTCCGCCTGCCGCGGCCCGCCCGTGATACGTCTCCAACGTATCTATAATTTTTGATTGCTCCATGCTATTATATTATCTATTTTGGATGTTAATGGGCTTATTTTTACATTTTTATATTATTTTTGGGACTAACCTATTAACCGGAGGCCCAGCCCAAATTGTTGTTTTTGCCTATTTTAGAGTTTCGCCGAAAAGGAATATCAAACGGAGTCCAATCAGAATGAAACCTTCGGGAGCGTTATTTTTGGAACAAACATGATCCAGGAGACTTGGAGTGGACGTCAAGAAGCAATCGAGGAGGCCACGAGGCAGGGGGCGCACCCTCCACCCTCATGGGCCCCTCGTTGCTCCACCGACCTACTTCTTCCTCCTATATATATCCATATACCCCGCAAACATCCTGGAGCACCACAAAACCCTATTTCCACCGCCGCAACCTTCTGTAACCAAGAGATCCCATCTTGGGGCCTTTTCCGGAGCTCCGCCGGAGGGGGCATTGATCACGGAGGGTCTCTACATAAACTCCATGGCCTCTCCGATGATGTGTGAGTAGTTTACTTCCGACCTTTGGGTCCATAGCTAGTAGCTAGATGGCTTCTTCTCTCTCTTTGGATCTCAATACAAAGTTCCCCTTGATTCTCTTGGAGATCTATTCGATGTAATCTTCTTTTGCGGTGTGTTTGTCGAGATCCGATGAATTGTGGGTTTATGATCAAGTTTATCTATGAATAATATTTGAATCTTCTCTGAATTCTTTTATGTATAATTGGTTTATCTTTGCAAGTCTCTTCGAATTATCAGTTTGGCTTGGCCTACTAGATTGATATTTCTTTCAATGGGAGAAGTGCTTAGCTTTGGGTTCAATCTTGCGGTGCTCGATCCCAGTGACAGAAAGGGAACCGACACATATTGTATTGTTGCCATCGAGGATAAAAAAGATGGGGTTTACATCATATTGCATGACTTTATCCCTCTACATCATGTCATCTTGCTTAAGGCATTACTCTGTTCTTATGAACTTAATACTCTAGATGCATGCTCGATGGCGGTCGATGTGTGTAGTAATAGTAGTAGATGCAGAATCTTTTCGGTCTACTTGTCACGGACGTGATGCTTATATACATGATCATGCCTAGATATTCTCATAATTATTCGCTTTTTTATCAATTGCTCGACACTAATTTGTTCACCCACTATAATACTTATGCTCTTGAGAGAAGCCACTAGTGAAACCGATGGCCCCCGGGTCTATTCTCCATCATATAAGTTTCCCATCTACTTTATTTTGCAATCTTTACTTTCAATCTATATCATAAGAATACCAAATATATTTATCTTTTTACTATCATCTCTATCAGATCTCACTCTTGCAAGTGGCCGTGAAGGGATTAACAACCCCTTTATCGCGTTGGTTGCGAGGTTCTTATTTGTGTGTGTAGGTACGAGGTGACTCGCGCGTGGTCTCCTATTGGATTGATACCTTGGTTCTCAAAAACTGAGGGAAATACTTACGCTGCTTTACTGCATCACCCTTTCCTCTTCAAGGGAAAACCAATGCATTGCTCAAGAGTTAGCAAGAAGGATTTGCCGCGCCGTTGCCGGGGAGATCTACACCAAGTCAAGGCATACCAAGTACCCATCACAACTCTTATCCTTCGCATTACATTATTTGCCATTTGCCTCTCGTTTTCCTCTTCCCCACTTCACCTTGTCATTTTATTCGCCCTCTTTTTCATTCGCCCTTTCATTTGCTTGCTTCGTTGTTATGGCTAGTCTTTTATCTACTCCTTTGTCTCCCGAGAATGAAGTTCTTAATTTTAAACAAAGGGAGGGAGAAAATCTAAAAGATGCTTGGTACAGAATTTGCAATGCGCAAAATAGATCTACTAGGAAGCAATCTACTTCCGTTCTTCTTCGCAATTTGTATGTAGGCATCACTCCTCGGAATAGATGTATTCTTGATACCATTATCGGAGGAAATTTCTTGGGTATCCATAATTTTGATTCTTATAATGCTATGATAGATTTGTTTGGCCCACCACCTCTTTTGGTTAATGGAACTATTTTAACTTTGGAACACGTGATGCAATGGCTTGAAATTATTGAAAATAAAGTTGCCACCATAGAGTTGATTGAAAATTTGGATAGAAAGATCCATAACCAAATTACCCAATATGGATCTAAGGTAGGAGTCGCTCTTACATTTTTTAAAGCAAAGGGACCTATGGTTAATGAAAAGATAGATCAAGATTCCACTGAGGATATTATTACCAACCTTGGGTCTGCCTTTTCTTTTGTGAAAAACACTCCTCCTAATGCTAAGATTGCCAAATTTATGTATGTTCCTAAAAATAAGGGTGAAACTTCTAGTAAGGAAAATGCGGACCTCAAATCCATAAGTGTTCACCCCAACTTTCTCACTATCCTTAAGGAACCTTTTGCTACAAATGCTTTTCTTGATTTCGTGCCTAGGAGTTTGATAATTAATAAAAATAAAGAAACTCCTAAGGGCTATAGGTGTCTTATTGAAGAATTACCTACCAAAGATGGCAATACCTAGATCTATCTTCCCTTTTATGCCTAGCTAGGGGCGTTAAACGATAGCGCTTGTTGGGAGGCAACCCAATTCTATTTTTATTCCTTCCTTGTTGCTCCTGTTTAGTAATAAATAATTTATCTAGCCTATGTTTTGGTTGTGTTTTTTGTGTTTAATTAGTGTTTCTGCCAAGTAGAACCGTTGGGAAGACTTGGGGAAGGTCTTTTTGATCTTGCTGTAAAAAACAGAAACTTTAGCGCTCACGAGAACTGCTGACATTTTTTATTGAAGAGTGCTATTTAGTTAATTCTTTTTGAAGATGATTAATATATACATTCTTCATGTCCAGCAGTTTATTTTATAATTTTTGGGGTTCCAGAAGTTTGCGTTAGTTACAGATTACTACAGACTGTTCTGTTTTTGACAGATTCTGTTTTTCACGTGTTGTTTGCTTATTTTGATGAATCTATGGCTAGTAAAAGAGTTTATAAACCATAGAGAAGTTGGAATAAAGTAGGTATAACACCAATATAAATAAATAATGAGTTCATTACAGTACCTTGAAGTGGTGTTTTGTTTTCTTTCGCTAACGGAGCTCACGAGATTTTCTTGTTAAGTTTTGTGTTGTGAAGTTTTCAAGTTTTGGGGAAAGATTTGATGGATTATGGAACAAAGAGTGGCAAGATCCTAAGCTTGGGGATGCCCATGGAACCCCAAGGTAAAATACAAGGACACCAAAAAGCCTAAGCTTGGGGATGCCCCGGAAGGCATCCCCTCTTTTGTCTTCGTTCATCGGTAACTTTACTTGGAGTTATATTTTTATTTGCCACATGATATGTGTTTTGCTTGGAGTGTCTTGTATGAGTTGAGTCTTTGCTTTTTAGTTTACCACAATCATCCTTGCTGTACACACCTTTTGAGAGAGAGACACATGAATTAGAACTTATTAGAATACTCTATGTGCTTCACTTATATCTTTTGAGCTATATAGTTTTTGCTCTAGTGCTTCACTTATATCTTTTAGAGCACGGTGGTGGTTTTATTTTATAGAAATAATTGATCTCTCATGCTTCACTTACATTATTTTGAGACTCCTTTAGAAAATCATGGCAATTTTCTTTTAGGCATAATAAAAACTTTCATATAGGTGCATTGAATACTAAGAGAAGTTTGATACTTGATGATTGTTTTGAGATATGGAGATGGTGATATTAGAGTCATGCTAGTTGAGTAGTTGTGAATTTGAGAAATACTTGTCTTGAACTCTGTGATTCTTGTAGCATGCATGTATGGCGAACCATTATGTGATGAAGTCGGAGCATGATTTATTTCTTGATTGCCTTCCCTATGAGTAGCGGTCGGGGACGAGCGATGGTCTTTTCCTACCAATCTACCCCCCTAGGAGCATGCGTGTAGTACTTTGTTTTGATAACTAATAGATTTTTGCAATAAGTATGTGAGTTCTTTATGACTAATGTTGAGTCCATGGATTATACGCACTCTCACCCTTCCACCATTTCTAGCCTCTCTTGTGTCGCGCAACTTTCGCCGGTACCATACACCCACCATTACCTTCCTCAAAACTTCCACCATACCTACCTATTATGGCGTTTCCATAGCCATTCGAGATATATTTCCATGCAACTTTCCACCATTCTGTTTATTATGACACACTCCATCATTATCATATTGCTTTGCGTGATTATTTAGTTAACATCGTATTTGTGGCAAAGCCACCTTTCATAATTCTTTCATACATGTAACTCTTGATTCATTGCACATCCCGGTACACCGCCGGAGGCATTCACAAAGAGTCATATTTTGTTCTAAGTATCGAGTTGTAATTCTTGAGTTGTAAGTAAATAAAAGTGTGATGATCATCATTATTAGAGCATTGTCCCATGTGAGGAAAGGATGATGGAGACTATGATTCCCCCACAAGTCGGGATGAGACTCCAAACGAAAAAAAGAGAAAAAAAGAGGCCATAAAAAAGAGAAGGCCCAAAAAACAAAAAAAACAAAAAAATGAGAGAAAAAGAGAGAAGGAGCAATGCTACTATCCTTTTACCACACGTGTGCTTCAAAGTAGCACCATGATCTTCATGATAGAGAGTCTCCTATGTTGTCACTTTCATATAGTAGTGGGAATCTTTCATTATAGAACTTGGATTGTATATTCCAATGATGGGCTTCCTCAAAATTCCCTAGGTCTTCGTGAGCAAGCGAGTTGGATGCACACCCACTTAGTTTATTTTGTTGAGCTTTCATACACTTATAGCTCTAGTGAATCTGTTGCATGGCAATCCCTACCCACTCACATTGATATCTATTGATGGGCATCTCCATAGCCTGTTGATACGCCTAGTCGATGTGAGACTATCTTCTCCTTTTTTGTCTTCTCCACAACCACCATTCTATTCCACCATAGTGCTATATCCATGGCTCGTGCTCATATATTGCGTGAAAATTGAAAAAGTTTGAGAACATCAAAAGTATGAAACAATTGCTTGGCTTGCCATCGGGGTTGTGCATGATTTAATATTTTGTGTGATGAAGATAGAGCATAGCCAGACTATATGATTTTGTAGGGATAACTTTCTTTGGCCATGTTATTTTGAGAAGACGTGATTGCTTAGTTAGTATGCTTGAAGTATTATTATTTCTATGTCAATATTAAACTTTTATCTTGAATCTTTCGGATCTGAACATTCATGCCACAATAAAGAAAAATTACATAGAAATATGTTACGAAGCATTCCACATCAAAAATTCTATTTTTATCATTTACCTACTCGAGGACGAACAGGAATTAAGCATGGGGATGCTTGATATGTCTCCAACGTATCTATGGTTTTTGATGTCACAGCCCTAGAATTTGATTGCAATTAGTTTCATAAGCATCCATGCATCATGTCTATATTTGTTTGAAATTTGAAATAGGGATGACAAACCCTAGCACTAAATGAAATGCAATTAGGATCGAAATAAAAATATTTCCAATGAACCCAGAATGCCCTTTAGAAAAGTTCATTTTTTGATAAAGGTGAAAACCTCTGCCAAAAATGATGCACACATTTTTTAGGCCATTCTGGATTTTTGAATAACCCATATTGTATTTGAATTGGGGCATTTAAATATTATTAATATTTTTAAATGCCCCAATAATTCTGAAAATAGTTAAGGGCCTCTGTAATAATTCATTTAATGCCCACAATTATTTTCAGGATTTATTAAAATGATTTGGGTTATAAACTAAATCAAAACAAAATAAAAAAATAGAAAAGCAGAACAAATTAGTAAAGAGAGAGAGAGAGAGTGGACTTACCTGACACAGGCCATCTAGCAGCCCAGCTGTGGCCCATCGCTGTAAAGGGCCCATCCCACCTCCTCATCGCGTCGTCTACCTCCTGCCAGTAGGAGCAGGGGCGCGTGGTCGCTGCGCGTGCGCGAGCTCCTGCTTCCACCGTGACGCTGGCTCTTCTAGACGCGCCACGGAGATGCCCAGAGGCCTCTCTCACCTCTCCCTCACCCGTGGCCTCTCCCCTCCCCTGGACCTCTCCCTCTCACTCACCCGAACGGGTCCGTCGCCGCCGTTCGCTGCCACCGTGACCACCGTGGTCTTCTCGCCCCTTCCCCGTGTCCAAAAGCTCCGTGACAACGCACAGCTCCTCCACGTGGAAGATCCCGAACCCAAGAGCACCGTGGTGACGCCTTCGAGCTCGTCTTCCACCTCGGGCGCCACCGATCACCGCCGTCGATTCACGACGTCTGGCGCACCCCCGAGCCTGCTGACCTTCTCCTCCGACCCCCAGTGAGCCCTGCCGTCTTTCCCCTCTCTTCTTGCTGCCGAACGCGTCCCCTAACCGTGCTCTCCACCTGAGCCGAAAGCTTCCGCCCACCGGCCATGTCACGGCCGTCGCCGCAGCCGCTCAGGCTCAAAACCGAGCGCGTCACCGTGCTCAGCACAGCTCCACGGGCCCAGAGAAACCACCCGTTGCTCCTGCCGTGCACCATAGCGACGTTTGCATCATCGCTCGAACTCCGGCCGCCGCATTTGAGGACACCGCCGTCGTTCTAGGTCACCTACGGCGACGCCACCTGCACCAAACGACGCAGACGGGTTCCAGCATTGCGTAACACCCCTCCGCGCATCAAACCGTGGCCGGAGCAGTGATTCCGCAGCACTCCGCTGTGCCTGCTGTGCCGGCGTCAAGACGCCGGCGCGTTTGACCTTTGACCCGGGGTTTGACTCCCCTGAGTCACCCACATGTGGGCCCAGGCCCCTAATTAACCTGGGTTTAGGATTAGTTTAGTGTTAACTAACTTTGTTAATTAGCCTAGACAGTGACACGCGGGACCCACTGGTCAGATTTGACCAGGAATGGTCATGTTGACTTGCTGATGTCACACCGACGTCATGCTGACGTAGTAAATGCTTTTCTGGTTTTTCTTATTCAGAAATGATTTAGAAATTCCAGAGAATAGTTAAAACTTCTAAAAATCATAGAAAATCAACCGTAACTCCAAATGAAATAATTTATATATGAAAAATTATTAAAAAAATTCAATCTATCCATTTATGCTACTTTCATGCATGTTCAGCCAACTTATACCCCCTGTATAAGTGAAAACATGATAATGGCATTTTAAATACCCCTTATGGAGTTTGCATATGAACCCTTAGTTCATATGGACTTCATTTAAATTTTTGCTAGATGCATTAGTGCAAATCATAACATTATTGCCATGTCACATTCATGCATCGTATTATTGCATTACATTGATTGTGTTTCCTCTCTATTGCCGGTGTTTGTCCCCTCTAAGTAGACGATGTTCCGACGATTTGATCGATGACACCAATGAAGAACTATACTATCTTCAGAAGTGCCAGGCAAGCAAAACCCCCTTGGTCATTCCAATACAATCCCACTCTCTCGCTCCTGCTCTCTTTTACTGCTTTAGGACAACAACATTTCAACTATGACATGTCGCGGTAGCTGAACCCCTTTCCTCTGCATGACATGTCATTGCCACAGTAAATAGATGAAACCCACTAGCATGAGTAGGAATTGTTTGAGCCCTGATGTGCCTACTCATTCATGCTTGTTGTCATGCCTGCTACTGCTTAGAGTTGAGTCTGGTCTGATTCATCGGGAATGAATTGGAATGTGGTGAACTTGTCCTACCGTTGAGAGCTAAGTGTGTGAACACGATTTGGTAAAGGTAGCGGTGAGAGGCCATGTAGGAGTACATGGTGGGTTGTCTCATTGCAGCCGTTCTCAGGAACTGAGTTCTGTGTTTGTGATCCATGAACAGTTACTACCACACATTGGGTTCTGGTAACTCGTCCCCTCTCAGCTTATTAATCAACTTGATCTCTGTCCAGGAGTTGCAACTAGTTTCTGGTGTTTGTAGGTAGTGTTAGTAGTCTACCAAGTGGCACCCGGTACAGGTGGGCTTGGGACAGACTAGGAACAGTGGCACGGTGTACCAAGTGGCACCCGGATGGTGGGCTTGGGAACCCTGCACACCTCGTTTGGGGCCGTGAGCGACATCCCGGCCGGATCTTCTTGCGGATGGAACCCGAATAGGTGATAAATCTGGACTAGAGACTTCTTGGTTAGTCAGGTCGTGGCCGACTCCCTCGACCGGCTTCCGCTTGAAGGTTGCCGAGGTACATGACGTGTACAGGGCGATAAGTGGCGAGAGCGTGTGTGAAGAAGTACACCCCTGCAGGGTTATCATTATCTATTCGAATAGCCGGATTCCTCGGATATGGAAACTTGGACCCCTTGCATAGTTCATAGACAAGTGAAAGTGGATACTCTAAAACTCGCAAGATAAGCATGAGTGCTATGGATGGCGTTCTCGCAGGGAGATGGGAGCAGATCCATAGTGGTGTACTGGTATGGTGAATTTGTGGAATCGTGTGCGCCACCTCACTTGCAGTCGTAGTTTAGGTTAGCCACTGAGTCAAAGCTGGCTTGTTGCAGTTAAACTCCACCACCCCCTTTGTTGATACCGATGCATATGTAGTTAGATCTGATGTAAGTCTTGCTGGGTACATTTTTACTCACGTTTGCTTATTTTATGTTTTGTAGAGAGACTTCAGTCTCGCTAGTAGTTCCACGTGGACTTCGACGTTTAGCTTGTTACCTCAGCTACGATCTTGTACCCTTGGGAGGGTCTGGTAGATAGTCAGGCTCCTCAGCCTTCTTCATTTTTAGTTGTCTGTACTCAGACAAGTTAAGCTTCCGCATGTGCTTTGACTTGTATGCTCTGAATGTTGGGTCATGAGACCCATGTTTGTAATATCTCGCTCCTCGGAGCCTAATGAATAATTACTCTGAGTCGTAGAGTCTTGTTGTGATGCCATGTTGTATTGCACATATTGAGCATATTGTGTGCATGATTGCAATGCTTGGTATGTGTGGGATGCGACAACCTAGTTGTTTATCCCTGATAGCCTCTCTTATGGGGAAATGTAGTCTTGTGCTTCCATGAGCCATAGTAGTCCGCTATAGCCCGGTTCACCGGAATCCTGCTAGCCCAGCACTACTGCTCTGGAACACTTGACTGACCGGCATCTGATTAACTTTGTTCCTGTGTCTGTCCCTTCGGGGAAATGTCACGCGGTGACATCCAAAGTCCTGCCTAGCCTGCTACAGCCCGGTTCACCGAAGTCCTGTTAGCCCAGTGCTATAGCCCGGATTCGCACGCTGCTGACCGACATGCTCGATGTTGATTCATGTATGCTTGTCCCCGTAAGTTAGTGCCACTTTGGGTTCACGACTAGTCATGTCGGCCCGGGTTCTCTGTCATATGGATGCTAGCGACACTAGCATATACGTGAGCCAAAAGGCGCAAACGGTCCCGGGCCAAGGTAAGGCGACACCCGTGGGAATACCGTGCGTGAGGCTGCAAAGTGATATGTGGTGTTACAGGCTAGATCGGTGTGACTTAGAATCAGGGTCCTGACAGCTTTGGTATCAGAGCCTAACTGCCTGTAGGATTACCAAGCCAAACCGGTCGAAGTCGTGCCTAGAAATGCTTTAGTTATATAAGGGAATTGATTGTGGATGGGAACGTAAGGCTATTTTTACTCCTTATCCTCATGACCTTCTAATTTGAGTCAACCTCTTCTTTTATACGGGGGTTAAGAACTAGGCTTCTCTTTTATCTCTCAGGATGACGTGTTACTAAACCATAGTTGCCTAGGATTGTTGAGTTCAAGCCTCATTTCAGTTCCTACTAATTCCATATGTTCATAGCTAGCCTTAGAACCTTGATATTGCGTTGTTGAGTGGTTATGCCACCATTTTTGCAGGATGTCTCAAATCTTTTCGAGCATTTACAGTCGTTATGTTGTCCGAGTCATTCTAGGTTTCTAAATAATCTGATGCATTTGCAAATCCTTCCTCCGTTCCCGATGTCCTTTTGGTCAGAATAACCACACTAGCCAATGAGTTGAGGTACTCTGTTGCCTTGACATATATGTTGGAGCTATTATTATGACCCTAGGTGTCTTAGAGAGTCACCTAGTAATCTAGCAATGCTTTGTATTCCCGGTGTGATGATTCTGGCCATTGTTCTCGAAAGCATCCCGTGATGCCATTTAGTAGTAGGTATTCTACTCTTGGGTTCTTGACCCAAGATTCACTCCACTTACCTTCTGTTGATAGTGTTTGCTAGTTCCTTTAGAATATTAGTAACCTTTGCGATAGTCCTCAAGGTCCGTGGTATTTTCTTCTTTCAAGTACCATGAACTGCTTCTGGCAGAAGTTCTTTTGAACCAAAAGATCACAATAAGAGTGCTCCTGACGAGTTCTCGATTCTATGATGTGACTCTGCCAGTTCTACCTTCTTTGAATGGGTTATCTAGAAGAAATATGTTGAACTTGGTTCGACATACTAATCTATGCATCCACAACTCAGAAAGTTAATATGTTCCTTTGATTTGTCCCTCTCTTTAGTTGTATCATGATCTCCGTCTATCACTTGATAGTTAAGAGCATGTCTTGCATTCATGCTCATCGATACCTCTTATTCTTGTGGTCTGTCAAGCCATTCTATTCTGGAATGACTAGGAGAAACAAACTCCAGTACCTCATCCATACTTAGGATTGGGTCAAAGCAGTTGTATTCCGCAGGTCAAAATGCCAATCCAGCTTTTGATTCTGTTCTAACCTGAAGTATTGCCCTCTTGATGTCAGGAATGTCATGAGAATTGCACCATCTCTTATAAATTCTTGTTGCAGTGATACTTCTTGCCATCATTGTTCATTCCTCAGTTCCCGTGTTATTGTAACTGGAATGCCGACAAGTGAATCGTTATGTGTGAAATCAATACTCCGAGCAACTCGTTGCTTGGTAGTAAATGGACAATATTCTCATTCTTAGCGTGTTGGTTATTGAACTACCATTCTAAGATTGATCTTGCTACCTAGTCCATATTTCCTGGTGCACTCTTCGATCAATGAGTTAGGATTGTGTTAATCCCTCGCTCCCTTGATCATATCGTCTTGCCATGAAAAGCAAGATTGATCTTGAGCTTAGTAACATATCGATGGTTCGTGATTTTCCGAATATCTTCTCGGAAGTATTACCAGGTTGTTCCCTGATCGCTATGTTGAGTTCGTGATCATGTTGGTTTTTCCCTAAACCATCCATTCTCCAAGAATCTGTGTTGGATACCCCCGAGCTAGTTGGTTAAGCTAAACAACAACTTGGAGAGTTGGAAGATGGAAGCTTGTCTGACTTAGTTCATGATAAGGGATATCTTTTTGTGTGTGTGTGTGTGTGTTGAAGAAAGATGATATCTTCATCGGTTGGTCCCTGTGATCAGTTGTTGGACCTATTGTCTTATCAACTTTGATTTGAGTATGGGTTATCGTCAAATCAAATCAGAACCAATGATGTTCGTAATGTTGTCTTACTCGTGGTTGATCCCTCGAGCAAACACCATTACATCCTTTGGGTCTGACCAATGCTATCACCGTGTTCACATGATGGTGGAAGTCCAGTGATATGGAAATTCCAATGAGTTGTTGTTGAACCCATCAGCAGCATTTTGTCCCCCCCATGATTCATGTTGAACATCAACCTAGTATTGGAAACTTTGTAAGCAATGCCTTCGTGTTCCGTTCATGAAGCTTATGCTTGGATGGAAGAAGTGACTTCCTCAAATTCATGTGCATTTGGAGCAAGTTGCCGCCATAAGTTCGAGAAAGATTGTTTTGTTTCCTCTGGTACCATCCCAAGTTAGTTATGCATGTGCAAATGTATTATATGGTTTGGTAGATTAATTACCTCCACTCCATATGTATTACCTAGCACACCAAGCCACTGATTGATTTGTTCAAGGAGAATAAGTTCCTTCTTAAGAGCATGCCTGAAGTCGGTAGTGTTTTATTATAAGACTACCACGTGGTCATGCTTGTCTGGGACAACATGTTCACATGTGTTAGCAGAACCAGCTCATGTTTTGGAGCTTACTACCGTAGTTCATTTTCCCGAGAATCTCGCAATGTCATATCGTCGAATTGTGTTGCAAACTTTCATTTTTCTTTCTAGACTTGATGAGTCTGGAATATCCTGACACCAACCAGATCTGAATCTCAGGCAGATATGATGGTTGGAACACACTCCAAGAACTATAATATTGGTCTCTCTGTAACCGGTAAAGTGGATGTCATGGCTAACACACCCAGCCGGAAGACCTATTATTATAGTATCTTGATTGAGGAAGTTGGCCACCTCCCCATAAGGATTTCGTAGGATTACTCCAGGAGTTCTTTCTTATGGATCATTTGTATTCCAAAGTCCGACCACTACTTGATGACTATGTTCATGCTTTAAAGCATGACCGTGGTAACCAGTACATCAAGGAGAACATTAGAAGCGGAGTACTAAATGTCTCTCGGTCGATCATCCAGATTTCATTCCCTTGGCCTCGCTAAGGTGAAATCTAAGAAAGGGTTGTCTTTCTATGCATCTGCATTGTCCACCACTATTCGTCAAGGTAGTAAGATGTGTTGCCAGGATCCTCGACTCGGATGTTGGTAGAACCTTGATGAATATGGAAATGCTCAAGTTCTTGAGAGCACGCGCAAGCAAATTCATCCATTACGTTGTCTTCAACAAGGTAATCCACATCATCCATTCTAGTCGGAGTATGCCATTCTTTCGAACCCCTTCCAACGATCGATTGTGATTACCTCAGGCTGGTATAGAGAGTTTCAATAATCTCTGTATCAAAAGTAATTCTTTTTTCCACTTAAGGGAATAACTCTACGAGTCACCTTCCCCGAGGTGTTCCGTTATGGTATCATGGGCAACTTAACTCCTCGCTACTTTGAAACCCCCCCTCACCATCTATTTAAGCATCGAAGTGTTGCCTACCAATTTGAACCTTTGTCATATGTTTCTCATCCATCATCTCTGATGTGTGTTTTGCGTCTCAGCTCAAGGGATGTTTCTACGCCTCATTCCGTGAGTTGATCTTGTGTTCATTAAGATCGACGATCCATTCTTGTGAGGTTGTCTTGCTCTCTTGTCGCTATGTTGGATGAAGTTCTCGAAGGAAAGGATGTCATAATCAATATGATGTAGTGGATCAACATCTCCGAGAAGGGCAGTTGGATCATGAAGATCGTGTTATTAGCTTTGTGTTCCCTCTGTCTTCTTACCTCACGTCTTGAATCTCGGGACGAGATTCTTGTTTAGTGGGGGTGAGTTGTCACAGCCCTAGAATTTGATTGCAATTAGTTTCATAAGCATCCATGCATCATGTCTATATTTGTTTGAAATTTGAAATAGGGATGACAAACCCTAGCACTAAATGAAATGCAATTAGGATCAAAATAAAAATATTTCCAATGAACCCAGAATGCCCTTTAGAAAAGTTCATTTTTTGATAAAGGTGAAAACCACTGCCAAAAATGATGCACATATTTTTAGGCCATTCTGGATTTTTGAATAACCCATATTGTATTTAAATTGGGGCATTTAAATACTATTCATATTTTTAAATGCCCCAATAATTCTAAAAATAGTTAAGGGCCTCTGTAATAATTCATTTAATGCCCACAATTATTTTTAGGATTTATTAAAATGATTTGGGTTATAAACAAAATCAAAACAAAATAACAAAAATAGAAAAGCAGAACAAATTAGTAAAGAGAGAGAGAGTGGACTTACCTAACGCAGGCCATCTAGCAGCCTAGCTGCGGCCCATTGCTGTAAAGGGCCCAGCCCACCTCCTCACCGCGTCGTCTACCTCCTGCCAGTAGGAGCAGGGGCGCGTGGTCGCTGCGCGCGCGCCAGCTCCTGCTTCCACCGTGACGCCGGCTCTTCTGGACGCGCCACGGAGACGCCCAGAGCCCTCTCTCACCTCTCCCTCACCCGCGGCCTCTCCCCTCCCCTGGACCTCTCCCTCTCACTCACCCGAACAGGTCCGTCGCCGCTGTTCGCTGCCACTGTGACCACCGTGGTCTTCTCGCCCCTTCCTCGTGTCCAAAAGCTCTGTGATGATGCATAGCTCCTCCACGCGAAAGATCCCAAACCCAAGAGCACCGTGGTGACGCCTTCGAGCTCGTCTTCCACCTCGGGCGCCACTGATCACCGCCGTCGATTCCTGACGTCTGGCGCGCCCCCGAGCCCACTGACCTTCTCCTCCGACCCCCAGTGAGCCCCGCCGTCTTTCCCTCTCTCTCGCTGCCGAATGCGTCCCCTAACCGTGCTCTCCACCGGAGCCGAAAGCTTCCGCCCACCGGCCATGTCACCGTCGTCGCTGCAGCCGCTCAGGCTCAAAACCGAGCGCGTCACCGTGCTCAGCACAGCTCCACGGGCCCAGAGCAACCACCTGTTGCTCCTGCCGTGCACCATAGCAACGTTTGCATCATCGACCGAACTCCAGCTGCCGCATTTGAGGACGTCGCTGTCGTTCTAGGTCACCTACGGTGACGCCACCTGCACCAAACGACGCGGTCGGGTTCCAGCTCTGCGTAGCACCCCTCCACCCATCAAACCGTGGCCGGAGCAGCGATTCCGCAGCACTCCGCTGCGCCTGCCGTCGCCGGTGTCAAGCCACCGATGCGTTTGACCTTTGACCTGGGGTTTGACTCCCCTGAGTCACTCACGTGTGGGCCCAGGCCCCTAATTAACCTGGGTTTAGGATTAGTTTAGTGTTAACTAACTTTGTTAATTAGCCTAGACAGTGAAACGCGGGACCCACTGGTCAGATTTGACCAGGAACGGTCATGTTGACTTGCTGACGTCACACCGACGTCATGCTGACATAGTAAATGCTTTTTTGGTTTTTCTTATTCGGAAATGATTTAGAAATTTCGGAAAATAGTTAAAACTTCTAAAAATCATAGAAAATCAACCGTAACTCCAAATGAAATAATTTATATATGAAAAATAATCAGAAAAATTCAATCTATCCATTTATGCTACTTTCATGCATGTTCAACCAACTTATACCCCCTGTATAAGTGAAAACATGATAATGGCATTTTAAATACCCCTTATGGAGTTTGCATATGAACCCTTGGTTCATATGGACTTCATTTAAATTGTTGCTAGATGCATTAGTGCAAATCATAACATTATTGCCATCTCACATTCATGCATCATATTATTGCATTGCATTGATTGTGTTTCCTCTCTGTTGTCGGTGTTTGTCCCCTCTCAGTAGACGACGTTCCGACTATTTCATCGATGACACCGATGAAGAACTATACTATCTTTAGAAGTGCCAGGCAAGCAAAACCCCCTTGGTCATTTCGATACAATCCCACTCTCTCCCTCCTGCTCTCTTTTACTACTTTAGGACAACAATGTTTCAACTGTTACATGTCGCGGTAGCTGAACCCCTTTCCTCTGCATGACCTGTCATTCCCATAGTAAATAGATGAAACCACTAGCATGAGTAGGAATTGTTTGAGCCCTGATGTGCCTACTCATTCATGCTTGTTGTCATGCTTGCTACTGCTTAGAGTTGAGTCAGGTCTAATTCATCGGGAATGAATTGGAACATGGTGAACTTGTCCTACCGTTGAGAGCTAAGTGTGTGAACACGATTTGGTAAAGGTAGCGGTGAGAGGCCATGTAGGAGTACATGGTGGGTTGTCTCATTGCAACCGTTCTCAGGAACTGAGTTCTGTGTTTGTGATCCATGAACAGTTACTACCACACATTGGGTTCCGGTAACTCGGCCCCTCTCGGCTTATTAATCAACTTGATCTCTGTCCAGGAGTTGCAAATAGTTTCTGGTATTTGTAGGTAGTGTTAGTAGTCTACCAAGTGGCACCCGGTATAGGTGGGCTTGGGAACCCTGCACACATCGTTTGGGGCTGTGGGTGACACCCCGGCCGGATCTCCTTGCGGATGGAACCCGAATAGGCGATAAACCTGGACTAGAGACTTGTTGGTTAGTCAGGTCATGGCCGACTCCCTCGCCCGGCTTCCGCTTGAAGGTTGCCGAGGTACATGACGTGTACAGGGCGATAAGTGGCGAGAGCGTGTGTGAAGAAGTACACCCCTGTAGGGTTATCATTATCTATTCGAATAGCCGGATTCCTCGGATATGGAAACTTGGACCCCTTGCATAGTTCATAGACAAGTGAAAGTGGATACTCTAAAACTCGCAAGAGAAGCGTGAGTGCTATGGATGGCGTTCTCGCAGGGAGACGGGAGCGGATCCATAGTGGTGTATTGGTACGGTGAATTTGTGGACTCGTGTGTGCCACCTCAAAAGAGTTACTTGCAATCGTAGTTCAGGTTAGCCACTGAGTCAAAGCTGGCTTGCTGTAGTTAAACTCCACCACCCCATTTGTTGATACCGATGCATATGTAGGTAGTTCTGATGTAAGTCTTGCTGGGTACATTTGTACTCACGTTTTCTTATTTTATGTTTTGCCGAGAGACTTCAGTCTCGCTAGTAGTTCCACGTGGACTTCGACGTTTAGCATGTTACCTCGGCTACGATCTTGTACCCTTGGGAGGGTTTGGTAGATAGTCAGGCTCCTAAGCCTTCTTCATTTTTAGTTGTCTGTACTCAGACAAGTTAAGCTTCCGCATGTGCTTTGACTTGTATGCTCTGAATGTTGGGTCATGAGACCCATCTTTGTAATATCTCACTCCTCGGAGCCTAATCAATAATTACTCTGAGTCATAGAGTCTTGTTGTGATGCCATGTTGTATTGCACATATTGAGCATATTGTGTGCATGATTGAAATGCTTGGTATGTGTGGGATCCGACAACCTAGTTGTTTATCCTTGGTAGCCTCTCTTATGGGGAAATGTAGTCTTGTGCTTCCATGAGCCATAGTAGTCTGCTACAGCCCAGTTCATCGGAGTCCTGCTAGCCCAGCACTACTGCTCCGGAACACTTGACTGGCCGGCATCTGATTCACTTCGTTCCTGTGTCTGTCCCTTCGGGGAAATGTCACGCGGTGACATCCGGAGTCCTGCCTAGCCTACTACAGCCCGGTTCACCGGAGTCCTGTTAGCCCAGTGCTACAGCCCGGATTCGCACGCTGCTGACTGACATGCTCGATGTTGATTCATGTATGCCTGTCCCCATAAGTTAGTGCCACTTTGCGTTCACGACTAGTCATGTCGGCTCAGGTTCTCTGTCATATGGATTCTAGCGACACTATCATATACATGAGCCAAAAGGCACAAACGGTCCCTGGCCAAGGTAAGGCGACACCCATGGGAATACCGTGCGTGAGGCTGGAAAGTGATATGAGGTGTTACAGGCTAGATCGGTGTGACTTAGAATCGGGGTCCTGACATTTGATTGCTCCATGCTATTATATTATCTATTTTGGCTGTTAATTCTCTTATTTTTACACTTTTATATTATTTTTGGGACTAACCTATTAACCGGAGGACCAACCCAAATTGTTGTTTTTTTGCCTATTTTATAGTTTCGCCAAAAAGGAATATCAAACGGAGTCCAAACAGAATGAAACCTTCGGGAGCGTTATTTTTGGAACAAACATGATCTAAAAGACTTAGAGTGGACGTCAAGAAGCAATCGAGGAGACCACGAGGCAGGGGGCACGCCCACCCCCTGGGCACGCCCTCCACCCTCGTGGGCCCCTTGTTGCTCCACCGACCTACTTCTTTCTCCTATATGTATATATCCATATACCCCGCAAACATCCTAGAGCACCATGAAACCCTATTTCCACCGCCGCAACCTTCTGTACCCAAGAGATCCCATCTTGGGGCCTTTTCCAGAGCTCCGCCGGAGGGGGCATTGATCACGGAGGGTCTCTACATCAACTCCATGGCCTCTCCGATGATGTGTGAGTAGTTTACTTCAGACCTTCGGGTCCATAGCTAGTAGCTAGATGTCTTCTTCTCTCTCTTTGGATCTCAACACAAAGTTCTCATTGATTCTCTTGGAAGTCTATTCGATGTAATCTTCTTTTGCGGTGTGTTTGTCGAGATCCGATGAATTGTGGGTTTATGATCAAGTTTATCTATGAACAATATTTGAATCTTCTCTGAATTCTTTTATGTATGATTGGTTTATCTTTGAAAGTCTCTTCGAATTATCAGTTTGGTTTCGCCTACTAGATTGATCTTTCTTGCAATGGGAGAAGTGCTTAGCTTTGGGTTTAATCTTGCGGTGCTCGATCCCAGTGACAGAAAGGGAACCGACACGTATTGTATTGTTGCCATCGAGGATAAAAAGATGGGGTTTACATCATATTGTAGGAGTTTACCCCTCTACATCATGTCATCTTGCTTAAGGCGTTACTCTGTTCTTATGAACTTAATACTCTAGATGCATGCTCGATAGCGGTCGATGTGTGGAGTAATAGTAGTAGATGCAGAATCGTTTCGGTCTACTTGTCACAGACGTGATGCCTATATACATGATCATGCCTAGATATTCTCATAATTATTCGATTTTCTATCAATTGCTCGACAGTTATTTGTTCACCCACCGTAATACTTATGCTCTTGAGAGAAGCCACTAGTGAAACGATGGCCCCCGGGTCTATTCTCCATCATATAAGTTTCCCATCTACTTTATTTTGCAATCTTTACTTTCAATCTATATCATAAAAATACCAAATATATTTATCTTATTATTATCATCTCTATCAGATCTCACTCTTGCAAGTGGCCGTGAAGGGATTAACAACCCCTTTATCGCGTTGGTTGCGAGGTTCTTATTTGTGTGTGTTGGTACGAGGTGACTCGCGTGTGGTCTCCTATTGGATTGATACCTTGGTTCTCAAAAACTGAGGGAAATACTTACGCTGCTTTAGTGCATCACCCTTTCCTCTTCAAGGGAAAAGCAATGCAGTGCTCAAGAGGTAGCAAGAAGGATTTCTGGCGCCGTTGCTGGGGAGATCTATGCCAAGTCAAGACATACCAAGTAGCCATCACAACTCTTATCCTTCGCATTACATTATTTTCCATTTGCCTCTCGTTTTACTCTCCCCCACTTCACCCTTGCAATTTTATTCGCCCTCTTTTTCATTCGCCCTTTCTTTTGCTTGCTTCGTTGTTATGGCTAGTCCTTTATCTACTCCTTTGCCTCCCGAGAATGAAGTTCTTAATTTTAAATAATGGTAGGGAGAAAATCTAAAAGATGCTTGGTAAAGAATTTGCAATGCGCAAAATAGATCTACTAGGAAACAATCTACTTCCGTTCTTCTTCGCAATTTTTATGTAGGCATCACTCCTTGGAATAGATGTATTCTTGATACCATTATCGGAGCAAATTTCTTGAGTAGCCATACTTTTGATTCTTATAATACTATGATAGATTTGTTTGGCCCACCACCTCTTTTGGTTAAGGGAACTATTTTAACTTTGGAACACCTGATGCAACGGCTTGAAATTATCAAAGTTAAAATTGCCACCATAGAGTTGATTGAAAATTTGGATAGAAATATCCATAACCAAATTACCCAATACGGATCTAAGGTAGGAGTCGCTCTTGAATAATTGAAAGAAAAGGGACCTATGGTTAATGAAAAGATAGATCAAGATTCCACTGAGGATATTATTACCAACCTTGGATCTGCCTTTTCTTCTGTGAAAAATAGTCCTCCTAATGCTAAGATTGCGAAATTTATGTATGTTCCTAAAAATAAGGGTGAAACTTCTAGTAAGGAAAATGCGGACCTCAAATCCATAAGTGTTCACCCCAACTTTCTCACTATCCTTAAGGAACCTTTTGCTACAAATGATTTTCTTGATTTCGTGCCTACGAGTTTGATAATTAATAAAAAGAAAAAAACTCCTAAGGGCTATAGGTGTCTTATTGAAGAATTACCTACCAAAGATGGCAATACCTAGATCTATCTTCGCTTTTATGCCTAGCTAGGGGCGTTAAACGATAGTGCTTGTTGGGAGGCAACCCAATTCTATTTTTTATTCCTTGCTTTTTGCTCCTGTTTAGTAATAAATAATTTATCTAGCCTATGTTTTGGTTGTGCTTTTTGTGTTTAATTAGTGTTTCTGCCAAGTAGAACCATTGGGAAGACTTGGGGAAAGTCTTTTCGATCTTGCTGTTAGAAACAGAAACTTTAGCGCTCACGAGAAATGCTGCCATTTTTTATTGGAGAGTGCTATTTAGTTAATTATTTTTGAAGATGATTAATATATACATTCTTCATGTCCAGCAGTTTATTTTAGAATTTTTGGGGTTCCAGAAGTTTACGTTAGTTACAGATTACTACAGACTGTTCTGTTTTTGACAGATTCTGTTTTTCGCGTGTTGTTTGCTTATTTTGATGAATCTATGGCTAGTAAAAGAGTTTATAAACCATAGAGAAGTTGGAATACAGTAGTTATAACACCAATATAAATAAATAATGAGTTCATTACAGTACCTTGAAGTGGTGTTTTGTTTTCTTTCTCTAACGGTGCTCACGAGATTTTCTTGTTAAGTTTTGTGTTGTGAAGTTTTCAAGTTTTGGGTAAAGATTTGATGGATTATGGAACAAGGAGTGGCAAGAGCCTAAGCTTGGGGATGCCCATGGAACCCCAAGGTAAAATACAAGGACACCCAAAATCCTAAGCTTGGGGATGCCCCGGAAGGCATCCCCTCTTTTGTCTTCGTTCATCGGTAACTTTACTTGGAGCTATATTTTTATTTGCCACATGATATGTGTTTTGCTTGGAGCGTCTTGTATGATTTGATTCTTTGCTTTTTAGTTTACCACAATCATCCTTTCTGTACACACCTTTTGAGAGAGAGACACATGAATTACAACTTATTAGAATACTCTATGTGCTTCACTTATATCTTTTGAGCTATATAGTTTTTGCTCTAGTGCTTCACTTATATCTTTTAGAGTACGGCGGTGGTTTTATTTTATAGAAATAATTGATCTCTCATGCTTCACTTATATTATTTTGAGAGTCCTTTAGAACATCATGGCAATTTTCTTTTAGGCATAATAAAAACTTTCATATAAGTGCATTGAATACTAAGAGAAGTTTGATACTTGATGATTGTTTTGAGATATGGAGATGGTGATATTAGAGTCATGCTAGTTGAGTAGTTGTGAATTTGAGAAATACTTGTGTTGAACTTTGTGATTACCATAGCATGCATGTATGGCGAACCGTTATGTGATGAAATCGGAGCATGATTTATTTATTGATTGCCTTCCCTATGAGTGGCGGTCGAGGACGAGCGATGGTCTTTTCCTACCAATCTATCCCCCTAGGAGCATGCGTGTAGTACTTTGTTTCGATAACTAATAGATTTTTGCAATAAGTATGTGAGTTCTTTATGACTAATGTTGAGTCCATGGATTATACACACTCTCCCCCTTCCGCCATTGCTAGCCTCTCTTGTGTCGCGCAACTTTCGCCGGTACCATACACCCACCATTACCTTCCTCAAAACAGCCACCATACCTACCTATTATGGCGTTTCCATAGCCATTCCGAGATATATTGCCATGCAACTTTCCACCATTCCCTTTATTATGACACGCTCCATCATTGGCATATTGCTTTGCATGATCATGTAGTTGACATCATATTTGTGGCAAAGCCACCTTTCATAATTCTTTCATACATGTCACTCTTGATTCATTGCACATCCCGGTACACCGCCGGAGGCATTCATATATAGTCATATTTTGTTCTAAGTAACGAGTTGTAATTCTTGAGTTGTAAGTAAATAAAAGTGTGATGATCATCATTATTAGAGCATTGTCCCATGTGAGGAAAGGATTATGGAGACTAGGATTCCCCCACAAGGCGGGATGAGACTCTGGACGAAAAATAAATAAAAAGAGAAAAAAGAGACCATAAAAAAAGAGAAGGCCCAAAAAAACAAAAAATGAGAGAAAAAGAGAGAAGGGGCAATGCTACTATCCTTTTACCACACTTGTGCTTCAAAGTAGCACCATGATCTTCATGATAGAGAGTCTCCTATGTTGTCACTTCCATATACTAGTGGGAATCTTTCATTATAGAACTTGGCTTGTATATTCCAATGATGGGCTTCCTCAAAATGCCCTAGGTCTTCGTGAGAAAGCGAGTTGGATGCACACCCACTTAGTTTCTTTAGTTGAGCTTTCATACACTTATAGCTCTAGTGCATCCGTTGCATGGCAATCCCTACTCACTCACATTGATATCTATTGATGGGCATCTCCATAGCCCGTTGATACGCCTAGTTGATGTGAGACTATCTTCTCCTTTTTGTCTTCTCCACAACCATCATTCTATTCCACCATAGTGCTATATCCATGGCTCACGCTCATATATTGCGTGAAAATTGAAAAAGTTTGAGAACATCAAAAGTATGAAACAATTGCTTGGCCTATCATCGGGATTGTGCATGATTTAATATTTTGTGTGATGAAGATAGATCATAGCCACACTATATGATTTTGTAGGGATAACTTCCTTTGGCCATGTTATTTTGAGAAGACATGATTGCTTTGTTATTATGCTTGAAGTATTATTATTTATATGTCAATATTAAACCTTTATCTTGAATATTTTGGATCTGAACATTCATGCCACAATAAAGAAAAATTACAGAGAAACATGTTAGGAAGCATTCCACATCAAAAATCCTGTTTTTATCATTTACCTACTCGAGGACGAGTAGGAATTAAGCTTGGGGATGCTTGATAGGTCTCCAACGTATCTATAATTTTTTATTGCTCCATGCTATTATATTATCTATTCTGGATGTTAATGGGCTTAGTTTTACACTTTTATATTATTTTGGGGAGTAACCTATTAACTAGAGGCCCAGCCCAAATTGTTATTTTTTTGGCCTTTTTTAGAGTTTCTCCGAAAAGGAATATCAAACTGAGTCCACGGAATGAAACCTTCGGGAGCGTTATTTTTAGAACAAACATGATCCATGAGACTTGGAGTGGACGTCAAGAAGCAATCGAGGAGGCTATGAGGCAGGGGGCGCGCCCACCCCCCTAGGCGTGCCCTCCACCCTCATGGGCCCCTCGTTGCTCCACCAACCTACTTCTTCCTCCTATATATATCCATATATATACCTCGCAAACATCCAAGAGCACTACGAAACCCTATTTGCACCGCCGCAACTTTCTGTACCCAAGAGATCCCATCTTGGGGCCTTTGTCGGAGCTCCGCCGGAGGGGGCATTGATCACAGAGGGCCTCTACATCAACTCCATGGCCTCTCCGATGATGTGTGAGTAGTTTACTTCAGACCTTCGGGTCCATAGCTAGTAGCTAGATTGCTTCTTCTCTATCTCTCTTTGGATCTCAATACAAAGTTCTCTTTGATTCTCTTGGAGATCTATTCGATGTAATCTTCTTTTGTGGTGTGTTTGTCGAGATCCGATGAATTGTGGGTTTATGATCAAGTTTATCTATGAACAATATTTGAATCTTCTCTGAATTCTTTTATGTATGATTGGTTTATATTTGCAAGTCTCTTCGAATTATTAGTTTGGTTTTGCCTACTAGATTGATCTTTCTTGCAATGGGAGAAGTGCTTAGCTTTGGGTTCAGTCTTGTGGTGCTCGATCCCAGTGACAGAAAGGGAACCGACACGTATTGTATTGTTGTCATCGAGGATAAAAAGATGGGGTTTACATCATATTGCATGAGTTAACCCTCTACACCATGTCATCTTGCTTAAGGCGTTACTCTGTTCTTATGAACTTAATACTCTAGATGCATGCTCGATAGCGGTCGATGTGTGGAGTAATAGTAGTAGATGCAGAATCGTTTCGGTCTACTTGTCACAGACGTGATGCCTATATACATGATCATGCCTAGATATTCTCATAATTATTCGTTTTTCTATCAATTGCTCGACAGTAATTTGTTCACCCACCATAGTACTTATGCTCTTGAGAGAAGCCACTAGTGAAACCTATGGCCCCCGGGTCTATTCTCCATCATATAAGTTTCCCATCTACTTTATTTTGCAATCTTTACTTTCAATCTATATCATAAAAATACCAAAAATATTTATCTTATTGCTACCTCTTGAGCACTGCATTGGTTTTCCCTTGAAGAGGAAAGGGTGATGCAGCAAAGTAGCGTAAGTATTTCCCTCAGTTTTTGAGAACCAAGGTATCAATCCAGTAGGAGGCCACGCACGAGTCCATCGCACCTACAGAAACAAATAAAATCCTCGCAACCAATGCAATAAAGGGGTTGTCAATCCCTTCATGGTCACTTACGAAAGTGAGATCCGATAGATATGATAAGATAATATTTTTGGTATTTTTATGATAAAGATGCAAAGTAAATAAAGCAAAATAAAAACGGTGCAAGAAATAGCTTGTTGACGGAAGATTAATATGATAGAAAATAGACCCGGGGGCCATAGGTTTCACTAGTGGCTTCTCTCGAGAGCATAAGTATTACGGTGGGTAAACAAATTACTGTTGAGCAATTGATAGAATTGAGCATAGTTATGAGAATATCTAGGTATGATCATGTATATAGGCATCACGTCCGAGACAAGTAAACCGACTCCTGCCTGCATCTACTACTATTACTCCACAGATCGACCGCTATCCAGCATGCATCTAGAGTATAAAGTTCAAAAGAACAGAGTAACGCTTTAAGCAAGATGACATGATGTAGAGGGATAAACTCATACAATATGATATAAACCCCATCTTGTTATCCTCGATGGCAACAATACAATATGTGCCTTGCTGCCCCTACTGTCACTGGGAAAGCACACCGCAAGATTGAACCCAAAGCTAAGCACTTCTCCCATTGCAAGAAAGATCAATCTAGTAGGCTAAACCAAACTGATAATTCGAAGAGACTTGCAAAGATAACCAATCATACATAAAAGAATTCAAAGAAGATTCAAATATTGTTCATAGATAAAATTGATCATAAACCCACAATTCATCGATCTCAATAAACACACCGCAAAAAGAAGATTACATCGAACAGATCTCCACAAGAGAGGGGGAGAACATTGTATTGAGATCCAAAAAGAGAAAAGAAGCCAACTAGCTAATAACTATGGACCCGAAGGTTTGAGGTAAACTACTCACACATCATCGGAGAGGCTATGGTGTTGATGTAGAAGCCCTCCATGACCGATGCCCTCTCCGGTGGAGCTCCGGAAAAGGACCCAAGATGGGATCTCTTGGGTACAGAAGGTTGCGGCGGTGGAATTAGGGTTTTGGCTCCGTATCTGGTAGTTTGGGGGTACGTAGGTATATATAGGAGGAAGATGTAGGTAGGTGGAGCAATATGGGCCCCACGAGGGTGGAGGGCACGCCTGGGGGGTAGGCGCGCCCCCCTACCTCGTGCCTTCCTGGTTGCTTTACTAATGTAGGGTCCAAGTCCTCTGGATCATGTTTGTTCCGAAAATCACGTTCCCGAAGGTTTCATTCCGTTTGGACTCCGTTTGATATTCTTTTTCTGTGGAACTCTGAAATAGGCAAGAAACAGCAATTCTAGGCTGGGCCTCTAGTTAGTAGGTTAGTCCCAGAAATAATATTAAAGTGTATAATAAAGCCCAATAATGTCCAAAACAGAATATAATATAGCATGGAACAATCAAAAATTATAGATACGTTGGAGACGTATCAAGCATCCCCAAGCTTAATTCCTCCGCGTCGTCGAGTAGGTAAATGATAAAAACATAATTTTTGATGTGGAATGCTACTTGGCATAATTTCAACGTAATTCTCTTAACTGTGGTATAAATATTCAGATCCGAAAGATTCAAGACAAAAGTTTAATATTGACATAGAAATAGTAATACTTCAAGCATACTAACTAAGCAATTATGTCTTCTCAAAATAACATGGCCAAAGAAAGTTATCCCTACAAAATCATATAGTCTGGCTATGCTCTATCTTCACCACACAAAGTATTTAAATCATGCACAACCCCGATGACAAGCCAAGCAATTGTTTCATACTTTTAGTGTTCTCAAACTTTTTCAATCTTCACGCAATACATGAGCGTGAGCCATGGACATAGCACTATATGTGGAATAGAATGGTGGTTGTGGAGAAGACAAAAAGGGAGAAGATAGTCTCACATCAACTAGGCGTATCAACGGGCTATGGAGATGCCCATTAATAGATATCAATGTGAGTGAGTAGGGATTGCCATGCAACGGATGCACTAGAGCTAATAGTATATGAAAGCTCAACAAAAGTAACTAAGTGGGTGTGCATCCAACTCGCTTGTTCACGAAGACCTAGGGCATTTTGAGGAAGCCCATCATTGGAATATACAAGCCAAGTTCTAAATGAAAAACTCCCACTAGTATATGAAAGTGATATCATAGGAGACTCTCTATCATGAAGATCATGGTGCTACTTTGAAGCACAAGTGTGGTAAAAGGATAGTAGCATTGTCCCTTCTGTCTTTTTCTCTCATTTTTTTATTTGGGCCTTTTCTCTCTTTTTATGGCCTCTTTTTTTAGTCCGGAGTCTCATCCCGACTTGTGGGGGAAACATAGTCTCCATCATCCTTTCCTCACTTGGGACAATGCTCTAAAAATGATGATCATCACACTTTTATTTACTTACAACTTTAACAATTAGAACTCAATACTTAGAACAAAATATGACTCTATGAGAATGCCTCCGGTGATGTACCGGGATGTGCAATGATGCATGAGTGACATGTATGAAAGAATTATGAACGATGGCTTTGCCACAAATACAATGTCAACTACATGATCATCCAAAGCAATATGACAATGATGGAGCATGTCATAGTAAACAGAACGGTGGAAAGTTGCATGGCAATATATCTCGGAATGGATATGGAAATGCCATGATAGGTAGGTATGGTGGCTGTTTTGAGAAAGGTTTATGGTGGGTGTATGATACCGGTGAAAGGTGCGCGGTATTAGAGAGGCTAGCAATGGTGGAAGGGTGAGAGTGCGTATAATCCATGGACTCAACATTAGTCATAAAGAACTCACCTACTTATTGAAAAAATCTATTAATTATCGAAACAAAGTATTAGGTGCATGCTCCTAGGGGGATAGATTGGTAGGAAAAGACCATCGCTCGTCCCTGACCGCCACACATAAGGAAGACAATCAATAAATAAATCATGCTCCGACGTCATCACATAACGGTTCACCATACGTGCATGCTACGGGAATCACAAACTTCAACACAAGGATTTCTCAAATTCACAACTACTCAACTAGCATGACTCTAATATCACCATCTCCATATCTCAAAACAATTATCAAGTATCAAACTTCTCTTAGTATTCAGCACACTCATAAGAAAGTTTTCTTTACTAGTCTCAAATGCCTATCATAATTAAAGCAAATTACCACGCTGTTTTGTAGGACTCTCAAAATAATCTAATTGAAGCATGAGAGAGTAATTGTTTCTATAAAACAAATCCACCACCGTGCTCTAAAAGATATAAGTGAAGCACTAGAGCAAAAACTATATAACTCAAAAGATATAAGTGAAGCACATAGAGTATTCTAATAATTTTCAAATCATGTGAGTCTCTCTCAAAAGGTGTGTACATCAAGGATGATTGTGATAAACTAACAAATAAAGACTCAAATAATACAAGACGCTCCAAGAAAAACACATATCATGTGGTGAATAAAAATATAGCTCCAAGTAAAGTTACCAATGAAAGTAGACGAAAGAGGGGATGCCTTGCGGGGCATCCCCAAGGTTTGGCTTTTAGGTGTCCTTATATTATCTTGGGGTGCCATGGGCATACCCAAGCTTAGCCTCTTGCCACTCCTTGTTCCGTAATCCATCAAATCTTTTACCCAAAACTTGAAAACTTCACAACACAAAACTCAAAATAGAAAATCTCGTGAGCTCAGTTAGCGAAAGAAAACAAAACACCACTTCAAGGTACTGTAATTAACTCATTCTTTATTTATATTGGTGTTAAACCTACTGTATTCCAACTTCTCTATGGTTTATAAACTATTTTACTAGCCATAGATTCATCAAAATAAGCAAACAACACACGAAAAACAGAATCTGTCAAAAACATAACAGTCTATAGTAATATGTAGCTAATGCAAACTTCTGGAACCCCAAAAATTCTAAAATAAATTTCTGGACGTGAGGAATTTATCTATTAATCATATTCAAAAATAATTAACTAAATATCTCTTTCCAAATAAAAATGGCATTAATTCTCGTGAGCGCTAAAGTTTCTGTTTTTATAGGAAGATCGAAAAGACTTTCCCCAAGTCTTCCCAACGGTTCTACTTGGCACAAACACAAAAAAAACCAAAAAAGAGGCTAGATGAATTATTTATTACTAAACAGGAGAAAAAAATCAAGGAATAAAAATAAAATTGGGTTGCCTCCCAACAAGCGCTATCGTTTAAGCCCCCTAGCTAGGCATAAAAGCAAAGATAGATCTAGGTATTGCCATCTTTGGTAGGCAATCCAGAAGTGGCTCTCATAATAGATTCATATGGTAATTTAATTTTCTTTCTAGGGAAGTATTCCATGACTTTCCTTAACGGAAATTGGAATCTAATATTCCCTTCCTTCATATCAATAATTGCACCAATCGTTCTAAGGAAAGGTCTACCAAGAATTAATGGACATGAAGGATTGCAATCTATATCAAGAACAATAAAATCTACAGGCACATAATTCCTATTTGCAACAATAAGAACATCATTAATTATTCCCATAGGTTTCTTAATGGTGGAATCCGCAAGGTGCAAGTTTAAAGAGCAATCATCAAAATCACGGAAACCTAGCAAATCACACAAAGTCTTTGGAATCGTGGAAACACTAGCACCCAAATCACACAAAGCATAAAGTTTTAATAGTAGGTCCCCACTCATCATAAAGTTTTCTAGGGATAAGGGTGATGCGGCAAAGTAGCATAAGTATTTCCCTCAGTTTTTGAGAACCCAGGTATCAATCCAGTAGGTGGCCACGCACGAGTCCCTCGCACCTACACAAACAAATAAAATCCTTGCAACCAACGCAATAAAGGGGTTTTCAATCCCTTCACGATCACTTACGAAAGTGAGATCTGATAGATATGATAAGATAATATTTTTGGTATTTTTATGATAAAGATGCAAAGTAAATAAAGCAAAATAAAAACAGTGCAAGAAATAGCTTGTTGATGGAAGATAAATATGATAGAAAATAGACCCGGGGGCCATAGGTTTCACTAGTGGCTTCTCTCGAGAGCATAAGTATTACGGTGGGTAAACAAATTACTGTTGAGCAATTGACAGAATTGAGCATAGTTATGAGAATATCTAGGTATGATCATGCATATAGGCATCACGTCCGAGACAAGTAGACCGACTCCTGCCTGCATCTACTACTATTACTCCACACATCCACCGCTATCCAACATGCATCTAGAGTATTAAGTTCAAAAGCACAGAGTAACGCTTTAAGCAAGATGACATGATGTCGAGGGATAAACTCATGCAATATGATATAAACCCCATCTTGTTATCCTCGATGGCAACAATACAATACGTGCCTTGCTGCCCCTACTGTCACTGGAAAAGGACACCGCAAGATTGAACCCAAAGCTAAGCACTTCTCCCATTGCAAGAAAGATCAATCTAGTAGGCCCAACCAAACTGATAATTCGAAGAGACTTGCAAAGATAACCAATCATACATAAAAGAATTCATAGAAGATTCAAATATTGTTCATAGATAAACATGATCATAAACCCACAATTCATCGGTCTCAACAAACACACCGCAAAAACAAGATTACATCGAATAGATCTCCACAAGAGAGGGGGAGAACATTGTATTGAGATCCAAAAAGAGAGAAGAAGCCATCTAGCTAATAACTATGGAGCCGAAGGTCTGAGGTAAACTACTCACACATCATCAGAGAGGCTATGGTGTTGATGCAGAAGCCCTCCGTGATCGATGCTCCCTCCGGTGGAGCTCCGGAAAAGGCCCCAAGATGGGATCTCTTGGGTAAAGAAGGTTTCGGCGGTGGAATTAGGGTTTTGGCTCCGTATCTGGTAGTTTGGGGGTACGTAGGTATATATAGGAGGAAGAAGTACGTTGGTGGAGCAACGTGGGCCCCACGAGGGTGGAGGGCGCGCCTGAGACAGAAATAATATTAAAGTGTATAATAAAACCCAATAATGTCCAAAACAGAATATAATATAGCATGGAACAGTCAAAAATTATATATACGTTGGAGATGTATCACTTAGTATTATCATCTCTATTAGATCTCACTCTTGCAAGTGGCCTTGAAGGGATTGACAACCCCTTTATCGCGTTGGTTGCGAGGTTCGTATTTATGTGTGCAGGTACGAGGTGACTCGCGCGTGGTCTCCTACTGGATTGATACCTCGGTTCTCAAAAACTAAGGAAAATACTTACGATGCTTTACTGTATCACCCTTTCCTCTTCAAGGGAAAACCAATGCAGTGCTCAAGGGTAGAAGACGGCGAGCCGCGCCGCCGTCCGCACGCCGGGCCCGGCGACCCAGCTTCCACAACCCCGCTCAGGTGCCCCGACAAGTCCTGGCGCCCAAAACCCGCTAAGGCCTCCAGGGGCCTATAAGAAGGGCGCCCCGCCCTAGAACGTTTTGAAAAAAAGGAAAAAATATAAATAAAAAATAATATTATTATTAAATAAATAAATAACTTAATTAATTCTGTTTAGACTAACCTAATCATTAGGTAAAGTAATTAACTCTGTTAATTAACCTGCTAACTAAATAGCCTATGACATGTGGGACCCCCATGTCAGGTTGACCAAGTCAACGATCAACGTTGACTGCTGACGTCATGCTGATGCATTAGTTAATTTTTGAATTAAATTAATTTATTAAATCCAGAAATTTGATTAAATCTTTTAAAATTAATATAAAATAAACCGTAGATCGGATGGAAAAACTTTGTACATGAAAGTTGCTCAGAACGACGAGGCAAATCCGAATACGCAGCCTGGTCGTCCGCCACACATCCCTAGCATAGCGAACATGCAACTTTTCCCCTCCGGTCCACCTGTCCGAAAACGCGAAACTCCGGGGATAATTTCCCGGATGTTTCCCCCCTTCACCGGTATCCCCTCCGGTCCACCTGTCCGAAAACGCGAAACTCCGAGGATAATTTCCCGGATGCATCTGTTTGCATTGTATTCATTGCTTCTTCCCCCTCTTTTCTCCGGTAGACTACGAGACTAACGCCACTGCTGGTGCCCCGATCGACTACTGTGTTGACAACCCCTCCTTCTTGCTAGAGCAACTAGCAAAGCCCCCCCCCCTTGATCACTAGATATCGTCTATTCTTCTCTCTACTGCTTGCATTAGAGTAGTGTAGCATGTTACTGTTTTCCGTTAATCCTATCCTGATGCATAGCCTGTTTTTGCTACTGCTGTTGTTACCTTTACCTGCAATCCTAAATGCTTAGTATAGGATGCTAGTATTCCATCAGTGGCCCTACATCTTTGTCCGTCTGCCATGCTATACTATCGGGCCGTGATCACTCGGGAGCTGATCACGGTTATATACTATATATCTTATATATGCTACATGTGGTGACTAAAGACGGGTGGGCTCGTAGAGTACCCGCGAGTGATTCACGGATTGGGGGCTGAAAGGACCTTTGTCCCGACGGCCCTCTGGGTGGATTTTGTGGTGGAGCAACAGGGCAGGTTGAGACCACCTAGGAGAGACGTGGGCCTGGTCCTGGTCGGCGTCCGCGATTACATCAATTAACACGCTTAACGCGATCTTGGTATTTGATCTGAGTCTGGCCACTGGCCTATACGCACTAACCAACTACGAGGGAACAGTTATGGGAATTCGACGTGATGGTATCAGTCGAAGCCTTCTTGACGTCAGCGACTTAGCAGCACGCGCCGGGTTGGACCGCGTAACACAACTTCCTTTGTATTGAAGGTTGCTAGGTCTGCTCACCGGCCGCGTACGCAACGTGCAGGTGTGCAATGGGCGATGGGCCCAGACCCCTGCGCGCATAGGATTTAGAACGGCGTGCTGACCTCTCTGTTGAGCCTAGGTAGGGCTGCGACGTGTTGATCTTTCGAGGCCGGGCATGACCCAGGAAAGTGTGTCCGGCCAGAGAGATCGAGCGTGTTGGGAAATGTGGTGCACCCATGCAGGGAAGTTTATCTATTCGAATAGCCGTGTCCCTCGGTAAAAGGACGACCCGGAGTTGTACCTTGATCTTATGACAACTAGAACCGGATACTTAATAAAACACACCCTTTTAAGTGCCAGATACAACCCGGTGATCACTCTCTCACAGGGCGACGAGGATGGGATCGCCGGGTAGGATTATGATATGCGATGATACTTGGTGAACTTACCATCTACTTTCTTCTACATGCTGCAAGATGGAGGCTGCCAGAAGCGTAGTCTTCGATAGGACTAATTATCCCCCTCTTATTCTGGCATTCTGCAGTTCAGTCCACAAATACTACCCATTTCATTGATACCAATGCAAATATAGTGTAGATCCTTGCTTGCGAGTACTTAGGATGAGTACTCACGGTTGCTTTGCTCCCTCTTTTTTCCCCTTTCCTTTCTTCCTGGTTGTCGCAACCAGATGATGGAGCCCAGGAGCCGGACGCCACCGTCGACCATGACTCCTACTACACTGGAGGTGCCTACTACTACGTGCAGGCCGCTGACGACGACCAGGGGTAGTTTAGGAGGATCCCAGGCAGGAGACTTGCGCCTCTTTCGATCTGTATCCCAGTTTGTGCTAGCCATCTTATGGCAACTTATTTAACTTATGTCTGTACCCATATATTGTTGCTTCCGCTGACTCGTCTATGATCGAGCACTTGTATTCGAGCACTCAAGGCCCCTGGCTTGTATTATGATGCTTGTATGACTTATTTTATTTTTAGAGTTGTGTTATGATATCTCCCCATGAGTCCCCGATCTTGATCGTACACGTTTGCGTGTATGATTGAATCGGGGGTGTCGCATTGCACTAGTGAAAGTATGAAGCCTAGGCCTTATTTCTAAGCATTGCAATATCGTTTGTGCTTCATTTTATCACTTGCCACCTTGCTATTTTTCCAGATTACAAAAACCTATATCTACTATCCATACTACACGTGTATCACAATCTCTTCGCCGAACTAGTGCACCTATATAATTTACCATTGTAATGGGTGTGTCGGGGCACAAGAGACTTTTTGTTATTTGATTGCAGGGTTGTTTGAGAGAGACCATCTTCATCCTATGCCTCACACGGATTGATAAACTTTAGGTCATCCACTTGAGGGGAAATTGCTACTATCCTACAAAACTCTGCACTTGAAGGCCCAACACGAGTCTACAAGGATATGTTGTGTAGGAGACATCAGAGATGCACTTGGATTGTTTCACAAACGACAACATGCCTACTATAGAGGAGAGATGGTTGGGTGACCATGTATATTATCGTAATATAAATTTCGTCCCACCGTTCGGAAATTAACATGCTTTTAATTTATATATGTGTTCTTATTCAACCCATTGATGCCGTGATACAACATCTATGACATAGCAACCTCTTTGAAAAGAGATAGTGCAAAAGAGGTCCTGTAAAGGGTTATGAACACAATGATATTGGAAAGAGATGACCGGCCGGAACATTCCCATAAAGAATGATGTGTTAACGGAGAAGTATGGGATAGAAGGGAGATAATTATCTCCAGCATGACTTGGTAAGTTTCAACAACCGATACATATCATATTGTGTTGGCCAAATTACATACTTTTTTAGGGGAGGCCGAATTACTTACTAGTGCTACTAAATGAATGCTACATATTTTCCTCCCACATTTTTGCAGATTATTTTCAAGCCTATCAAATGGATCCGTATGTGATCCTTTCTTCGCCAAGAGGAGGACTGCACGTTCATGGTCTCTGTGGGGAATCAATGGGAGACGTCGGCTCGGGTTTTATTTAACCGATATGGTGGTGGCCTAATAATGAGACTTGCGATGGATGAGATCTCATATCTTCTGATTATTTCTCTCTGGCTGCCAAGTGTGGCGTTTATGTCGTCTTTATTATCTGGATATTGCAAATCTTCCGCATAAATAATTAAATAATAGAGCGCTATGTGAATCACTCCATGCATAGGCCGGGATGTTATCCCTCTTTTTGAGAGAGAGGAAATATGGAGCTCACTTATAAGACCTTGATACCGAAAGGATGAGAAGTATATGTGCCATACAACATCTGATAGGAAAGAGAGGCAGAGGGAAGGTATCTCCGTTCAAGCTTGATGCTCATCAGAAGCACCTCCACATGTCTCGCTAGAAGCAAGACAAATTACCTAGTGACACATCTTCAATATGTAGATAGAGTACCTAAAAACCGAACCTCTCTACGCCAACCTTCAGTTCAGATTCAACAGCATGAGAGCGAGCACACCTAGGTGGTGTCTCCTGAGGCGATGGAGCTAGGGCTCGGCGACCCATGGGAGCTGCTTTAGGAACCGCGGGAGTTGCCAGGGGCTAATGTCCACGCCACATGAAACAACGACGTAACTTGCCTGTGCAAAGTTGTCGTTGACTGGGCATGGAACTCCCTTAACGATCGCTATGAGCTGAGACTTTTTAAAAAAAAAAATAGGAGGCTCGAGATAAGCTTGGCATTGAATTAATTATTCCATAACCAGGTATTTGATGCTTTGCTTCATTTTTTTTCTTCTGAAAAGGGATAATCCCAGCCTTTTGCACCGGCTTGATCCACGCAACCAGCTTGAACTATATGCACATAGCAAAGTGCAACAAGAACAGAAAAAAGGTACTCCATCCGTTTTGACAGAGAATGACGAAGTATATACCAAACAAGTAGAACTAGCAAATCGCTGAAGCTAATGACGATCGCTTGCACCAACCACGAAGCCAGGTCTTTTGCTACACAGGGGCTGCACCTGCTTGCTTGAAGAGTTGAAGAATGTCTTCTATAGAACGGCAAGACACCTGAAAGCATCCATCAAACACCTCTTTCTCGATTATTGCTTGGCAAAAAATTTATGGCGGACAGTGCACTTAGCTTTTAATATTACTCCTCCGAATACCATCAACACGTTATTTGGGACGTGGTTAGATGGGTTAAATTTCGATACTGTGAGACATATCCGTGTAGGAGTATGTGCTTTATTATGGGCAGTTCGAAACTGCAGAAACAATTGGTTTTTAACAGAACAACAAAAAATCATTTGTTGCAGGTTATATTCCGGGCCACTACACTCATCCGTATGTGGTCGCTACTCACTCCGACGAAGGTCAAGGTGCGTTTGGTTACTGGATCTATCCGTTGGGAGACAGTAGCTCAGGATATTTTCAATCGGTTTGGATGGCGGTCATGTAATAGGATAGGTGTTTAGTTTCCTATCTTATATTTGCCTGCCGGTTGTGGCCATCTTGCCATGATGTTTTTGCTCTTTGTGAGCTTTTTTACTTTTGAGATCTGAAAACTTTTGTAGAATATTTTGCTGTTTATTAATAATTTGGCCGTATGCATGTTCTAATGCAGAGACCGGGGCCTGACCCCTTTTCAAAAAGAATACACCTGAAAGCATCAGACCACAAATCCCCAAAAACAAGCAGCGCTGAAACTGACCAAACCAATGCTCCACGGTCCCCCACCCGCACTCACAGCCACAACCAAGCAACGCGTCGGACTCTAAGGGCATCACCAAGCTAGTCATCAAACAGACCTCACCAGATCTCCACGGTCATATCTGAGCATATCCGCACACATCGGGCTAGATGCCAGCCATCCAGAACTACACCCTTAAAATTATGTATTTGTCCATCCCCTTGTCTAATGAAGAGAGAAAAGGGAAGAGAGGAAGGGAAAAAAATGGGTTTATGGTGGAGTCCAAGGTTGAGTTGACGGTGGGCGAGGACGTTGGACCTCCCTTGGAGCTCCCGTGATTTGGTGAGAGAGTTTGTGGGATTTTGGCAGTCCAAACATTTGAGGCATTTTGATTACCCCATGTAAATGGTTACAAGTGTCCAAACCGTCCGATCTGAATATTTAGGAATTTTTTATTGACCCGTGTGTCGAAGATGGCCTAAAGTTTTAGGAGGGGAGCACTGATGCACGTCCTCAAAGAGGGGAAACAGCGCTCAAGGGTATCGTTACTGCCGATAGATAATCAATGAATACGATTCGTATAGGCTTGTGCAAACAACCTAGATCGAAGTAACAAGGAAGGGAACCGATTCAAAACGGCCGACCGATTAAGGCTGTGATTGGTCGCTCCCCACAACGCCACGCATCCTTCCTCGTCGGCCCTGCCCGCCGCCCTCCCCTACGCCATTTGCCCACTTGACAAGGAAACGAACGCTCCCAGCTGGGGAAGCTGCGATGGGGTGTGCGGCCGAGCCGAGAATGTTGCAACCAGCGGCGCAGGGACCTGGAACCAACTGCGCCGGGAGTTTCAACCATCGACGCGGGAAGGTCGAGCGACGGAGCCAAGAATGTTGCAACCAACGGCGTAAGAAGTTGGGACTAGCTATGTCGGGAGCTACGATGAGTCTGTTGTGATGTTGCGTCGGGACGCGAGCGCCGCGAGAATGCTACAATTAGCTCGGATCGTTGGTGTTGCGACTGGCGGGAGGTACGTGATGTGCGGTACTATTGTTCTATGGTTTTCCGGTAAAAAAAAAATGATGATGTGCGGTGGTGCCATGAGCGGGCGATGCCAGATCAACGACGGGGTGTGGCGGTGTTGCGAGCTCCAGTGCCAACTGTGACCCGGCGACGGCCAGTTTTGCGAGTTGGCGTCTTCCATCGCAGCAAGTGGCAACATGTACTGTCCCGGCCACAACGGTCTGTTCCTGGCCGTTATGCCTGACGGCATTTAGACTGGCTCCACAGACCAACACTAATATTTCTTACGTACTTTGTCATCACTCGTGTGCATCACGGATAAACTTTTCAATCAGCCACACATCCTCAAATCGCTCCAAGCCAAGCAAACTTAATTTTGAGGTTTCGGTTCTTTGCAAATGGGCCCAGAACAAAAAGAATTCCTTATTGATATGAGTAATATATCATTTCAATGAAGTTAGGATGTCACATACACCCCATTCAAAGGAACCGACGTCCTCGTCGGCACACAGGAATGTCACCCCTTAGCACACGTCTATGTGCGCCAGTGACAGCATCAACATGTGCCCATGATGTATGCCACGACAGGCCACATGCGTCATGTACATTTCTGCGCCGCTGATCCACACATGCTTGTGTAACCGCAAGGGTCAGTTATGGTACCATTTTGTAACGCCCTGGATGTAGCCATCAGTTCCACGCTGTTACACCTAGCGGAATCTAGACTGGTCCCGCAGAACAACACTAGTCTTTCCTGCGCACCCAAGATCATCTTGTCAAGTCGCTCACCCATTCTTAAATCTTCAAGCCAAGCACACTTAACATTAAGGTTCCTTGCGAATGGGCTTCCAGAAAAGAAGGAATTGGTCATTGATATGAGTAGCTTATCATTCCTATTAACCTAGGATGTCACACTATAGTCCTCCTATTCACCCGATTATACTTCCTCTCATAGCTTGGGTACATGTTCATCTGTGAATTTTGGAAAGTAAGCAAAAGGTTATCGTGTTGGTGAACCCAGGAGACAACACAACCATGACGGTGAGCGCAACCCAAGGAGAATCGATGGTGATGGTGGAGTTGCAACCGCTATATCCCATCTAAATTGTGAAGACTACACGCCATAAGCATTGATGATGGCGTTTGTCATGGAGACGGTCGAGGTCCAGGAAATCGTAGATCCAAACGACAACTGATACGCAAAGGGTAGCGTGAAATACCGACATGATGGCAGGGTGCTGAAGGCGATCTACTCCACCGCTCCAAAGGATGTGTTATTCATCCAATTCTTGTTATCTATATTGTTAGGAAGTATAGGTACCTTTATTTAACTCACATGTGGAAAATGAATTTGCCTCTGAATATAGGGTTTTTCTTGGTAGGTGGTCCATTATATTATGCGAGCGCTTATTCTAGCTAGGCATGGTCTAGCCAATGGTCATTATCTCTTTGCGATGTTGAGGTGTCTATTGACCTTTTGGTGTTCCTATGTTCTGGTGTTGTTTTAGTTCAGGTTGTTGTTTGGGAGTCTTGGGGATGGTCTTGGTTACTGATGAATGTTGGGTGGTTTCTAGCTTTGGCGAACAACAAAAATAATTCTTCAACCTAGTTTATTTGGTGTAGGGTTATTGTGGTCGGTGTGAGTTATGGACAACATGTAATCATCTGATCTTTCACACTATTACGCTTTACCGGATTTTGTGTGGGCTTGATACAATCTATTGTATCACTTTATTTCTGCCGCAATGGCGCACACTGTGGAAGTAACCAATTTGAAGAAGTTTGACCCATTTTGCATGATACTTATCATTGCAGTAAGATGGCTGAGTGGATCACCCACGAGAGAGGTCGGTTTTTTTACCTAGTTTTAATAACGAGAAGTTTGATTGGGCGATTAGAAGATGCAGAAATGTCGCTTTAAACTATAGTCAGCTAGTGTTCTTTCTATTACTGGGGATCCTTCTTCCCAAGGTCTACTTCCTTCTTTAAGTTTTCGTTTTGTAGGTACCCCAGCATGGAACGCAAAACCTTGCATCACATTTTGCTTTATATAAAGTTGGGCCATTGTCCTTTCATCTAAAAAGGGTTACAAATGGCACCTGAAACTATTCACATGCATCAAGTCATAATGTTGCATTGCTATACATACCATCCTCCCAACTTGTGCTTTTATTTATATACGCCGCCGAGCATGCTACCTCTTCTATGTTAGCACAACGCGCCACAATACTAGATTTGTTCATGAAATTTGTGATCTATTGGACTATGAAGTCTTCAAGAAAAGGAGGCAGCAGGAATTCACGTTCGGGCTGTTTAGATATATTTTTTATGGGGTCGGGCTGTTAAGATAAACTTCACTCTTTCTTGCTTAATCTATTAGAACACAAGATGGAAGAGCAGCGAAGTGCGATGGTTTGGTATCATGTGCCACAACTAATTTAGCCTGTTTCATAGAAAGCATCATCCCGAGACACTGCGATGATCTGGACTTCCACATCATATCTTGGCGTTTCTTGGAAGGACAATTTTGCTTCTATTTAACTGGTTTATTCTCATTTTAAATGCAAATATAAAAACTGATGTGGAAATCCTCTTAGATATATGTACTACTAATTTGTTTAAAAACTTAGCAAACTAAAAGGAAAGAAAAACTCATCTTACCAAATATTTTTGTGACATCATTTCTAAGAGCACAAAGGATTTTTTTCACAAATTAGTTTCATTCGTCAATAACTGTTCAATTTTTGTATAAATATCAAATTGTGCTACGTTGTATCAATAATATATGACCAATACATCATCTCTGTGTACTTTATTTTCTATTTTTACTTTAAACCTAGTTTGTAAAGTACATCAAAAGGGTTTTGAGACAATGACATGTCACGAAAAGTATTGCATACAGTTCTACACATAAAATGGCCATGTGCCATCAGTCCTCCGTGTCAGATCAACATTGCACATACCACCAACCAGGTTTTATGTAACGTTTGTTTTGCTTCCCCGCAAAAATACAAATAACACTAAATTTAATTTTGTACGATAGGTCAGTTCCTCTGATATTAGTGAGGGTGTCATGAGAGAATTGTGATCAAAGACATGGGAGATTATTCAGTTTTGGTCACTTCACATAAGAGGAAAAAGAAACAGAAAAACTTGATGCAAAGTTCAACATGGAGGAAACCAGTAAATCAAAAGGTGAGAAAGTTGAAGCAGAGATTTTTAAATTAAGATCAGAAAATTCACTTAATACACCTAGTAATCGAATCCTAGATGTTGCATTTTGCACAAGCCTCATTTGGATCTTTGTAACGCCCCGAGACTGATGTGCCAGTTGTCGTCCAGTTATTCGCCGTCGTTGCCATGTCATTTGCTTGCGTGTTGCATCTTATCATGTCATCATGTGCATTGCATCATCATGTTTTCAAAACTTGCATCAGTCCCGGTCTCCTCATTCCGTCCGTTGTCCGTTCTGAGCCCAGACACACTTGCACGCGCCCGCGGCACGTCCGAAATATTATTTTATAAGTGGCCGGTAAATGTTCTCGGAATGGGTTGAAAGTTGGCATGCGGTGTTGTTATGTTGCCAGTAGGCCTCCTGTCAAATTTCATCGCATTCGGAGTCCGTTTGACGCCCCAACGGTTAACTATAGCGGCAGTATAGCCGGTCTAACGTCGGTCGTTTTCAGTCTCCGAAAACAGTCGCCAGGCCTCCCTCTCTTCTTTTCTCTCAGCTCGAGACCGTCTACACAGCCCACTACCTACCGCCAGGTCCAACCTAACCTCTCTCGTCAGCCCGCGGCCCTCCTCACGCGCGCGTCCGAAAATTGTCCCAGACCCGACCCGAGCAGTCGTCACCGTCGTGTCCGGATCATCCCCAAACATCTACAAAACGTCTCCATTTTGTTAATTGGACTTCCTAACATATTTTTCTCGACCGCCCGATTTTGATCAGAGGGTCCGAATCTACCCTAAACCCCTCCTCTTTTCTTATATAAGAGACTCCTAGTCTAAATCTGGACAAACCCTAAAATTAAGGACCCTTGTCCCATCCATCCTCCTGCCCGCCGCCACCGACCTGCCTTGGGATCCCCTCATTCCTTCCCGAGCCAACTCAGTGCCGCCACCCACCTTCCTCGAGCGGCACGCCTGCCCGATCCACCACCGCATCAAGCCGTATCAGCAGCTCCAGGAACCCATCACTCCACTCCCTTTCTCTCCTCCCGCGGTGTCCGAGCACCTCCTGGAGCCCGACCTCGTGCGCCGCCTCCTGGCTCCCCTCGTCAGCCAGGAGCCCCATCCCCGAGCTCCAGATCGAGATGAGCTCGATCCCGAGAAGCCAGCCATTTCCAGCCTCGAGCAGTTGGCCACCGAAGTCCCAGGAAGCCCGAGGAGCCCCATCGTTCCCATGGCCGACGCCTCAAGCTTGTCTCCGTTGGGTCCGCGCCCGCGCCCTGTTCCTGGACGCCTCCGCCCAGATCCGCCGCCTGCGAGTCCCACCTCGCCGTACCTGCGCCGCCGTGCCTCTTCGTTCAGCCGCAGCAAGCCCTGGCCTCCTTCGCATCGCGATGACCGCATGCTTTCAACCCCGTTGCCGCAAGGATGAGCCCCATGCTGAAGATGCCTCTTCTCGCGCGCGGGTCAAGGATCCGGTCGTTCCCCGCCTTCTCGGACGTCCCTCGCTGATGCGAAGCCATGGCCGCGCGCCAAGCTTCTGTTGTGGCCGCCGCAAGAGACGACAGCGCCAAGTCCCGCTCCCTGTGTCCTCTGCATCGCAGCCGCGGGGAGGCCTCTGCTTCTTCTGCGTTGACCGCGACACGCTCAAGCCCGCGCCTGGGCTGCCTCCTCCCTCCAGCGCCCCAAGGCCCAGCCTGCTCCAGCTCCTCACCGGCCCAACTCCAGATCCAGCCTCTGACCCAATGTGAGCAGCTCCCCAGTCCAGATCCCAGATTCGGCCCGATTGTGTTTTTTTTCCTCTCCAGCGAATTTGTCCAATTATCCCGAAAACTGCATGTTTACAGATTGCCCCTCATGTTCATGCATGTAATAGCTAATTTAACCATGCATCGGATTAAAATGTCTTCATATATGTAAAATGCTTAGAATTTTGTGTAGTTTCATAATATGCCATTTTCAATCATTTTAAAAATGTTTAAAATGATGTTTGCTTATATTTTGCCCCTATGCCATGTAAAAATGCTTTACTTCATAATTAAATAACCGTAGCTCCGATTTAAATAATCTTTATATGTAAATGGGGTAGAAAAATGCCTAGTTTAACTTGGTTCACTTACTTTGCATGTTTAATAACTCTAAAATTATGATTAGGGCAGAACAGTACCAAACCTTAAAATATGCATATGATTTACCGGAATTGTTGTTCGTTGCTTCCGGCCTCATTTAAACTTGACTAGATTGGTAGTTTTACTTTGCTTCACCCTCTTGCCATGTTTAACAACATTTAATATTGTTGGGTACATAAACAAGATCGAACTAAATAACTTGTTGTGGTGTTTCATCAATATGCAACTCGTTGCATATTGAGCTCCACTTAACTTGTAGTGTTGTTTGTGCATTTTGCCATGCCATGTTTCATTAAACAGGACATGCATCATACTTGATTGTGCATCATGCCATGCTTATGTGGTGGTTGTTTACTATGTTGTGTGCTTCTTTTCGGTGTTTTCTTCTTCGGGTTGGTTCCGGTAACGTCGCGTTTGTGAGGACCCGTTCGTCTACGTCCGTTTGTCTTCTTCATGGACTCGTTCTTCTTCCTTGCGGGATCTTAGGCAAGATGATCATACCCTCGAAATCACTACTATCTTTGCTTTGCTAGATGCTCGCTCTTTTGCTATGCCTATGATGCGATACCTACCACTTGCTTATCATGCCACCCATATTGTTGAACCAAGCCTCTAACCCACCTTGTCCTAGCAAACCGTTGTTTGGCTATGTTACCGTTTTGCTCAACCCCTCTTATAGCGTTGATAGTTGCAGGTGAAGATTGAAGTTTGTTCCTTGTTGGAACATGGAGATATTGTTCCTTATTGGAACATGTTTACTTGTTGGGATATCACAATATATCTTATTTAATTAATGCATCTATATACTTGGTAAAGGGTGGAAGGCTCAGCCTTATGCCTGGTGTTTTGTTCCACTCTTGCCGCCCTAGTTTCCGTCATATCGGTGTTATGTTCCCGGATTTTGCGTTCCTTACGCGGTTGGGTTATAATGGGAACCCCTTGATAGTTTGCTTTGAATAAAACTCCTTCAACAAGGCCCAACATTGGTTTTACCATTTGCCACCTAGCCTTTTTCCCTTGGGAGTCACGCATCCCGAGGGTCATCTTTATTTTAACCCCCCCCCCCGGGCCAGTGCTTGTCTAAGTGTTGGTCCAAACTAGAGCCACTTGCGGCGCCACCTCGGGGAAACTTGAGGGCTGGTTTTAGCTATACGTAGTGTTCATCCGGTGTTGCCCTGAGAACGAGATATGTGCAGCTCCTATCAGGATGTCGGCGCATCAGGCGGTCTTGCTGGACTTGTTTTACCATTGTCGAGGATGTCTTGAAGAACCTGGATACCGAGTCTGATCGGAATGTCTCGGGAGGAGGTCTATTCCTTCGTTGACCGTGAGAGCTTATCATGGGCTAAGTTGGGACACCCCTGCAGGGATTTGAACTTTCGAAAGCCGTGCCCACGGTTATGGGCAGATGGGAATTTGTTAATGTCCGGTTGTAGATAACTTGAACCTTAACTTAATTAAAATGAGTCAACTGCGTGTGTAACCGTGATGGTCTCTTTCCGGCGGAGTCCGGGAAGTGAACATGGTGTTGGAGTTATGCTTGACGTAGGTTGTTTTAGGATCACTTCTTGATCATACTTTCTCGACCGTGCCTTGCCTTCTCTTCTCGCTCTCATTTGCATATGTTAGCCACCATATATGCTAGTCGCTTGCTGCAGCTCCACCTCATACCTTTTACCTTACCCATAAGCTTAAATAGTCTTGATCGCGAGGGTGCGAGATTGCTGAGTCCCCGTGGCTCACAGATACTTCCAAAACCAGCTTGCAGGTGCCGATGAGTCCGTGCAGATGACGCAACCAAGCTTAGGAGGAGCTCGATGAAGATCTTGTCCTTTGTGTTGTTTCGTTCTAGTTGATCAGTAGTGGAGCCCAGTTGGGGTCGATCGGGGGACCTTTGTCGCATTTGGGGTTCTTCTTTATTTTGGTTCTGTAGTCGGACCTTGTTTGTATCTGGATGATGTAATGCTTTATTCATGTATTGTGTGAAGTGGTGATTCTAAGACAACTATGTATCTCTTTTCCCTTATGTATTACATGGGTTGTTTGTGAAGATTACCTCACTTGCGACATTGCTTTCAATGCGGTTATGCCTCTAAGTCGTGCTTCGACACGTGGGAGATATAGCCGCATCGAGGGCATTACAAGTTGGTATTAGAGCCTTCCCCGACCTTAGGAGCCCCATTGCTTGATCGTTTTTAGCGGCCGAGTTGTGTCTAGGAAAATGTTTTTTAGTCATTTAGGAATTATATATCGGAGAGTTTAGGAATTCTTTTTACTTCCCAGTCTCCTCATCGCTCTGGTAAGGCATCCTGACGTAGAGTTTTGACTCTTCTCTTCTCAAATTTCACTAAAAAAAATTTAGAATCACTCGGGTATCTTGGAATTGTTCTGATGGTTTTATGACGAGAACATTGTCTTGGTGCCTCCTGTCAGGGGTTTTGTGGAAGTGTCCCGAGGAGTTGAGCTCTGAGGTGTTGTCGTCATAATTTTATCGTCGCAGTTCTGGAATACCTGAGTTTAGTACGCCGACATCGAAAATCTCTTTTATGCAGTTCGTTGGTGAGATAACCTTGACGCCACCTAGTACTAGGGCGGGAGTTCGGGAGTATTGCCAAAACTTGTATAACGGATGCTTTTCGAAGGTTGAGGTAGATGGTTTCCGAAGTTTTTCTCGGTTATGTGTTGAAGGATGGATACAGCTGGATGTAGGAATTGCTAGATTTGGGTGATATATTATGCTTCCCCTGTATCCCCAACACCTGATTGCATAACCGGAAAGGTTCGGGAGTTTCATAGGTGGGAATTCAAGTAGCTCTTAAGATATCTTTCCGACAGATGTATGATATGAAATTAGGGTTCGACGTCTAGTGGTTCACCTATTCACGGTTGGTTTTACAGTGGTCTCGTTGTGTCTTAAAGAGTCCTTGGCTATGCCGACTCGGGGATGCTTCGTATGTCATGTGCACTGCCTTGTACATGATGGTGCTGTACGATCGAGCCCGTGTAGGCCCCACCATGAAAACTTCGGACGAAATCTCTATCATATGTTTGTTCTGGATTATTCTGCAAGCCAACCCTTTGTTTTTGTTTTGAGTTGTGGTATCCAAGTTGCTGCGAAGTCAAATGTTGATTCCATACCTGTTCCTAAACGGTGTTCTCATATTCCTATGTGAATACCAAACCCCTTCATACTAATCGAGATTGTCTTTCCTATCCTTTTCAACCGACGTGTTTTCTCTTCAAGTGGATCCGATCATTTCAACTTCCGCTAGATCAAGTATCAGTTCTTCTCAACGTTGTTTGTGTCATCCATCTCCAAGTTGCCTTTGTTTTTCCCACCCTCCCTCCCTTTGTTTTTTCTCCAAGGATTCAGATCTCTTAATCGAGTATCCATCTTATTGATGTGAAGTCTCTCCATTCTTTTCTATCATTATTCTTACCCAGTGGTTCCCTTGAAGGTGTTCTTCTAGTTCACCATTATTCGTTCTTTTCTTCTCCGGTGGTTTCAAGTCAAGCTTTGTTGATCATATCTTTTCCTCATTTCAATACCTTCTCATACCGGTGCACCTCTTAATCATCTACTCCTCGCTATTCATTTGTTTCGGAGTGCCGAAGATATCTCAGAAGATTCTTGTTTCCACTCTGCTTTCGTTCAAGATCTTTCGAGGATGTCACTTCATTCAAGCCATTTAATTCAACCGGTGGAACCTCTCTTTTAAATCATTTCAACGGTGTTTCTCTTGAGTGGGCCCTAACCCACAGGTCTTTTTCCAGGATCTCACCTGACTCTTCTTATTTTCTCGGAGGTATTCACAAATTCTTTTCAAAGTTTGACGTAAGAATTATTTATCATCAGTCAAATGTCTTCTCCAAAATCGTTTTCAAATTCTTTTCATCGTTGGCTCAACCTCTTCGTTTTGATTCTTCCAGAGTGTCTAAATACGTCATGATGGTATTTCTCGTCGTCATTCTTGGATTTTGAAGACCGAAGAAGAGTTTTACCTCCATATCTTATTCGTTCTTTCAGAGAACCGTGGTTCTAATTCGAGGTCATCCTCTCATAATTGTTTGATTGTGAGAATTTTTTTATCCATCTGGAGCAATTCAGGAGCCTTTTCAGTTTGTTCATCCGGAGCCCATCATCTAAGATTTATTCATTCTCAGTTTTCAGCTATCATTCTCCAAATTCCACCGGTGCTTCGTTCAAGTGATCTTTAATCGGCTCGTGATCCCTTTGTTCTCTTATATCTAAATTCTCTCAAGCATTTTTGTTTATTTTCTAATCCTTCACGGTGTGTCTTCATGCTTTATACGCTCTTTTCAATTCTTACGGTGGTTCATTTAAGATCTCTCTTCCGTATCAATTAATTCATTCTTTTCAATCCCGACCGGTGATTTGTTGAAGACCTTCTCAAGTTTGCGCTATATCTCTCTTAATCTTTTTACGAGGATAAGTAGTATGCCAAATCCGTTGCTTGTCAGCAATTAAATTGTTGAAGGATACGCATAACATAATTCTTATTCTTGTTCCATCCAAGTGATTAATTCCTGTTTTCCGGAGTGGTTCATCATAGTTATTCTTGGTTTCCAGTGCGCATCTTTCTTTCCCAAAGTTCCAAGTTCTCTCAATTATATCATCATGGAGATCCATCTAAATCATTGCAAGGATTCACCTTGTGTTTTCAATTTCTCCTTTTTTTATTCTTGTGTTACCGGAGTTTCTTCATGGAGGCTATACATGATGGTTCATCAAAGAAATGATTCCTTCTCCTAGTGTTCATTGAGATTCTTTTCAAAGGAGCTCAAGCTTTCTTCATCTTGTTATCCGGAGTGCAATTCTTTCTTCCGAATCATTGGAGGTGGTATTATGTCATTCTTGATAATTTGAGTTCATGTTTCATGATTCACATGTTATTAAGAATGAGGTATTTTAAATCCACCAATCTCGTCATTGGGGTTACCTTGGGTTATATTTCACCTAAAACTTTCCCTAAGGTTTGTTGCTATTAATGGTGATAATATATGGTCCAAGTTCTTCATCTATCCTCCCAGTGAAATACTTTCTCGTCTCTTTGTTCATTCCAATCCAATTCCTTTCCCGTGAGTGACAGGCTTGTCACCTCATAATTTGAGACGTATTCCATAAGACCATATCAAGCTTATCTTTTCGTTGTTGATAATCCAACAACTCTGTTCTAGCCTTGGTTGTAAGCGTGCGCTGCCAAGATCTTGGTTTCTACTTCGTTCATTCCATTCCATTCTTCATTTTGTTTCGGAGGCTTTGTGATGTTTCTCTCTTCAACCCATCTTCTTGTTTTGTCAGGATCGTGTTCTTTTCTTGGTTTATCCGTTTAACCGGAGTGTCGTGCCCCTTTTAAAGTTCTTTCTACTTATCTTTTCTTGCATCTCTTTTCATTCGGAGTGCTGTTCAAAGTTGTTCTTCCTTGTTCCTCTTTGATAACGGAGTGTTTTCAACTTCGTTCATCTTAGTTGTATTTTTTTCTCGAAATTGTTCAACCTCGCAAGGTTCTTTGGTCTCACTCGTTTGTCAAAGGAGCAACTTAGTTTTACCTCTTCTCTTTCTCTTCTGTTTGCCCTCCAGTGCCATTCTAGATCTCGGGACGAGATCCTCTCGTAGTGGTGGAGTGTTGTAACGCCCCGAGACCGATGTGCCAGTTGTCGTCCAGTTATTCGCCGTCGTTGCCATGTCATTTGCTTGCGTGTTGCATCTTATCATGTCATCATGTGCATTGCATCATCATGTTTTCAAAACTTGCATCAGTCCCGGTCTCCTCGTTCCGTCCGTTGTCCATTTTGAGCCCAGACACACTTGCACGCGCCCGCGGCACGTCCGAAATATTATTTTATAAGTGGCCGGAAAATGTTCTCGGAATGGGTTGAAAGTTGGCATGCGGTGTTGTTATGTTGCCAGTAGGCCGCCTACCAAATTTCATCGCATTCGGAGTCCGTTTGACGCCCCAACGGTTAATTATAGCGGCAGTATAGCCGGTCTAACGTCGGACATTTCAGTCTCCGAAAACAGTCGCCGGGCCTCCCTCTCTTCTTTTCTCTCAGCTCGAGACCGTCTACACAGCCCACTACCTACCGCCAGGTCCAACCTAACCTCTCTCGTCAGCCCGCGGCCCTCCTCACGCGCGCGTCCGAAAATTGTCCCGGACCCGACCCGAGCAGTCGTCACCGTCCTGTCCGGATCATCCCCAAACATCTACAAAACGTCTCCATTTTGTTAATTGGACTTCCTAACATATTTTTCTCGACCGCCCGATTTCGATCAGAGGGTCCGAATCTACCCTAAACCCCTCCTCTTTTCTTATATAAGAGACTCCTAGTCTAAATCTGGACAAACCCTAAAATTAAGGACCCTTGTCCCATCCATCCTCCTGCCCGCCGCCGCCAACCTGCCTTGGGATCCCCTCATTCCTTCCCGAGCTAACTCAGCGTCGCCACCCACCTTCCTCGAGCGGCACGCCTGCCCGATCCACCACCGCATCAAGCCGTATCAGCAGCTCCAGGAACCCATCGCTCCACTCCCTTTCTCTCCTCCCGCGGTGTCCGAGCACATCCTGGAGCCCGACCTCGCGCGCCGCCTTCTGGCTCCCCTCGTCAGCCAGGAGCCCCATCCCCGAGCTCCAGATCGAGATGAGCTCAATCCCGAGCAGCCAGCCATCTCCAGCCTCGAGCAGTTGGCCACCAAAGTCCCAGGAAGCCAGAGGAGCCCCATCGTTCCCATGGCCGACGCCTCAAGCTTGTCTCCGTTGGGTCCACGCCCGCGCCCTGTTCCTGGACGCCTCCGCCCAGATCTGCCGCCTGCGAGTCCCACCTCGCCATACCTGCACCGCCGTGCCTCTTCGTTCAGCCGCAGAAAGCCCCGGCCTCCTTCGCATCGCGGTGACCGCATGCTTTCAACCCCGCTGCCGCAAGGATGAGCCCCATGCCGAAGATGCCTCTTCTCGCGCGCGGGTCAAGGATCCGGTCGTTCCCCGACTTCCCGGACGTCCCTCGCTGACGCCAAGCCATGGCCGCGCGCCAAGCTTCTGTTGTGGCCGCCGCAAGAGACGACAGCGCCAAGTCCCGCTCCCTGTGTCCTCTGCATCGCAGCCGCGGGGAGGCCTCTGCTTCTTCTACGTTGACCGCGACTCGCTCAAGCCCGCGCCTGGGCTGCCTCCTCCCACCAGCGCCCCAAGGCCCAGCCTGCTCCAGCTCCTCACCGACCCAACTCCAGATCCGGCCTCTGACCCAATGTGAGCAGCTCCCCAGTCCAGATCCCAGATTCGGCCCGATTGTGTTTTTTTTCTCTCCAGCGAATTTGTCCAATTATCCCGAAAACTGCATGTTTACAGATTGCCCCTCATGTTCATGCATGTAATAGCTAATTTAACCATGCATCGGATTAAAATGTCTTCATATATGTAAAATGCTTAGAATTTTGTGTAGTTTCATAATATGCCATTTTCAATCATGTTAAAAATGTTTAAAATGATGTTTGCTTATATTTTGCCCCTATGCCATGTAAAAATGCTTTACTTCATAATTAAATAACCGTAGCTCCGTTTTAAATAATCTTTATATGTAAATGGGGTAGAAAAATGCCTAGTTTAACTTGGTTCACTTACTTAGCATGTTTAATAACTCTAAAATTGTGATTAGGGTAGAAAAGTACCAAACCTTAAAATATGCATATGAGGATTTACCGGAATTGTTGTTCGTTGCTTCCGGCCTCATTTAAACTTGACTAGATAGGTAGTTTTACTTTGCTTCACCCTCTTGCCATGTTTAACAACATTTAATATTGTTGGGTACATAAACGAGATCGAACTAAATAACTTGTTCTGGTGTTTCATCAATATGCAACTCGTTGCATATTGAGCTCCACTTAACTTGTAGTGTTGTTTGTGCATTTGGCCATGCCATGTTTCATTAAACCGGACATGCATCATACTTGATTGTGCATCATGCCATGCTTATGTGGTGGTTGTTTACTATGTTGTGTGCTTCTTTCCGGTGTTTGCTTCTTCGGGTTGGTTCCGGTAACGTCGCATTTGTGAGGACCCGTTCGTCTACGTCCGTTTGTCTTCTTCATGGACTCGTTCTTCTTCCTTGCGGGATCTCAGGCAAGATGATCATACCCTCGAAATCACTACTATCTTTGCTTTGCTAGATGCTCGCTCTTTTGCTATGCCTATGCTGCAATACCTACCACTTGCTTATCATGCCACCCATATTGTTGAACCAAGCCTCTAACCCACCTTGTCCTAGCAAACCGTTGTTTGGCTATGTTACCGCTTTGCTCAGCCCCTCTCATAGCGTTGATAGTTGCAGGTGAAGATTGAAGTTTGTTCCTTGTTGGAACATGGAGATGTTGTTCCTTGTTGGAACATGTTTACTTGTTGGGATATCACAATATATCTTATTTAATTAATGCATCTATATACTTGGTAAAGGGTGGAAGGCTCGGCCTTATGCCTGGTGTTTTGTTCCACTCTTGCCGCCCTAGTTTCCATCATATCGGTGTTATGTTCCCGGATTTTGCGTTCCTTACGCGGTTGGGTTATAATGGGAACCCCTTGACAGTTCGCTTTGAATAAAACTCCTTCAGCAAGGTCCAATCTTGGTTTTACCATTTGCCACCTAGCCTTTTTCCCTTGGGAGTCGCGCATCCCGAGAGTCATCTTTATTTTAACCCCCCCGGGCCAGTGCTTGTCTAAGTGTTGGTCCAAACTAGAGCCACTTGCGGCGCCACCTCGGGGAAACTTGAGGGCTAGTTTTAGCTGTGCGTAGTGTTCATCCGGTGTTGCCCTGAGAACGAGATATGTGCAGTTCCTATGAAGATGTCGGCGCATCGGGCGGTCTTGCTGGACTTATTTTACCATTGTCGAGGATGTCTTGAAGAACCGGGATACCGAGTTTGATCGGAATGTCTCGGGAGGAGGTCTATTCCTTCGTTGACCGTGAGTGCTTGTCATGGGCTAAGTTGGGACACCCCTGCAGGGATTTGAACTTCCGAAAGCCGTGCCCGCGGTTATGGGCAGATGGGAATTTGTTAATGTTCGCTTGTAGATAACTTGAACCTTAACTTAATTAAAATGAGTCAACTGCGTGTGTAACCGTGATGGTCTCTTTCCAGCGGAGTCCGGGAAGTGAACACGGTGTTGGAGTTATGCTTGATGTAGGTTGTTTTAGGATCACTTCTTGATCATACTTTCTCGACTGTGCCTTGCCTTCTCTTCTCGCTCTCATTTGCGTATGTTAGCCACCATATATGATAGTCGCTTGCTGCAGCTCCACCACATACCTTTTACCTTACCCATAAGCTTAAATAGTCTTGATCGCGAGGGTGCGAGATTGTTGAGTCCCTGTGGCTCACAGATACTTCCAAAACCAGCTTGCAGGTGCCGATGAGTCCGTGCAGATGACGCAACCAAGCTCAGGAGGAGCTCGATGAAGATCTTGTCCTTTGTGCTGTTTCGTTCTAGTTGATCAGTAGTAGAGCCCAATTGGGGTCGATCGGGGGACCTTTGTCGTATTTGGGGTTCTTCTTTATTTTGGTTCCGTAGTCGGACCTTGTTTGTATCTGGATGATGTAACGCTTTATTCATGTATTGTGTGACGTGGCGATTGTAAGCCAACTATGTATCTCTTTTCCCTTATGTATTACATGGGTTGTTTGAGAAGATTACCTCACTTGCGACATTGCTTTCAATGCGGTTATGCCTCTAAGTCGTGCTTCGACACGTGGGAGATATAGCCGCATCGAGGGCATTACAATCTTGCACTACATTTACCAGACATTCCGTACCATATCCATTTCTTTGATACTCTGAGAGGGCCGGTATGAAAGAGTAACTGATTGGAACTGAAGCAAATAGTGTCTTGCCTTTTGGGTATCTCCGGGCCAAATACGACGCCGATGAAAGATGGCGTGTTCGAGCGGCACGAGCTGCGGCGACCGCGACGTGAGATGGCGGGTCTCGTATGCCGCCGATCTCATCTCACGCATGCTCAGGTTCGATGACGGCGTCCTCACGTTGCGCTGGGAGGCTCTCCGACTGGTCCTCACGGATCAGCGGGGCGTGACGGTGGACGCACATTTCCTACGCGAGGGGGAGGAAATCGACATTGGGTACGTGATTTCGCTTCCTTGTTACCTGGTGAGGGTTTAGGATTGGCTGCCGGCGTTAAACACCCCGTTGGTGCACGGAGGAGATGTGGGCATCGCGGCGGTACATGGGAGCGCGGTGACGTGTGCGGGTGGGGCGAGCCGACCT
>NC_041392.1:591605371-591611819 GCF_002162155.2 Triticum dicoccoides | reverse complement strand
CGGGGCAGCAGCGCTGGTATAAAGCCCCAACCTGCACCGATCCTTGACCTAGAGACCTCCTTCTCCCACTTCTGGGCGGCGGTGGAAAAACCTAGATCCAGAAATCCAGATTCGTTCGAGTGGTGGGAGGGTAAGGTAGGCGGAGACCCTAGATTGTTTGCAGCCGTGGTGTCGTCCTCTTCCATGGCGAATGACGCGGGGTGCGGCCACCGCGGAGAGCGACGCGGAGGAGGCAGGGCCGGGCGCATGGACCGCGGAGGAGGGCGGCAGGCTGGCCGCGGCAACGGCCAGGGAGGCGACCGGAGCGAGTTCTCCTGGAGGCGTGAAGAAGGCGACAGCTACGGCTTCTCAACATCGTCCAACATCGCATCGGTGGAGGATTCTGCGTGCTGGGATGAAGGAGCGATGACCAATCGCAGAGACATCCAAAGCGGTGGTGTCTGGGTGCAGAAGGCCCAGGCGTCGTCAGGCTCGGGCGGCGACACCGCCGGAAAGCAACCTCATCTGTCGTCTGATCGTCCTCAGCGGAAGCAGCCCCCTGCTCAGGTGCCTCCTGCCAAAAAAGTAGATACGTGTCTCATTTGCAAATCTCATGAACACTCCCCTACTCGCTGTCTGCAAGCCTACTGCGAGAGATGCAAGAAATTAGGGCATCTAGCTTCTGTGTGCGTGGAGTTTTTGCCCTGGGAATGTGCTGCACCCATGTGTGCATTCCAGTCCAAGGGACAGGGGTTTTACTATATCCACGACTCCTGTTCCGCTAATCAACAAAAAGCTAGGGCCAACAATATTGTGGTTACTATTGTTGAAGGTGAAACCTCTATGCGTCAGATGGAGTTAGATCTGTCAGCTTACCTAGCCACTGATTGGCGTTGCTCTGCTCATGCTATAGCGCCAGGGGTGTTTGTAGTGAAATTTCCTAATCCAAGGGCTGTTGCTCAGATCTGTTATGTGGGGAGGGTGACGCTTAAGACGAGTGGTGCTGTCATTCTTGCCACTCCGTGGTCGTCTGTGGTAGGGGCTAAAGGAAAAATGGAGATAGCATGGGTTAAGATCAGCAATGTGCCACTTGATAAGAGGAGTGAAAGAAACCTTGCATATGTGGTATCACTAGTTGGGGCCCCGTTGGAGGTTGATGCGGCTACTCTGCACCGTCCGACCTCTGCTAGGGTGAGGATTGGGTGCAGGAATGTGGATGAAATTCCTGTGATTGCAGAAGCTGTGCTGGGAGACTATTTTTATGACTTTTTTCTATGAGGTGGAACAAATCCTGGTGAGAGATCCTAATAGGGATGAAAAGACAGTTCAGACACCTGCTGATTTGATGGGAATGCTGATGGGAAGAACTACCCCCTTATGCAACATGGAAAAATAGAGAATAAAACTCATGTTGAACCACCTGTGAAGTCTCCTTGCATTGTTTGGGGGGGGGGGAAGCAGATCCCATTAGGGAGTCGCAAGAGAGTGTAGAGTCTGATGACTCTCTGCATACCACGTTGCTAATTGAAACTATGGCCTATGAGATGGAACAAAATAAAGTAAGCTCATGTGACGTGAATTCATTGACTTGTAACCTGAAAAGTCCCAGAAAATCTTACTCTGATGTCGTTAAAAAATTTCGTCAGGTAAAAGAAGTGAATGGGGATGGTGAGAAGACTGCTACTCGGCAGTACAGGGTTGAGTCACCTGAGGCGGAGATGATCAATGTGGGGCCCCCTACTCCCCCACTTGTCATGGAGGAAAACCTGCGCTTCAGCCTGAGAAACGCCCACAACATGATGGAGAGGGTGGAGGAGAAGGCAATGGCAGCGGCTAAGAAAAGAGACATCGAAGGTACTACATATAGCCCTAACTCTTTTGAGGCCTTATCTAATCCTGATCTCATTCTTAGAGCAGTTAAAATGGGAGTGAATATTCCTGATAATGATTTTAGTAATGTGGATATCCTTAGAGAACTTGAAAAATGCAGAAACATGGACAAAAAAGTGCAAATGCAGAACAGAATGACCCTGGAGGGGGGAAACTTGTGTTAACTAATGCAAAAGGGGATCAGACCCCTTTGAATATGGAGTGGGTGGATGTTAATGAGGTGGAAGAGTTGAATTTCACTAAAGTGAGATCTAGAAAAAAAAGGGAGAGGAAACCTAGTGTGGTTATAGCAAGACCTACCACCAGAAGTCAAAAAAATGGATCCTCTTTGGTAGGGGAAGCTGGTAGTCCTGCTCGTTCTCCTAGCAGGGCTGCCAAAGGGGGGGGCTAGAATGAAAAAATCATGAAAGACCTATTCTGGAATTGTAGAGTAGGTAAAAGAGGGATGGCCACCTGCTTCTCTGACATCATTAAGGACCACTCTCTGGACTTCTTAGGTATTCAGGAAACTAAAAAAACCTTTGATCAAAAGTATTTGAGGAGAGTTGACCCCTTTGACAGACTTAGTTGGAATTGGATCCCTTCTCTTGGTAAATCAGGTTGTGTGTTGTGTGGGGTCAAAAAAGAGACCCTGGAGGTTGTTTCCTGGAATGCAAGTAAGTACCTCATGCAAGTTGCAGTTCTTGATGTTTCCCTCAAGATTATATGGACATTGGTGGTAGTCTATGGGGCGGCACACGACGATAAGAAAGATGAGTTCCTAGATGAGATGATCTCGGTCTGCACCAATGTCAGGACTCATTATGTGATTGGTGTTGATTTTAACATCCTTTGGGAAAGTTGCGACAAGAATAAAAATCTGCATAGATCCCCATACATGGATAGATTTAACTCTATTGAGGAGGAAAATATACTTGGACCAACAAACAGAGGCACCCTACTCTGGAGAAATTAGACAGGATCCTAATGAGCCTTGATTGGGAAGATTTATTCCCCTTAGTTATGGTTCGTAAGCTTGTGAGAGATGTGTCTGACCACAACCCCCTGCTGCTCTCATCCAACCCCACTGATAAGGGGGCTCCTCATAGGGGAGAGTTCAGATTTGAGCTGAGCTGGTTAAAAAATGAGGATTTTTATCATAAAGCTAAAGAGATATGGGAACAGCCTGTGTATTCTGTAGACCCTATTGACATCCTGAATATAAAGTTGAAACGTATTAAAAAATACTTTAAAGGTTGCGGCTCGCATGCTTTTGGGCATGCCAGAAAAAGGAAAAAGTGGATTAAACAATAGTTGGAGGAGATAGAGAAAAAGGAAGAGAATGGACCACTGGACCCGGAAACCTATGAGAAGAGGACCATCCTGTGTATAGAATTTTATGAGATTCTTGCAGAGGAGGAGCTGTTTTGGCTACAACATTCAAATGAAAGGTGGCTTCTGAAAGGAGACCAGAACACGGCTTATTTTCATCGGATAGCCAATGGCAGGAAAAGAAAAACACTATACACTCTTTGGACGATGGGGAGAAAGTTATAGAAGGCACTAAGAACCTGTTGGGTCATGCAACAACCTTTTACAAAGACCTATTTGGCCCTGCGAGGGGGAATTTATTTCATATGTCTCCTGATACGTGGTCTAGCAGTGAGAAACTCACTACGGATGACAATGATACGCTGACTAAAGCCTTTACAGAGGAGGAAGTAAGAAAGGCCATGTTTAGTATGGAAAGTGATAGAGCCCCAGGCCCCAACAGTATCCCGACAGAATTTTATAAATATTGTTGGGACTTTGTAAAAAAAGATATTATGCGGCTGTTTGAAGCCTTCTATGATAATACCCTAGATGTGGCCCGACTGAACTATGGTATTATCACTCTAATACGAAAGCTGAATGGGGCGAGAAAGATCCAGCAGTACCACCCCATATGTCTCCTTAGATGCCCTTACAAGCTGATTACGAAGGTTCTAGATAACCAAGTGGCTAACTTTTCTCACAAATTGATTAGCAAATATCAAAATGCTTTCATAAAACACAGAAACATTATGGATGGGATCCTTACTCTTCATGAGGTGTTACACCATACCCACCATAAAAAGAAGGTGGGGATTGTTCTTAAGTTGGATTTCGAGAAAGCCTGTGATAAGATAAATTGGGACTTTCTTTTAGAATGTCATCGAAACCATGCTTTCGGCCCGACTTGGTGCGGCTGGGTGGAGAAGATACTGCACAATGGCACCCTGAGCATTAAGCTTAATAATGAAGTAGGACCCTACTTTCAGAGTCACAAAGGGGTCCGGCAGGGCGACCCTTACTCCCCCTTCTTGTTTAACTTGGCTGTTGAAACCCTTTTAAAGATGGTCACTAACGCTCAAAAAGAAAACTTCATTACTGGCCTCGCGCCTCACTTAATTGAGGGAGGGGTAGCAATATTGCAGTATGCGGATGATACGGTGATCTGTTTGGAACATAATAATGAGGCTGTTGTCAACCTGAAACTGCTGCTATACATGTTTGAACTTATGTCTGGATTGAAGATCAATTTTCTGAAAAGTGAAATCCTATGTGTAGGGGGAGACAATGAGGTGATATCTTACTATGCAAACTTGTTCAATTGTAGCATCGGCCATTTCCCCATGAAGTACCTTGGGGTGCCGGTTAGTTTCTCAAACTTACGTAGCCTAGATTGGGATTTTGTGGATGAAAGATTCCTCAAGTGCTGTGAATCGTGAATTGGCAATGCAGCCTCCTCGGGAGGGCATCTCATTCTCCTTAACTCCTCTTTAACTAGCATTGTGTACTTCTACATGTCCATGTTCCTACTAGCTAAGGGAGTGATTAGTAAACTGGATAAACATCACAAGCGTTTTCTCTGGCAAGAACATGATGGACGCAAGCAGTATCACCTAGTCAAATGGTCCAGAATTTGTCGATCGAAAGAGAAGGGGGGCCTGGGGGTGAAAGATTTATGTAAACAGAATATAAGTCTGCTCACCAAGTGGTGGTGGAAGTTAGAGACCCGGAATGGGCTTTGGCAGGAGGTGATCCGGGCAAAATATTTCAAAAAGGATACGGTGGCATCCATTAAGACCCGATTTGGGGACTCTCCCATCTGGAAAGCCATCATGAAAGTTAAGGAGCACTATATGATTGGCAGAAAAGTAATCTTGAACTCTAGCAATCTTGCCAGATTGTGGTTGGATCCTTTTGGCGATGAGCAACTAATATATGTCCAGTTTCCTGTTCTGTTCAGCATATGTAATAATCAAGAGATAACGATGGCTATGTTCAGGGAGAATGTGGAGGTGAACTTCTTTAGAAGAAGTCTCAACCCCACACTTCTCGAACAATGGAGGGATGTGTGAGATAAGGTGCGGGACTGGCCCCTATCTAACGATCCAGATCAGGTTGTTTGGTCCCTGGGGAAGAAGAAAAAATTTACCACAAAATCCATTTATGAATACTTGGAGAGACCCCTAGCTGGATGCAACTTTAGATGGATTTGGAGAGCAAAAATTCCCCTAAAAATTCAGATTTTTTGTGGCAATTGTTTCAGGATTCTGTCCTGACCAGGGATGTAATGTGCAGACGCGGGTGGCTGGGAAGGCCGGTGTGCGCCTTCTGTGATGGCAGAGAAACCTCTCAGCACCTCTTCTTTACCTGCCCTGTCGCTAGAGTTATGTGGAGAACAGTGGGGTGTGTTTTGGGCACTGAGTGTTGCCCTAAAAACTTGTGGAAATACTTTGATTGGTGTCATTGTTACCTCCCTGATGGTGAGAGGTTTTACATGTTTGGCCTGGTTGCGTTATGCTGGGCGATGTGGAACTATCGTAACAAAAGAATCTTCGAATTCAAGGATTTGAAGTCTCCTTTTGAGGTGATATATTCTGCTTGTGGATACATATCTTATTGGGCAGGTCTACTGTCGGGTGAAGATCGGGAGGCGATGGAGCGTGGAACGAAGATGCTAAGGATCAACGCCACAAACATGATGAGAATCTGTGCAGCACCAAGAGATGCGACACGGAGCAGGTGAAAGTTGAAGTTCAGGTGGCCAAGGGCGGGAGGCAGTGCTTCTTCTTCTCTGCTTGTGCTTCTTTTGGCTCCTATACCCCGGTCATGGCGCATGAAGTTGGCGTTTTGGTGAAAGACTAGTTTGGTTATGTGAGTGGTTCATGCTCCTGCGCGAGCTTTTGTGTGGGTGGCCTATCTGAATCAGGTTTGTAATGGCTGAATTTTTCTGGTCGTAGCTTCATAGGTGTCACTGGGTTTTTGCCCCATGGTGGGCTGCCCGATGACGGGTGCCCATCGTGGGTTTCCTAGTGATGCGTTGAACCCGCTTCCCCTTTCTAGGTTTCCTGGATCTTTCAAAGTGATGTTATTTCTGTTATGAGAGTAATGGAAAGGGGTAATGCCCGGTTCAAAAAAAAGAGTAACTGATTGTGGTAAGAGTTTTCCTTCTTGTCAGTTGATGGTGTTACAAGAGTTAAATGCACAGTTGAGTTGTAGCTTTCAGAAATTCAACTTGATTACTTGACCAGTTAGATCATATCTGATGACTACGGTGCTTTGCCTCAAATAA
>NC_041392.1:591550425-591605052 GCF_002162155.2 Triticum dicoccoides | reverse complement strand
ACAACTTACAATGCAGTCAAATCGCTTCAACTATTCCGCTCGGGTAGTTCCGAAGCCAACATGGCCGAACGGCCATAGGAACGTCCTAGATTAGCTAGCTCATGGCTTGCAATATTTTTCTCATGCATGGCTCAACAAAAGTTGACTTGCAATATTTTGCTTATAACTAAGATATATCTTTTAGCAAGACGATTACCAAGCTTTCCAGCCAGATGGATGTATCGGGATCGATGTGTCCACTCACACTGATCATAGAGTCTGACTTCAGGCTGAGATAGCTATTTGTCTTAGCCTATAGTTTTTTTTTCTTTGAGCATAGTTATTATTTTCATTTTAGTTGCTTAGGACATCAATTAATATTTCTTGTTAGATCTCGCGTACTAGACTTGCAGTGCAAGGATGTACAAGGTCATGTGCTAAACCAAGTGAGATGCCAAAGCAGGTTTGCAACATGGCTATACGATCATAATCTCGGATGACATTATAACATGGGTTGCCGGCTACGTCATGTGCTGTCCTGCATGCTGAAGTGCTCAGATGCTTCAGAGTTCTGGGACTTGGTGAGGTCCTTAAAACAGAGTATCGTATAGTGTTATTGTACTTGGCGGCTCACATTATAAATAAAAAAGACATACCTACGTTTCCATATCGCATGGAGCTCACTCAAGACCTCGGCAGAAAAGGATGAGAAAGCCATAGGAAAGAGAGGCAGAGGGAAGGGATCACCATTCAAGCTTGAAGCTTGTCACAAGCCCAATCACACGACCTGATAGAACCAAGACAAATTACCTAGTGTGGCTTGAAGACGACGTGGACATAGTACCTAAGAAGAGGTCGTTTACAATACCCTAGAATGCTTATGGGCCATCCATTCCTTCTAATCAAATGGATAATACTTAGGTGGAACTTAGAGGCTTTGGGACAATACTCGGCAAGCTCGGCTTACGCCGTGCAATTCCAAGGCAGGGTGCAAGTTGATTGGCAGAATTTTATCTGGGAGGCAAAGGTGCATGGATGCATTAAGATCTTCACCTGGCTCCTCCTGGAAAACCGCCTGTGGACTTGCGACAGGCTACAAAGGCGTGGCTGCCCGAATAACTACTTCTGCCCTCTGTGTGTTCGCAACCTGGAAATAGTGCACCGCCTTATCTGGAGTCGCCCACTAGCCCGTGAGGTTTGGGAAAGGGTAGCCGCATGGCGAGGGTGCCAACAGTTTCACCCACGGCAACAGGTGCAAGAAGAAAGCATTATCGTCACACTGCAACGGATGGTGGCAAGCACCCAGCCGGCTCAACGAAGGGCCAGCAATGCCACCATGCTCTTAACATGCTGGGAGATTTGACAAGAGAGAAATCGGTGTGTGTTCAAGGGAAAGACACCTTCAGCGCAAGACATCATCAAGGCCATTGAGCACTCCATCGAGCTTTGGCAGCAAGCGGGAGCAATTCATCTGGAGAGACCCTTTTGGGATCCACCATAAAAATTTAAAGCACAAGTCCTTCCGGGGTTTACCATGTTGTAACCTAACTGGTCCTAGGACCCTCACCCCACCCTTTGTATTTCCCCAGTGCTTTCTTCTTATCAATGAAAATCCAATAATATACCAGATCTTTCAAAGAAAATCAAATGGATAAATTTAATCTGCACTGCAAAACAATTGTAACGGAGTACCGTCCTAAGAAAACAGTGAGTACCCTGATCTTAGGGGTAAAATGGTAATCTCATAGGATCATTTTGTGGCATTATATATTTTTGTTCAGACTAACTCGTGATTACCCCTAATTCCAAATTGAATGGTACAGTTCATATGCATGTGTTAATGTTGCGGCAACCAAGCAGGTTTGTCGGAGAGGGATGATCGTGCCTACGATCAGCGACCGGAGAGACGACGAGACAACATGATTAGGGTATCCGAGAAAAGCACGGAGTCACGAACAACAACCACAGAAACTTGATGTTCGAAAAGTGAGTACACAACGGGATTCCCCAATCTTGATATTGAATTTTGCACATCCAAGGAGAATTGGAGCATTCTTGTGGTGATGCCGCGTCTCAGTTCTCATTTGTTTGTGATTCACTTCAATCTCCCGATATTTATGGACCTTGCGCTTTTTTGCGGGAAATTTATGGACGTTGCTTGACTAAATGATCCATCAATTTTATAATTCTGATTAGTGACCTTGCAATCTGATAAAATGACATGCAAATTTCAAAGTGCAATACGTCGGAGACATCGAGAGATACGTGTGAGGAGAAGAGGAGGGTGTAGCAGAAGATACCCTGAAGCGCAGCAGCGCCTGAGATGGCACTGCGTGCCATGATGGCTGATGTGCGTGATAGATACGTGTGATGAGAAGAGGAGGCCACCGCCAGTCAAGTGTGTGAGATGGGAGGAGACGGTTGGGTGATAACCAGGATAGATTAGGATGGGATTTAATCATAGATTAGCAATTGGAAATGACCACATTACCCCATAAAATGGACGGCCAGATTTACATGGTACTCCCCATCACATCATGGAGTACCGGGGTACCCTAAAACTGGTGCAACTATACTGAAATTAGAACATTGTCATTGACGAAAATCGTATGATGGTTGGAGATAAAGACTAAAACTAATCCACTAATCACAATATGCATGCAAATAATATTTCTTGCATAATCTTTCTCGTGGTATGTTGTTAACCTTTCTAGTGAACAATATCATTCGAGGAAGTTGATGTAGTGGCATGCAAATAAAAAATGACAAGCTACACAAAGATATAGTACTAAATTGGTGAAGATAAATTTAACCAGCAATATGTGGGCTTTTATCAATTTATATAACTCATTGCTATAAATATGAACAACACTAAAAGGGAACACTTCTGCAGGTCATACATAGATGAACATATTGCATTACATTATATACATGTGGCATATTGTGAATAAAATAGCTATGAAAATTCAAGCGTGAGGACAACGTGTGTGTGCAACAAGCATAAACCCTAACCCCCTGCCACTCCTGCTTTAACAGTGCGGCTCTAGCTAACGTTGGGCTGAGGAAGCTATGTTGATTACTATTATTTTTACTGCATCATGGAAGTTGTTTTGCTGAATCCTCCTTGTAGATGATTTTACTAGAAATATTACCAAAGTCACCCAGGAATGGTTGGTGGGTAACATATACTGTGAGTTATGATATGCTACATCATGACATCATCCCAGTGATTATAGCGGTATCCATCTCCCTTTATAACAAATGGGCTCAATGATAAATAATACTACATATGTTATTTTCATGTTTTAGAGCAAACCAATGTGACCACATCCATCCAACTATGCAAAAAGTCCAGCCAGAGGAACATATGAAGCTCAATGAAAAAGGGACATATCATGACAAGCTATGTGGTGGTCGAATAGGCAGAATAGGCATATGGAATCAATAGACTATCCATCTTCCTAGTTTGTTAGCTCCCCCACCCCCTCTTTTTTTGTTCAACTCATTCACATAAGATGGATTGGAATTCTCTGACCTGGGATATGTCTTACCCCTATAAGGGTCATGTTTAATTTGCTTAGGATTAGTTGAGCATTTCCCCGAATAAGATACAATGTATAGTTAATTTACTGTTTCACTTCTGAAATGGTTTGACGTCAGGTAGCCACGTCCATGCATTGTAGTTTTTATTGTGAACCTCTCTGTTGTCCATGCCTAATTTTGTACTTCTGATGCTAATTTTAACTAATTCGGCATTATTTATGGTCCTTGTTAAAGCATTATTCCCATTTTTCAGAATATATACTAGAGAGCTAAAAAACTTGATGTCTGTGGGATTTCCACGTCACATTTCATATCAAGATTAGCAAGCTTCAATTGCACAACAAGATTAAGAAAAGTTATGCCAGTTTCTTTATAATGTGTTATACCAAGTCGGCATAACTAAACCACTTTTCTCGGGCACACGTAGTGCATAATTAGTAAGTTACTAATCGGGCGTGGCTCATCTTAATTTAAGACATTAAAGACTTATTAGTTGCCATGTTTTATCTTCATTTCCATGTATGAATGGTTATCGTATACTCTCTTATTATTTTTTTGCGGGGAATATACTCCATATAGTTTGACCTTAAGGCATTAGGTATTTGCATTTCTCAACTCTAGCACTTGTAGTTACATAGTGTGTGACATTTTTCTTCTTTAGAGAGAAGGCCTCGGCTTTGAATTAACAAATCTATCAACGGGTCAAGATTACACCAACAAACAGCTTACAAAGAAAAGAAAATACGACACATAGAAAGCTAGCAGAACAGCTCACAACCCACAGCAAAGCAAGCACACAAGAATACACACAAGAAGCACCACTAGCAAAGCCACGGCCATCGACAACCACTACGGCCTACACCGAAAAGGCAGCTAAGGACTATTATACCACTTAGCAGATAGCCAACTCTTGTTCCAAATTTATTCAGTTAGGCTTGACTTTAAGGCCATCATGTATCCGTGTCTCAACTCCAGTACTTGCCCTAGTTACACACCGCGTACCACCATGCACATACAGGGTTCCCTATTATTATTCTTGAATTATTCACTTAGTGTGTGGCTCAGGACTTGCCAAAGCTCCAAGATGTTTTGTGCTTCACCATTGCAGCTGTGATATCAAGAACCCATCAAGGGGTAGCGGAAGATGGAAAAGCTCAATTGTGACATGCTTAATTTGGAGTTCTTTTAAAATGTCCAGTTTGTCGGTATGATTTACAATTTATCCTTTTTTAGTGGCGTCAATTGATTTAAGCACCACTGTGTTGCTTAAGTTTATTCAATCTAAGGGGCAGATTGTAACGCCCATGATGCGGCTATATCTCCCACGTGTCGAGGCACAGCTTAGAGGCATAATTGCATTGTGGTTTTGTCGCAAGAAGGGTCATCTTCACACAATCCCATGTAATGAACAAGAAAGGGATAAATAGAGTTGTCTTACAATCGCCACTTCAAACAAAGATCAATAATCCATACATCATTCAGAGTACACACATAGTCCAACTACAGACAAATCCAAATGAAAAGAAGATAACCCCAAATGCTAGATCCCTGATCGTCCCAACTGGGCTCCACTACTGATCATCAGAAAACGAAACGTAGTAACGGCCAAGGTCCTCGTCGAACTCCCACTTGAGTTTGGTAGCATCACCCGCACTGGTATCCTCGGCACCTGCAACTGTTTTGGTAGTATCTATGAGTCATGAGGACTCAGCAATCTCAAAACCCACGAGATCAAGACTATTTAAGCTTATGGGTAGAATGTGGTTATGAGGTGGAGTTGCAGCAAGCGCTAAGCAAATATGGTGGCTAACATACGAGTACAAGAGTAAGATGAGAACGGTCGTGAAGCTAGAAGTGCTCAAGAAGTGATCCTGAACTACTTACGTTCAAACATAACCGAAACCGCGTTCACTTCCCAGACTCCGCTGAAAAGAGACCATCACGGCTACACACGCGGTTGATGCATTTTAATTAAGTCAAGTGTGAAGTTCTCTACAACCGGATATTAACAAATTCCCATCTGTCACATAACCACGGGCATGGCTCTCGAAAGTTTATACCCTACAGGGGTGTCCCAACTTAGCCCATCACAAGCTCTCAACGAAGGATATTCCTTCTCCCGGACAGACCCGATCAGTCTCAGAATCCCGGTTACAAGACATTTTGACAATGGTAAAAAAAGACCAGCAAGACCGCCCGATGTGCCGACAAATCCCGATAGGAGTCGCATGTATCTCGTTCTCAGGGCACACCGGATGGGAAAGACGTCGGGTTGGCTGAGACCCTGGTTGCCCAGGGGGCGCCGGACATCGCCAAGGTTGGACCAGCACTTAGAGGAACACTAGCCTGGGGGGGTTAAATAAAGATGACCCTCGGGTTTATAACTCCCTATGGAAAATTTTAGGTTGTTGTTAGGCAAATGTTGAAACCAAGGTTGGGCCTTGCAGGAGGAGTTTTATTCAAAGCAAACTGTCAAGGGGGTCCCATAACCCCAACCGTGCAAGGAACACAAAATCAAGGAAGATAACACAGGTATGGTGGAAACCAAGGAGGCAAGAGTGTAACAAAACATCGAGAAAAAGGCCAAGCCTTCCACCCTTTGCCAAGTATATAGATGCATTAATTAAATAAGAGATATTATGATATCCCAACAAATCCATGTTCCAACATAGAACAACCTGCAAGGCACCTCCAACTAGCAACGCTATAAGAGGGGCTGAGCAAAAGCGGTAACTTAGCCAAACAACAGTTTGCTAGGAAGGTGGGTTAGAGGCTTGACATGGCAATATGGGAGGCATGATAAACAAGTGGTAGGTAGTGCGACATAGCGATAGAACGAACAACTAGCAAGCAAAGATAGAAGTAATATCGAGGGTAATGATCATCTTGCCTACAGAGTTCTTGGGGTTGTCTAAAGCTTACTCCTCGTTAGCGTACTCAAGGTTCCTCATTCAAGAACTCGGCTCTACCCAAAGCAAGAACACAAGCAACGGAACAACAATCAATCACGATGCAATGCACAAGCAACATGATGCAATACATGACATGGAATGCAAGGTATGATGTGCAATGCATATGGGTACTCCGAAAGGGAAAAGACTATCAAGGCATCAAATTGGGAAATCAAGTATGCCATTGGAAAGAGTGAGTGATTTCGGTCAAAATCAATATAAGGATCACCGAAAACGGATGCACGGTTTGCAAAGGACAAGCCAAACAAGAACGATGCAAATCTGCGCTTAACAACATCATAGCACTTAAGATGCAACAGGAAACTATGCTACAGGACTCCACCATAGTAACAAAGCACATGGCATTAAAGTACAGGTGAAGCACTACAGATCATGAACACTGAGCTCCTGCTAGAACTCAATAGAACAAGCTTAAAATAGCATGGAAAAAATGCAAATGATAACAGATTCACAGACGAAAATACTAACATGTCAAAAACAGCATCAGGTAGCAATGTTTAGAGCTAGCAAATAACATGCTATAGGAACATATCATGGCAAGCAAAGACATGGCATGCTAGTACTAAAGGCATAGAACAAAACTCCCTGACTGAACTTTAACCAAAGATGCATGGATAAGATGGCAACATCAATGCAAACATGGAAAATGATATGATCAGTTTTAGACTTAGAAGAAAAACAGAGCATGGCAAAAACAGATTCATGATAGCAACTTTGCAAGCTCATGCCACTCATGACAAAGCATTTCATGGCATCACAAGGTAACCAACAGTAAGTAGACGTATTCATGAAGCTAAGCATGACAATAGAAAGTTCATAGGGTACATGTATCACTAGCAAAACACATGGCAATATTAAACTTAATGTTAACAATCTGCCAGCAACAATATATAGCAAAAGTAGAGCATGGTAATGACAAGCTAGAATACTTCATAATTGTAACCAGAGACATGAATGGATAGAGAAATACCACATCTTAAAAATCCTATTACTTAGCCTCATCAAAATGTGCATGGATCTACTGGTAGCAACAAGACAACATAGCGTCATAATGTAACAGGAAAAGACTTAGCAAAATTACTGTCTGAAAATAGCAACATCACATAGCCTACTTTGCATGCTTGTGATAGTCACCACAGAGCACATAAATATACAAGGCTTGCACCACTGTAAAGATGGCATGGAGATACTCCAAAAACATGTAGACATCATGCTCGTAAGATGCACACACAAAATGCAAGGAAAATGACAAATCAGCAAGTTATGATAAATTCCAGCAGACAACATCACATAGCACTTTTGCAACGAAGATTAGGGCATCAATATGGACAATAACATGCAGGCAAATGACACTAACATGAAGAGCATCACGAGACAAACATTTTGATATATCATGCATGCAAAACAGAGTTATGAGCATGGACATATGGCATGATGAACAAGTGCATAGAATGTTGAAAAGTTCGGGACTTCAAAGAAAAATGAGGGGGTCAACCTCAGATCTAGGGTTGCACGGGTCCTGAGGTTGGCCGGAGATCAGTCAACGGCGGCGGCTCGGCTCGAGCTCCGGCAAGGTGGGAGAACGACGACGAGGTGGCCGGGGACGGGCGCGGACGTCGAGGCAGGAGGATCTAGCCTTGGGGATGTCGGATCCGCGAGGAGGGGCGGCGCCGGAGCCGGGTGGCGGAGCTTGGCCGGTGCAGTTGAAGGCGGGCGGCGGCGGCGCGGGACGTGCGGGGCGGCGGGCGCGCAGGGTCGGCACAGGAGGCGTGGGCGGCAGCGATGGGCGAGGAGGGCCGGATGCGGGCTCTCCGGTCCGCGGCGGGTGGCGGTGGCCGGCTGCCACGTGGCGCACAGGAGGGGCCGCGGGTGCCGGCACGGGCGTGGCCGGCGGCGGACACGTCCGGCGGCGCGGAGGAGGGTGGACTAGGGTTTTATCCGCGAATTTGGAAGGGGGATGCATATTTATAAGTGGGGGGAGCTAGGAGAGTCCAAATGAGGTGCGGTTTTCGCCCACACGATCATGATCCAATGATGGAGAGCATGGAGGGGTTTAGATGGGCTAGTTGTCGGGAATGCAGTAGTTTCAACAAAAATTCCTACGCACACGTAAGATCTATCTAGGTGATGCATAGCAACGAGAGGGGAGAGTGTTGTCCACGTACCCTCGTATACCGAAAGCGGAAGCGTTATGACAACAAGGTTGATGTAGTCCTACGTCTTCACGATTCGACCGATCCTAGCACCGAAGGTATGGCACCTCCGCGATCTGCACATGTTCAGCTCGGTGACATCCCACGAACTCTAGATCCAGCTGAGGTTGAGGGAGAGTTTCGTCAGCACGACGGCGTGGTGACAGTGATGATGAAGCAACCAGCGCAGAGCTTCGCCTAAGCACTGCAACGATATGACCAAGGTGGAAATCTGTGGAGGGGGGCACCACACATGGCTAAACAATCAACTTGTGTGTCTATGGGGTGCCCCCTCCCCCGTATATAAAGGAGGGGAGTAGGAGGCCGGCCATCCCTAGAGGGTGCGCCAAGGGGGAGGAATCCGCCTCCTAGTAGGAGTAGGATTCCTCCTTTCCTAGTCCTACTAGGAGGGGGAAGGAAGGAGAGGGGCGGGAGAGGGAAAGAGGGGGGACGCCACCTCCTGGCTGCTGCCCTCCCTCTCCCCTAAAGCCCACTAAGGGCCCAATAACTTCCCGGGGGGGTCCGGTAACCCTCCGGCACATCGGTTTTATCTGAAACCTTCTGGAACACTTTCGGTGTCCGAACATAGCCATCCAATATATCATTCTTTATGTGTCGAACATTTCGAGACTCCTCCTCATGTCCGTGATCACATCCGGGACTCCGAACTACCTTTCGTACATCGAAACACATAAACTCATAATACCGATCGTCACTGAACGTTAAGCATACGGACCCTATGGGTTCGAGAACCATGTAGACATGACCGAGACTTGTCTCCGGTCAATAACCAATAGCGGAACCTGGATGCTCATATTGGTTCCTACATATTCTACGAAGATCTTTATCGGTCAAACCGCATAACAACATACGTTGTTTCCTTTGTCATCGGTATGTTACTTGCCCGAGATTCGATCATCAGTATCTCAATACCTACTTCAATCTTGTTACCGGCAGGTCTCTTTACTCGTTTCGTAATGCAACATCCCATAACTAACTCATTATTCACATTGCTTGCAAGGCTTATAGTGATGTGCATTACCGAGAGGGCCCAGAGATACCTCTCCGATACACGGAGTGACAAATCCTAATCTTGATCTATGCCAACTCAACAAATACCATTGGAGACACCTGTAGAGCATCTTTATAGTCACCCAGTTACGTTATGATGTTTGATAGCACACTAAGTGTTCCTCCAGTATTCGGCATAGGAACATTTATAAGTTATGGAGAAAGCAATAGCAACAAACTAAACGATCATCGTGCTAAGCTAACGGATGGGTCAAGTCAATCATATCATTCTCTAATTATGTGATCCCATTCATCAAATGACAACTCTTTGTCCATGGCTAGGAAACTTAACCATCTTTTATTAATGAGCTAGTCAAGTAGAGGCATACTAGTGACACTCAGTTTGTCTATGCATTCACACATGTACTAAGTTTCCGGTTAATACAACCCTAGCATGAATAATAAACATTTATCATGATATAAGGAAATATAAATAACAACTTTATTATTGCCTCTAGTGCATATTTCCTTCAGTCTCCCACTTGCACTAGAGTCAATAATCTAGATTACATTGTAATGATTCTAACACCCATGGAGTCTTGGTGCTGATCATGTTTTGCTCGTGAGAGAGGCTTAGTCAATGGGTCTGCAACATTCAGATCCGTATGTATCTTGAAAATCTCTATGTCTCCCTCCTTGACTTGATCGCGAATGGAATTGAAGCTTCTCTTGATGTGCTTGGTTCTCTTGTGAAATCTGGATTCCTTTGCCAATGCAATTGCACCAGTATTGTCACAAAACATTTTCATTGGACCCGATGCACTAGGTATGATACCTAGATCGGATATGAACTCCTTCATTTGCTGCTTCCGAAGAAGCTATGTACTCCGCTTCACACGTAGATCCCGCCATGACGCTCTGCTTGGAACTACACCAACTAACAGCTCCACCATTCAATAAAAACATGTATCCGGTTTGTGACTTAGACTCATCTAGATCAGTGTCAAAGCTTGCATCGACGTTACCATTTAGGACGAGCTCTTTGTCACCTCCATAAACGAGAAACATATCCTTAGTCCTTTTCAGGTATTTCAGGATGTTCTTGACCGCTGTCAAGTGATCCACTCCTAGATTACTTTGGTACCTCCCTGCTAAACTAATAGCAAGGCACACATCAGGTCTGGTACACAACATTGCATACATGATAGAACCTATGGCTGAAGCATAGGGAATGACTTTCATTTTCTCTCTATCTTCTGTAGTGGTCGGGCATTGAGTCTGACTCAACTTCACACCTTGTAACACAGGCAAGAACCCTTTCTTTGCTTGATCCGTTTTGAACTTCTTCAAAACTTTATCAAGGTATGTGCTTTGTGAAAGTCCAATTAAGCATCTTGATCTATCTCTATAGATCTTGATTCCCAATATATAAGCAGCTTCACCAAGGTCTTTCATTGAAAAATTCTTATTCAAGTATCCTTTTATGCTATTCAGAAATTCAGTATCATTTTTGATCAACAATATGTCATCTACATATAATATCAGAAATGCTACAGAGCTCCCACTCACTTTCTTGTAAATACAGGCTTCTCCAAAAGTCTGTATAAAACCATATGCTTTGATCACACTATCAAAGCGTATATTCCAACTCTGATAGGCTTGCACTAGTCCATAAATGGATCGCTAGAGCTTGCACACTTTGTTAGCACGTTTTCGATCAACAAAACCTTCTGGTTGCATCATATACAACTCTTCTTTAAGATATCCATTAAGTAATGCGGTTTTGACATCCGTTTGCCAAATTTCATAATCATAAAATGCGGCAATTGCTAACATGATTCGGACGGACTTAAGCATCGCGACGGGTGAGAAGGTCTCATCGTAATCAACTCCTTGAACTTGTTGAAAACCTTTTGCAACAAGTCGAGCTTTGTAGACAGTAACATTATCGTCAGCGTCAGTCTTCTTCTTGAAGATCCATTTATTCTCTATGGCTTGCTGATCATCGGGCAAGTCAACCAAAGTCCACACTTTGTTCTCATACATGGATCCCATCTCAGATTTCATGGCCTCAAGCCATTTTGCGGAATTTGGGCTCATCATTGCTTCCTCATAGTTAGTAGGTTCGTCATGGTCAAGTAACATGACCTCCAGAACAGGATTACCGTACCACTCTGGTGCGGATCTTACTCTTGTTGACCTACGAGGTTCGGTAATAACTTGATCAGAAGTTTCATGATCATCATCATTAGCTTCCTCACTTACTGGTGTAGGAATCACTGGAACTGATTTCTGTGATGAACTACTTTCCAATAAGGGAGTAGGTACAATTACCTCGTCAAGTTCTACTTTCCTCCCACTCACTTATTTCGATAGAAACTCCTTCTCTAGAAACGATCCATTCTTAGCGACGAATATCTTACCTTCGGATCTGTGATAGAAGGTGTACCCAACAGTCTCCTTTGGGTATCCTATGAAGACACATTTCTCCGATTTGGGTTCGAGCTTATCAGGTTGAAGCTTTTTCACATAAGCATCGCAGCCCCAAACTTCAAGAAACGACAACTTGGGTTTCTTGCCAAACCACAGTTCATAAGGTGTTGTCTCAATGGATTTTGATGGTGCCCTATTTAACGTGAATGCAGCTGTCTCTAAAGCATAACCCCAAAATGATAGCGGTAAATTAGTAAGAGACATCATAGATCGCACCATATCTAATAAAGTGCGGTGACGACGTTTGGACACACCATTACGCTGTGGTGTTCTAGGTGGTGTGAGTTGAGAAACTATTCTGCATTGTTTCAAATGAAGACCAAACTCGTAACTCAAATATTCTCCTCCACAATCAGATCGTAGAAACTTAAATTTCTTGTTACGATGATTTTCCACTTCACTCTGAAATTGTTCAAACTTTTCAGATGTTTCAGACTTATGTTTCATCAAGTAGATACCCATATCTGCTCAAACCATTTGTGAAGGTAAGAAAATAATGATACCCGCCGCGAGCATCAACACTCATCGAACTGCATACATCAGTATGTATTATTTCCAACAAGTCTGTTGCTCGCTCCATTGTTCCGGAGAATGGAGTCTTAGTCATCTTGCCCATGAGGCATGGTTCGCAAGCATCAAGTGATTCATAATCAAGTGATTCCAAAAGTCCATCAGCATGGAGTTTCTTCATGCGCTTTACACCAATATGACCTAAACGGCAGTGCCACAAATAAGTTGCACTATCATTATTAAACTTATATCTTTTGGCTTCAATACTATGAACATGTGTATCACTACTATCAAGATTTAGTAAAAATAGACCACTCATCAAGGGTGCATGACCATAAAAGATATTACTCATATAAATAGAACAACCATTATTCTCTGATTTAAATGAATAACAATCTCGCATCAAACAAGATCCAGATATAATGTTCATGCTCAACGCTGGCACAAAATAACAATTATTTAGGTCTAAAACTAATCCCTAAGGTAGATGTAGAGGTAGCGTGCCGACGACGATCAGATAGACTTTGGAACCATTTCCCACGCGCATCGTCACCTCATCCTTAGCCAATCTTCACTTAATCCGTAGCCCCTGTTTCGAGTTGCAAATATTAGCAACAGAACCAATATCAAATACCCAGGCGCTACTGCAAGCATTAGTAAGGTACACATCAATAACATGTATATCAAATATACATTTCACTTTGCCATCTTTTTTCTCTGCCAAATACTTGGGGCAGTTTCGCTTCCAGCGACCAGTCCCTTTGCAGTAGAAGCACTCAGTCATAGGCTTAGGTACAGACTTGGGCTTCTTCACTTGAGCAGCAACTTGCTTGCCGTTCTTCTTGAAGTTCCCCTTCTTCCCTTTACCCTTTTTCTTGAAACTGGTGGTCTTGTTGACCATCAACACTTGATGCTCCTTCTTGATTTCTACCTCCGCAGCCTTTAGCATTGCGAAGAGCTCGGGAATCGTCTTATCCATCCCTTGCATATTATAGTTCATCATGAAGCTCTTGTAGCTAGGTGGCAGTGATTGAAGAACTCTGTCAATGACACTATCATCAGGAAGATTAAGTCCCAGCTGAGTCAAGTGGTTGTGGTACCCAGACAATCCGAGTATATGTTCACTGACAGAACTATTCTCCTCCATTTTGCAGCTATAGAACTTATTGGAGACTTCATATCTCTCAATTCGGGCATTTGCTTGAAATATTAACTTCAACTCCTGGAACATCTCATATGCTCCATGACGTTCAAAACATCGTTGAAGTCCTGGTTCTAAGTCGTAAAGCATGGCACATTGAACTATCGAGTAGTCATTAGCTTTGCTCTGCCAGACGTTCATAACATCTGGTGTTGCTCCTGCAGCGGGTTTGTCACCTAGCGGTGCTTCTAGGATGCAATTCTTCTGTGCAGCAATGAGGATAATCCTCAAGTTACGGACCCAGTCCGTGTAGTTGCTACCATCATCTTTCAACTTAGCTTTCTCTAGGAACGCATTAAAATTCAATGGAACAACAGCACGGGCCATCTATCTACAGCAACATGGACATGCAAAATACTATCAGGTACTAAGTTCATGATAAATTAAAGTTCAATTAACCATATTACTTAAGCACTCCCACTTAGATAGACACCCCTCTAATCATCTAAGTGATCATGTGATCCATATCAACTAAACCATGTCCGATCATCACGTGAGATGGAGTAGTTTTCAATGGTGAACATCACTATGTTGATCATATCTATATATGATTCATACTCGACCTTTCGGTCTCAGTGTTCCGAGGCCATATCTACATATGCTAGGCTCGTCAAGTTTAACCCGAGTATTCTGCTTGTGCAAAACTGGCTTGCACCCATTGTATGTGAACGTAGATCTTATCACACCCGATCATCACGTGGTGTCTCGGCACGACGAACTGTCACAACGGTGCATACTCAGGGAGAACACGTATACCTTGATATTTAGTGAGAGATCATCTTATAATGCTACCGACGAACTGTAGCAACGGTGCATACTCACAAAGAACCATGTTCATTGAATCCGATTCAACTAAAGTTGGAGAAACTGACACCCACTAGGCACCTGTGTGCGAAGCACGTCGGTAGAACCAGTCTCGCATAAGCGTATGCATAATGTCGGTATGAGCCGCTTCATCCGACAATGCTGCTGAATCAAGAATCAACTAGTGACGGCAAGCAATATTTATATACCCACGCTCACAACTCCTTTGTGTTCTACTCGTGCATATAACATCTACGCATAGACCTGGCTCGAATGCCATGGTTGGGGAACGCAGTAATTTCAAAAAAAATTCCTACGCACACGCAAGATCTATCTAGATGATGCATAGCAATGAGAGGGGAGAGTGGAGGGGGGAACCGCACACGACTAAACAATCAACTTGTGTGTCTATGGGGTGCCCCCTCCCCCGTATATAAAGGAGGGGAGGAGGAGGCCGGCCGGCCCTAGAGGGTGTGCCAAGGGGGGAGGAATCCTCCTCCTAGTAGGAGTAGGATCCCTCCTTTCCTAGTCCTAGTAGGAGGGGAACGAAGGAGAGGGGGAGGGAGAGGGAAAGAGTTTCCACGCCCCCCTCCCCTAGTCCAATTAGGAGTCCCTTGGGGGGCGCCACCTCCTGGCTGCTGCCCTCTCTCTCCCCTAAAGCCCACTAAGGGCCCAATAACTTCTGGGGGGTTCCGGTAACCCTCCGGCACTCCGGTTTTATCAGAGACCTTCCGGTGTCCGAACATAGCCATCCAATATATTAATATTTATGTCTTGACCATTTCGAGACTCCTTGTCATGTCCGTGATCACATCCGGGACTCCGAACTACCTTCGGTACATCAAAACACATAAACTCATAATACTGATCGTCACCGAACATTAAGCGTGCGGACCCTACAGGTTCGAGAACTATGTAGACATGACCGAGACTCATCTCCGGTCAATAACCAATAGCGGAACCTGGATGCTCATATTGGTTCCTACATATTCTACGAAGATCTTTATCGGTCAAACCGCATAACAACATACGTTGTTTCCTTTGTCATTGGTATGTTACTTGCCCGAGATTCGATTGTCGGTATCTCAATACCTAGTTCAATCTCATTACCGGCAAGTCTCTTTACTCGTTCCATAATGCAACATCCCGTAACTAACTCATTAGTCACATTGCTTGCAAGGCTTATAGTGATGTGCATTACCGAGAGGGCTCAGAGATACCTCTCCGATACATGGAGTGACAAATCCTAATATCGATCTATGCCAACGCAACAAACACCATTGGAGACACTTGTAGACCATCTTTATAGTCATGCAGTTATGTTGTGACGTTTGATAGCACACTAAGTGTTCCTCCGGTATTCAGGAGTTGCATAATCTCATAGTCATAGGAACATGTATAAGTTATGGAGAAAGCAATAGCAACAAACTAAACGATCATCGTGCTAAGCTAACGGATGGGTCAAGTCAATCACATCATTCTCTAATGATGTGATCTCATTCATCAAATGAAAACCCTTTGTCCATGGCTAGGAAACTTCACCATCTTTGATTAACGAGGTAGTCAAGTAGAGGCATACTAGTGACACTCAGTTTGTCTATGTATTCACACATGTACTAAGTTTTCGGTTAATACAATTCTTGCATGAATAATAAACATTTATATGATATAAGCAAATATAAATAACAACTTTATTATTGCCTCTAGGGCATATTTCCTTCACTAGTGGGATGTTTTGGAGGGGTGCTGAGCTGCAAAGAGAGAGAGGCTTTTACGGTTACCCGGTTAACCGTTGGGGCATCAAACGACCTCCAAATGGAACGAAATTTGACACGCGGCCTACCGGTGATGTACCAAGGCCACTCGACAAATTTTGACCCATTCCGAGAATGTTTTTCTCCCGCTCACGAAATGAGATTTGAGGGGTGCAACGGGTGCATGTGGGAGTGTCGGATCGCGAAACGGACAATGGGGAAAAAGACCGGATGCATGCGACGAACACGAATGCAAATGAGATGCACATAATGACATGAGATGAAATGCATGACATGAAAAAATGTAGAACGAAAGAAAAAATCCAACCACGAAGGAAATATCATATCACATAGCCAGAAATGGCAAGAGTTGGAATTACAATTATGGAATGTTACATCCAGGGCGTTACACAGATACAATGGCATAACACAGTGTGCTACAAGATTTTTGCCAACACATAACCTGCAAGTGCATCGTCCCTTGTGTGTGCGAGTACCCATCAGCAAACTTATGGAGGCATTGGTTTCTAAAAAAATAAACCAAGAGTTCCAACTCATCCGATTTCAATGCCAGAAATTGATGATACTGCATTATCGGCTGACAAATGCGCATTCACAATTGCAACACACATTTTCCATACACCTTTGCTGCGGAATACTGCTTGTGACCTCTAGCATCGCCACTTATATGGCTATTAATCGGTGTTATTTGATTATGAACTCCTCAAAACATGTGCGGTAGATGGTAGTCCCTTCCCGAGCCTCATTACACCATTTTTAACCGAGGCAGTTTATAAAATTCTAAGTCACCTATGAGCCCATAATCTCGGTTGTCTAGCGTATGATTTGTCATCGTTGTCACGATAGGAAAAGGAAGCATTATTGGGTATGTGTTTGGTTGCCTGCATGGTGAAATAGACCAGATTTTAGCCGACCATGGTTAAGGAGAAGCTTCATTGTTCTAGGTAATAGTGGTGCGTACTTTTTGCCATGGCTAGCTTTTTTGGTGAAAAAACTTGGGGATTGTGTTGAGGATTCAAAATTAGTACAAAGGACCCAAAAGTTAATAAAATTACAACTAACTAGGTCCTCAGACCACACAACACAGAGTACAACCACCGACGCGAGAGGAAGGCACGCTGTCGCCGCCACCACTCCTTCGCTGAAGGAATTACTCTTGAAAAGACAACCATGGATATTGAACGGGGAGTCTTTGGTCTTCGGTCACGCAGGACCGACACAATAGAGCTATAGCCAACACAAGTGAATCCTCTCCAAAATCCAGAGGTCCACCCTCAGCAGCACACCAAGATCCAACCTCCACATCGTCGGTGGGGAGCTTGCGTGGCTAGCTGATGACTGATGTGATGCAATGGTTCTTGGGATCTGACCAAAGTGTGCGTTCAAGTTATAATGATCAGCTAACCTGCACTCTTGGAGAATGTATAAAACAAGTAACTGCAGCAGGTAATCTGAGTCACTTTGCATCAGTGCTTTCACAAGTCACATACAATTTGAAAGGCATATATGATCCATGCACAGTCATCCATAACTGTTAACAAAGTGAACTAGTGCAAGGTCATTGACCTACCTTATAGAAAACCCACTAATGTTTGGCGAATAACGTGAATCATGAGTTATGATTTCTTACATCTTATCATTATGATCTCAATGTGAGAGTGGTTGTCTAGCTGGTAGCCTCGACAATAAATAGTAATATGTTATCATCATGCTACTGAGCAAGTTAATGCGACCAAATTCATCTAACTGCATGTGAATTGTAGTTACAGGAATAGAGAAAACTGAGGAGGCAAGTTTCAAGGGCACGGTGGCCGAATAGAAAAAGGAGGTGTCTGGAATCAATAGCATCATGGCTAGCTTGCCTGTCCCCAGAAGTTCCTACTAGTAAATTGTTGTCATAGTAAAGAATGCCAATGTTCAAGAGACTGGAGCACGCAATGCCCGTCATTCACTATCTACACATAACCTCATTCATAGCACCAATACCACAAGAACATGGGCTAAGCCAGCACAACATCAGTCTTAGACAGCTCAGCTGCACAGCGAGATGCCAATAAAGCTGGATCGGACTATATCAATCATATGCAGTGTAGCCAGCCACTAGAAGATCAAAAACTACTAAAACTCCCAGTCATCTTGACCCTCGAGCAAGGGCTTCCTTTCCTAGCAAGCTCAACAATCTAGCTCACCTTTAGGATGCAAAGTGGTTCGATGTAAGAAAGGAACACTTCATTCTAAGAGAACACCCCACCTCCCTACTCCATACTCTTTGCACTTCGCTTTTAGTTGAATATCAATCTCCCAGTCATCCCAAAAATAAAATCACATCGACATTGTTTTACCTCACCCACTTCTTTAAATCATTATCTATCTCTCATGTCAAAATATGTTCATGATCCCACAAACTATTCTCTATTTTGTACTTGGGAATGATCAACGGTGGGTGTCTAGATGAATGTGTATAATCAAAAAATGAAACCCAAACTTTGTGAAAGAGTCGATTAAAATTAAAAAGATGGACACAAAGCGCAAATCTTGGCGATAGCCCATTTGTACTTGGTCAATGGCCAATGGAACATTCAAAAGTATCAATTCCTTCGAATAAGTTCCATGAGTCATATTTTTTTACTACAACAAAGCTTGACACATGTCATAAACTAAACACCCTTGACTTGGTGTTAATGCAAAGTTGATCATCAGGTAGAACTATGATGCCTACAAGGCAATGTAACTTTAATTTTCATGTCATCAAAAATTGATTCCTACAGCAATGGCACAAATATCTAGTGCCTTCTCTATACCACCAAGATGTAAGAAGATGATCACCATTATTGGAAGATGTTTCTCGTAGAGCTGTCATGGTGAACATATAGTTCATGTTAAAAGGTTTTCCATGCATAGCACCCTCACCTGAGGGAAGCAGCTGCCCATTGGCAGTTTGTCACTATAACTTCCTCAAAGATGCCTCCCAAAAACCTTTCAATTACAGGTGGGCTACAATGTTAATGGAGTTAATGGACAAGGGTGAGAGTATGTTCACTTTTGTAGTATGTTAGTGGCTTAGTGCATGAAACAATGGAGAATACAAAGACAACAATAGTCGCAAATGAAATCAACCCCAGCATCATGGTGACTTTTGAAGTCAAGCTATTGTGTGTCACCCTGTTACCGAACATCAGACTTGCATTCAATTATTTACAATGGTCAACTTTGCTAGCACATCTTTGTTTCAAGTAAACCATGTGTGGCAACCGTAATAAAATTTAGGGAAAATTCCATTTTTGCCCCTAACTGGAACCCACAACTCAAATTTGCCCCCAACTTCAATGTGTGCTCAAATTTGCCCCTCTGCCATTTGTTGTCCTTATAGAAATGCCCTTCCGCATCGTTACCATCCGGTCAAATAGCTTTAACCATCTCGAAAAAATAGCAAAAAAATCAAAAAAATCTGAAATTTTGTGGGATTGAAGCTACTAATGTGCGCAAGGTGCGTGCAAATTTTCATGCTATTTAGACATATCAGAAGCTCGTGGCAAAGGAAAACAATAAATCTATACATCTTTGAATAGTAAATTCAAAAAATAGCAAGAAAATTAAAAAACATATGAAATTTTTTGGCATCCAAGATGCTCTGGTGCACAAGGTGTGTGCAAAATTTTGTTATCAAATGACATGCGAGGAGCTCTCACAAAAAACCAAAATAGTGTATTTTTTACAAGTTTTTTTCTGAGAAAAATTTTGTTTTTTTCTCCACGAGCTCCTATAATGTCCAAACACAACAAAATTTTGCACACACCTTCTGCACCTGAGAATCTTGGATGCTAAAAAATCATTTTTTAATTTTCTTGCTATTTTTTTGAATTTATGGTTCACACATGTACATATTTACTGTTTTTCCTTCGCCACGAGCTCCTAGAATGCCAAAACAACATGAAAATTTGCACACACCTTGCGAACCTGAGTACCTTCGATCCCAGAAAATTTTAGAATTTTTTGACATTTTTTGCTATTTTTTGAGATGGTCAAAGCTGTTTGACCAGACGGTAACGGCGCAGAAGGGCATTTCTATAAGGACAACTAAAGGTAGAGGGGCAAATTTGAGCACACATGAAAATTAGGGGCAAATTCGAGTAGTTGGTTCCAGCTAGGGGCAGAAATGGAATTGTCCCTAAAATTTAAGATTGACCCTAAGGTCTCTTCTAGTGTCAAAATACATAGGATGTCAAAATGCCTAGCATATGAATGACTCAGATTGATTTATACTCCATTTGGCATTCTAGTGGTTTATTACAAATGTATTGTTGTTCAGTGTATGTACTTGATTTTTTAATCGTGTTGCGATGGTTCTATATATTACAATAACAAATGTGATGGGGTTTATCAAAATATTTTGTCTTATAAATAGATTGATAGACTTTGCAAACTTCATTTTAATGAAAAATTTAATAATAATAATAATAATAATAATAATAATAATAATAATAATAAGGAAATCTAAAAACCCCAACAAAAATGAGACTCACCGCTAAAGTTAAATCAAACATGTACTAGACTAGAAAAATCATGGTCAAAGAATATTAGCTAGAAAACCGGTATTCTGACCTTGTTAAGAATTCTTTTTTAAATAATACTAGCTTCTTGTCTACCTGTGCCGCAAGTAGAATCCCATACACTCATAGTTTCACAGACTTTATAAATTATAACTTAATGGTTATAGAAATCAAGAACAAATGCCACAATTTCATCAATGGTGTCTTAGTTTGCATCATAGGAAAAATACAACAAAAGCAGTATATTGTGTAAGTTGTTTGCAGTAGGGTAATAACATCAATACTGTATTATAAGATACAAAAGCTGCTACCTCTTGAGCACTGCGTTGGTTTTCCCTTGAAGAGGAAAGGGTGATGCAGCAAAGTAGCGTAAGTATTTCCCTCAGTTTTTGAGAACCAAGGTATCAATCCAGTAGGAGACTACACGCAAGTCCCTCGTACCTACACAAACAAATAAGAACCTCGCAACCAACGTGATAAAGGGGTTGTCAATCCCTTCACTGTCACTTACGAGAGTGAGATCTGATAGAGATAATAATAATAATAAGATAAATATTTTTGGTATTTTTATGATATAGATTGAAAGTAAAGATTGCAAAATAAAATAGATTGGAAACTTATATGATAAAAGATAGACCCGGGGGCCATAGGTTTCACTAATGGCTTGTCTCAAGATAGCATAAGTACTACGATGGGTGAAGAAATTACTGTCGAGCAATTGATAGAAAAGTGCATAATTATGAGAATATCTAGGCATGATCATGTATATAGGCATCACATCCGCGACAAGTAGACCGGAACGATTCTGCATCTACTACTATTACTCCACACATCGACCACTATCCAGCATGCATCTAGAGTATTAAGTTCATAAGAACAGAGTAACGCATTAGGCAAGATGACATGATGTAGAGGGATAAACTCAAGAAATATGATATAAACCCCATCTTTTTATCCTCGATGGCACCAATACAATACGTGCCTTGCTGCCCCTGCTGTTGATGTCTACTACACAACCTTCTTCTTGTAGACGTTGTTGGGCCTCCAAGTGCAGAGGTTTGTAGGACAGTAGCAAATTTCCCTCAAGTGGATGACCTAAGGTTTATCAATCCATAGGAGGCGTAGGATGAAGATGGTCTCTCTCAAGCAACCTGCAACCAAATAACAAAGAGTCTCTTGTGTCCCCAACACACCCAATACAATGGTAAATTGTATAGGTGCACTAGTTCGGCGAAGAGATGGTGATACAAGTGGTATATGGATAGTAGATATAAGTTTTTGTAATCTGAAAATATAAAAACAGCAAGGTAACTAATGGTAAAAGTGAGCGTAAACGGTATTGCAATGCTAGGAAACAAGGCCTAGGGTTCATACTTTCACTAGTGCAAGTTCTCTCAACAATAATAACATAATTGGATCACATAACTATCCCTCAACATGCAACAAACATTCACTCCAAAGTCACCAATAGCAGAGAACGAACGAAGAGATTATGGTAGGGTACGAAACCACCTCAAAGTTATTCTTTCCAATCAATCCGTTGGGCTATTCCTATAAGTGTCACAAACTGCCCTAGAGTTCGTACTAGAATAACACCTTAAGACACAAATCAACCAAAACCCTAATGTCACCTAGATGCTCCACTGTCACCTCAAGTATCCGTGGGTATGATTATACGATATGCATCACACAATCTCAGATTCATCTATTCAACCAACACATCGGACCTCAAAGAGTGGCCCAAAGTTCCTACTAGAGAATCATGACGAAAACGTGTGCCAACCCCTATGCATAGGTTCATGGGCGGAACCCGCAAGTTGATCACCAAAACATACATCAAGTGAATCACGTGGTATCCCATTGTCACCACAGATACGCATGGCAAGACATACATCAAGTGTTCTCAAATCTTTAAAGACTCAATCCGATAAGATAACTTCAAAGGGGAAACTCAATTCATTACAAGAGAGTAGAGGGGGGAAGAAACGCCATAGGATCCAAATATAATAGCAAAGCTCGCGATACATCAAGATCGTATCATCTCAAGAACACGAGAGAGAGGGAGATCAAACACATAGCTACTGGTACATACCCTCAGCCCCGAGGGAGAACTACCCCCTCCTCGTCATGGAGAGCACCGGGATGATGAAGATGGCCACCGAAGAAGGATCCCCCTCCGGCAGGGTGCCAGAACGGGTCTAGATTGGCTTTCGGTGGCTACGGAGGCTTCTGGCGGCAGAACTCCCGATCTATTGTCTGTTCTGGAAGTTTTAGGGTACGTGAGTATATATGGGTGCAGGAAGTACGTCGGTGGAGCTTCGGGGGCCCCATGAGGCAGGGGGCACGCCCTAGGGGGGTGCCCCCACCCTCATGAGCACCTCCCTTGGCTCCTGACGTGGGGTCCAAGTCCATCCGGTAGCTTTCCTTCCAAAAATAACTTCTCCGGTTGATTTCGTTCCGTTTCAACTATGTTTGATATTCCTTTTCTTCGAAACACTGAAATAGGCAAAAAACAACAATTCTGGGCTGGGCCTCCGGTTAATAGGTTAGTCCAAAAAATAATATAGAAGTGGATAATAAAGCCCAATATTGCCCAAAACAGTAGATAACATAGCATGGAGCAATCAAAAATTATAGATACGTTGGAGACGTATCAAGCATCCCCAAGCTTAATTCCTGCTCGTCCTCAAGTAGATAAATGATAAAAACAGAATTTTTGATGCGGAGTGCTACTTGGCATACTTTCAATGTGATTCTTCTTAATTGTGGTATGAATATTCAGATCCATAAGATTCAAGACAAAAGTTCATATTGACATAGAAATAATAATACTTCAAGCATACTAACTAAGCAATTATGTCTTCTCAAAATAACATGGCCAAAGAAAGTTCATCCCTACAAAATCATATAGTTTAGTCATGTTTCATTTTCATCACACAAGAATGCTCTCATCATGCACAACCCCGATGACAAGCCAAGCAATTGTTTCATACTTTAGTAATCTCAAACTCATAAACTTTCACACAATACATGAGCGCGAGCCATGGATATAGCACTATGGGTGGAATAGAATATAATGAGGGGGGTTATGTGGAGAAGACAAAAAAGGAAAGCCTCACATCAACGAGGCTAATCAATGGGCTATGGAGATGCCCACCGATTGATGTTAATGCAAGGAGTAGGGATTGCCATGCAACGGATGCACTAGAGCTATAAATGTATGAAAGCTCAACAAAAGAAACTAAGTGGGTGTGCATCCAACTTGCTTTCTCACGAAGAGCTAGGGCACTTGAGGAGGCCCATTGTTGGAATATACAAGCCAAGTTCTATAATGAAAATTCCCACTAGTATATGAAAGTGACAAAACAAAAGACTCTATCATGAAGATTATGGTGCTACTTTGAAGCACAAGTGTGGCAAAGGATAGTAGCATTTTCCCTTCTCTCTTTTTCTCTCATTTTTTATGTGGCCTTCCTTTATTATGGCCTTTCTCTTTTTTTGGCCTTCTCTTTTTTTATGGCCTTTCACTTTTTTATTTTTTTAATTCTCACTTGGGACAATGCTCTAGAAAATGATGATCATCACACTTCTATTTATTTGCAACTCAATGATTACAAATCGATACTAGAACAAAAGATGACTCTATATGAATGCCTCCGGCGGTGTACCGAGATATGCAATGGACCAAGAGTGACATGTACGAAAGAATTATGAACGGTGGCTTTGCCATAAATACTATGTCAACTACATGATCATGCTAAGCAATATGACAATAATGAATGTGTCATGAGGAACAGAATGGTGGAAAGTTGCATGGCAATATATCTCGGAATGGCTATGGAAATGCCATAATAGGTAGGTATGGTGGCTGTTTTGAGGAAGATATAAGGAGTTTTATGTGTGAAAGAGCGTATCATATCACAGGGTTTGGATGCACCGGCGAAGTTTGCACCAACTCTCAATGTGATAAAGGGAAATGCACGGTACCGAAGAGGCTAGCAAGGATGGAAGGGTGAGAGTGCGTATAATCCATGGACTCAACATTAGTCATAAAGAACTCACATACTTATTGCAAAAATCTACAAGTCATCAAAAACCTCGCCACTACGTGCATGTTCCTAGGGGGATAGATTTGTAGGAAAAGACCATCGCTCGTCCCCGACCGCCACTCATAAAGAGGACAATCAAATAACACCTCGTGTTTCAAATTTGTTACACAATGTTTACCATACGTGCATGCTACGGGACTTGCAAACTTCAGCACAAGAATTTCTCAATTTCACAACTACTCAACTAGCACGACTTTGATATTATTACCCCCATATCTCAAAACAATCATCAAGCATCAAACTTCTCTTAGTATTCAACACACTCATAAGAAAGTTTTATTATTCTTGAATACCTAGCATATTAGGATTTTAAGCAAATTACCATGCTATTTAAGACTCTCAAAATAATCTAAGTGAAGCATGAGAGTTCATCTATTTCTATATAATAAAACCACCATCGTGCTCTAAAAGGATATAAGTGAAGCACTAGAGAAAATGACAAACTACTCCGAAAGATGTAAGTGAAGATCAATGTGTAGTCGAATAATTATGCAACTATGTGAAGACTCTCTAACATTTAATAATTTCATATCTTGGTATTTTATTCAAACAGAAAGCAAATCAAAATAAAATGACATTCTAAGAATGGCAAACATCATGTGAAGAAGCAAAAACTTAGGATCAACCGAAACTAACCGATAGTTGTTGAAGAAGAAAGGTGGAATGCCAACTGGGGCATCCCCAAGCTTAGATGCTTGAGACTTCTTGAAATATTATCTTGGGATGCCTTGTGCATCCCCAAGCTTGAGCTTTTGTGTCTCCTTAATTCCTCTCATATCACGGTCTCCCTAAATTTTAAAAGCTTCATCCACACAAAACTCAACAAGGACTCGTGAGATAAGTTAGTATAAACCATTGCAAAAACCTTATCATACTCTACTGTAGCAAATCACTAAAATTATTATTCAACATTGCATACTAAATGCCTCTGCATATTTAATAGTCCTATCCTCAAATAGAATCATTAAAGAAGCAAACATATGCAAACAATGCAAACATAACAGCAATCTTCCTAAACAGGACAGTCTGTAAAGAATGCAGCAACATCCATACTTCCCTAGCTCCAAAAATTATGAAAGAAAATTCACACTGTAGTAAATTTATCACAGCTTAATATGCAAAAGGTTTCAACATTTTATCACATTCTTAATTTTTTTAGGGAACTATTGCAACAGCGGTAAACTTTCTGTTTTCAAACAGCAACATGTGGACTTGTAACATAGGCATAGTAAAGGCTATCAATGCCACTTTTATTGAAATAAAAGATGTTAAACATTGTTCTAAATAACAGAAATAAAATCCTAACAAAATAAATTGACGCTCCAAGCAAAACACATATCATGTGGCGAATAAAAATATAGCTCCAAGTAAAGTTACCGATGAACGAAGACGAAAGAGGGGATGCCTTCCGGGGCATCTCCAAGCTTAGGCTCTTGGTTGTCCTTGAATTTTACCTTGGGGTGCCCTGGGCATCCCCAAGCTTAGTCTCTTTCCACTCCTTTTTCCATAGTCCATCGAATCTTTACCCAAAACTTGAAAACTTCACAACACAAAACTTAACAGAAAACTCGTAAGCTCCGTTAGCGAAAGAAAACAAAACACCACTTCAAGGTACTGTAATGAACTCATTATTTATTTATATTGGTGGTTAACCTACTGTATTGCAACTTCTCTATGGTTTATAAACTCTTTTACTAGCCATAGATTCATCAAAATAAGTAAACAACACATGAATCTGTCAAAAACAGGACAGTCTGTAGTAATCTGGATCAAACGTATACTTATGGAACTCATAAAATTCTCAAATAAATTTCTGGACCTGAGTAATTTATCTATTAATCATCTACAAAAAGAATTAGCTAAATACCACTCTCCAAATAAACATGGGAGAAATTCTCGTGAGCGCTAAAGTTTCTGTTTTTTACAGCATGATCAACAAGACTCTCCCCAAGTCTTCCCAAAGGTTCTACTTGGCACAAACACTAATTAAAAGCATAAAACCACATCTAAATAGAGGCTAGATGAATTATTTCTTACTAAACAGGAACAAAAATCAAGGAACTAAAATAAAATTGGGTTGCCTCCCAACAAGCGCTATCGTTTAACGCCCCTAGCTAGCCACGATGATTTCAATGATGCTCACATAAAAGATAAGAATTGTACCATAAAGAGAGCATCATGAAGAATGTGACTAGAACATTTAAGTCTAACCCACTTCCTATGCATAGAGATTTTGTGAGCAAACAACTTATGGGAACAAGAATCAACTTGCATAGGAAGGTAAAACAAGCATAACTTTAAGATTTTAAGCACATAGAGAGGAAACTTGATATTATTGCAATTCCTACAAGCATATGTTCCTCCCTCATAATAATTTTCAGTAGCATCATGAATGAACTCAACAATATAATCTTTTCATGATCTACAAGCATAGAAATTTTATTACTCTCCACATAAGCAAAATTCTTCTCATTCGGGATAGTGGGAGTATCATAAGAGACTTGAATACTATAAATTATTTCCACATTAAAAGAGTAATGTTCAGAAAAGCAGTAACCATAATCATGGCAAGTTTTATAAATATAATCATTACTTTTTATAGCATAATTATCATCACAATAATCATCATAAGTATTAGGCATGCTATCATCATTATAAATTTGCATATCAAAACTTGGGAGACTAAAAATATCATCTTCATTAAACGTAGCATCCCCAAGCTTGGGACAAACATTAATTTCAGCAAATATATTCTCAAATATGTCATCCTCATCAAACATAGCATCTCCAAGCTTGGGCCTTTTCATATGATAAGCATAATCACTCTCATAATTAATAGTATGGATAGCACCAATAGTATAGCAATTATCATATTCCTCCAAGCAAGTGCCAAAAAGATTTTCAAGATCATAAGAAGTATCATTATCTTCCACAATTATATTTTCATGAGGCACAATAGTAATAGGAGCAGCACTATTTGGGGGAGATATCTTTTTACCTCTCTTCCTTTTTCTTTTCTTCTTCTTCACCACATCATGTGTGGGTTCAATCCTCTTTTTGGAGATCCTTATTAATGAGATTGGTTGAATAGGAGTCTCCTCCTCGTTACCTAATTCATCATAAGAAATAATAGGAGGGTATTGGGAAGTCTCTTCCCTTTCATTAGTATTCTCTTCATCTTCTAGTTGTTTTCTTTTCTTTATGTAATTGGCAATGTAAGGATTTTCAATGCAATTCACCGCACAATACATCTAAATCTTCTCTAGATCAAAATCAAGAAATCTATCAAGATTAAACTTTGGAATATCCTCAGTTATACGTTTATTTCCTCATACCCCAAAAGAAGACTAAGCTCTTTATGATGCTCAAGGGTAATCAAATTATCACAATTTTTGGATACGATTCAGTCATGAAACAATTTGCATTGGAGATTTAAATGACCATGTTCATTGCAAAGTTCACAAGGGGCGCGAAAAATATTGAATTTTTCAGCACAATCATCAAGACTTTCTTGCAACAATTTAGTTTCTAAATACTTATGCCTCTTGCAATATCTATCTTCCCTATTTGGTGTGTACATACAAACCCAATGCACTCCACAAAAATTGACTTGTTTATAGGAGACATTTTCATCATAACTAGTGCAATCATCATTAGTATCATGGATATTCAAAGAATTCATACTAACAACATTGCAATCATGCTCATCATTCACATATTTAGTGCCAAACATTTTATAGATTTCTTCTTCTAGCACTTGAGCACAATTATCCTTTCCATCATACTCACGAAAGATAGTAAAAAGGTGAAGCGTATGAGACAATCTCAATTCCATTTTTTTATAGTTTTCTTTTATAAACTAAACTATTGATAAAACCAGAAACTAAAAGACTCGATTGCAAGATCTAAAGATATACCTTGAAGCACTCACCTCCCCAGCAGCGGCGCCAGAAAAGAGCTTGATGTCTACTACACAACCTTCTTCTTGTAGACGTTGTTGGGCCTCCAAGTGCAGAGGTTTGTAGGATAGTAGCAAATTTCCCTCAAGTGGATGACCTAAGGTTTATCAATCCGTAGGAGGCGTAGGATGAAGATGGTCTCTCTCAACCAACCTGCAACCAAATAACAAAGAGTCTCTTGTGTCCCCAACACACCCAATACAATGGTAAATTGTATAGGTGCACTAGTTCGGCGAAGAGATGGTGATACAAGTGGTATATGGATAGTAGATATAAGTTTTTGTAATCTGAAAATATAAAAACAGCAAGGTAACTAATGGTAAAAGTGAGCGTAAACTGTATTGCAATGCTAGGAAACAAGGCCTAGGGTTCATACTTTCACTAGTGCAAGTTCTCTCAACAATAATAACATAATTGGATCACATAACTATCCCTCAACATGCAACAAAGAGTCACTCCAAAGTCACCAATAGCGGAGAACGAACGAAGAGATTATGGTAGGGTATGAAACCACCTCAAAGTTATTCTTTCCAATCAATCTGTTGGGCTATTCCTATAAGTGTCACAAACAGCCCTAGAGTTCGTACTAGAATAACACCTTAAGACACAAATCAACCAAAACCATAATGTCACCTAGATACTCCAATGTCACCTCAAGTATCCATGGGTATGATTCATCACACAATCTCAGATTCATCTATTCAACCAACACATAGGACCTCAAAGAGTGCCCCAAAGTTCCTACTGGAGAATCACGACGAAAACGTGTGCCAACCCCTATGCATAGGTTCATGGGCGGAACCCGCAAGTTGATCACCAAAACATACATCAAGTGAATCACGTGGTATCCCATTGTCGCCACAGATACGCACGGCAAGACATACATTAAGTGTTCTCAAATCTTTAAAGACTCAATCCGATAAGATAACTTCAAAGGGGAAACTCAATTCATTACAAGAGAGTAGAGGGGGGAAGAAACGTCATAGGATCCAAATATAATAGCAAAGCTCGCGATACATCAAGATCGTATCATCTCAAGAACACAAGAGAGAGAGAGATCAAACACATAGCTACTGGTACATACCCTTAGCCCCGAGGGAGAACTACTCCCTCCTCATCATGGAGAGCACCGGGATGACGAAGATGGCCACCGGAGAAGGATTCCCCCTCCGGCAGGGTGCCGGAACGGGTCTAGATTGGCTTTCAGTGGCTACGGAGGCTTCTGGCAGCAGAACTCCCGATCTATTGTCTGTTCTGGAAGTTTTAGGGTACGTGAGTATATATGGTTGCAGGAAGTATGTCGGTGGAGCTTCGGGGGGCCCACGAGGCAGGGGGCGTGCCCTAGGAGGAGCGCCCCCACCCTCGTGAGCACCTCCCTTGGCTCCTGACGTGGGGTCCAAGTCCATCCGGTAGCTTTCCTTCCAAAAATAACTTCTCCGGTTGATTTCGTTCCATTTCGACTCCATTTGATATTCCTTTTCTTCTAAACACTGAAATAGGCAAAAAACAACAATTCTGTGCTGGGCCTCCGGTTAATAGGTTAGTCCCAAAAATAATATAAAAGTGGGTAATAAAGCCCAATATTGCCCAAAACAGTAGATAACATAGCATGGAGCAATCAAAAATTATAGATACGTTGGAGACGTATCAGCTGTCATTGGGAAAGGACCCCTGTTCAAGAATTCATCTGATTAACAAGTTAACTTGCCGATTAATCCCTACTCATAGGGTCACCGAGTAGCCAATAAATTGATAAATCGTCCGATTAATTAATTAAATGGCCGATTAACTTGCCGATTAGCCTATTAATCCCCTACTTGCCAGCCAACCGAGCAATTACCAGTTAATGATTTCCTCAACAATGGAAAGGACACCGCAAGATTGAACCCAAAGCTAAGCACTTCTCCCATTGCAAGAAAGAGCAATCTAGTAGGCCAAACCAAACTGATAATTCGAAGAGACTTGCAAAGATAACCAATCATACATAAAAGATTTCAGAGAAGAATCAAATATTGTTTATAGATAAACTTGATCATAAACCCACAATTCATCGGATCTCGACAAACACACTGCAAAAAGAGTTACATCAAATAGAACTCCAAGAAGATCGATAAGAACATTGTATTGAGATCCAAAGAGAGAGAAGAAGCCATCTAGCTAATAATTATGGACCCAAAGGTCTGTGGTAAACTATTCACATATCATCAGAGAGGCTATGGTGTTGATGTAGAAGCCCTCCGTGATCGATTCCCCCTCTGGCGGAGCTCTGAAAAAGGCCCCAAGATGGGATCTCTTGGGTACAGAAGCTTGCGGCGGTGGAAATAGGGTTTCGTGGTGCTCCTGGATATTTTCGGGGTATATGGATATATATAGGAGGAAGAAGTAGGTCGGTGGAGCTGCGAGGGGCCCGCGAGGGTGGGGCCGCGCCCAGGGGGGCAGGCGCGCCTCCCTGCCTCGTGGCAACCTCATTTCTTCCAAAAATAACTCTCCTGAAGGTTTCATTCCATTTGGATTCCGTTTGATATTCCTTTTCTGCGAGACACTGAAATAGGCAAAAAAAAGCAGCAATTTGCATTGGGCACTACAAAAAATACACTTCTGTGATGATACGTGTTTGTCACAGTAGGTCGCGTTTTTTGTCATGCATGTGCATCCATGAAAAATTTATGACAGAATCAAGATAGTCATACCTGTTGTTGGTGTCAAAACCGGTGGATCTCGGGTAGGGGGTCCCGAACTGTGCGTCTAGGCCGGATGGTAACAGGAGGCAGGGAACACGATGTTTTACCCAGGTTCGGGCCCTCTTGATGGAGGTAAAACCCTACGTCCTGCTTGATTAATATTGATGATATGGGTAGTACAAGAGTAGATCTACCACGAGATCAAGGAGGCTAAACCCTAGAAGCTAGCCTATGGTATGATTGTTGTATATGGAGTTGATTGCCTACGGACTACAACCCTCCGGTTTATATAGACACCGGATAGGGTTAGGGTTACATAGAGTCGGTTACAATGGTAGGAGATCTTGAATATCCGCATCGCCAAGCTTGCCTTCCACGCCAAGGAAAGTCCCATCCAGATACGGGACGAAGTCTTCAATCTTGTATCTTCATAGCCCAGGAGTCCGGCTGAAGGTATAGTCCGGCTACCCGAACACCCCCTAATCCAGGACTCCCTCAGTAGCCCCCGAACCAGGCTTCAATGACGACGAGTCCGGCACGCAGATTGTTTGGCATTGCAAGGCGGGTTCTTCTCCAAATCTTGTGTACCTATAGGAATAATGTCCGGTTTTTGTAATGTAGTGCTCCTCGGCTTCCACGCCCAATAATGGCCGTCTTCCACGTGTCAAACGAATGCGAAAAGCCGGGGCATTTTTATGTTCACACCCCTAGCCGTATAAACGAGCCGCCTATTTAACGGGATGGGGATTTAGGTCCAAACCACATCTTCTCCTTTCCGCGAGTTATCATCAGAGCGCTTCCAGCAAAGGTCCATTCCAACATGACCAGCCGTCGCAGCTCCTCCCCTCGCCCCTCCAGTTCCAAACTCGGGGACTGGGAGAGTTGCACCATCCCGCATAGCGAGTTAGTGTCGCTTCAGGCCAAGGGATTTCTCCCTCAGGCATACATGGTCCTAGTTCGAGCCGGTCTCGCCACCTACAATGGCGGAAAACAAGCGGAGAGCACCCCCAATCCTTCTAAAGGAGAGCGGGTATGCCTCGTCCCCTATCTAATAAGGGGACTGGGGTTTCCAATTCATCCATTTCTCCACGGGCTTCCGGAGTTCTACGGCCTCCAGCTGCACAATCTCACGCCCGCCTCCGTATTACATATTGCGGGTCTCGTCGCCCTTTGCGAGCTATTTTTAGGCGTTGAGGCTCATTTCGTGCTGTGGAAGAGGTTATTCTGCCTGGTGCCCCGTTCTCGAGAGGGGTCTATATACCAGGTGGGCGGAGCCGAAGTATGGCGCATCGCCGGGACCGGATACCTATCCGGAACCCCAAAAAAGGCGTCCGAGGACTGGCCTTTGGAATGGTTTTACATAGATGACGTCCCGCTACCGAACCCTATCCGGGTCGGTCTCCCTGAGTTCAACAGTGCTCCATTGAAGAAGCGCTTGAGCTCGCGTCCGCGGAGCTCTCAGAGAGAAAACGACAGAGACGTCCTTTACCTGATGGGCCGGATAAGACTGTTGGCTCATTCCGGACTAACCATGATTGGAGTCATGGCCGCATGTATTATGCGGGGGGTGCAGCCACTTCAATATAGAGGCCACCCCATGTGGGATTTCAACGGGGAGGATGACGCCACCCGTTACGGTCGTGAGGGGCCGGCCTCAGCTGCCGCTCTAGTAAAGATCTTATCCTCTTTGTACAAGGGAGAAAAGGAGGAATTCCTCCGTGTCAACCCGCAGGCCGGATTTACTATGTACGACCCTCCAAGTTGGGTAAGTGAACAACTGCACTTGCCCGTTTGTTTTATACTCCCACGGTTAGATATGTAGTCTAACGACTTCAATGCAGGAACTGCGACAGGTGGTAAAGGATATAAACAGCCGCCCTCCACAGCCCGAGGACCCAGAACGGTCCCTCGATCCGGACTCCGAAGAGGATCCGGACATATCGGTGGAGCTTATCGACGGGGTGTTCCATCAGCTAAGCAAGGACAATACCTTGGTAGCCATCATGGCTGATTACCCAGGGTTAATCCCGGCCTCCCAGGTGACAGAAACCGGAGTCTCATTCCCTTGAGAGAGATTCCACTCTCACGTATCCCGGTGTTTCTTACGACAACCGTGTTTTGCAGGGGACATTTCCGAGGAAGGAGGCCGAACCTGCGGCGGCTAGCCTACAAGGGGCCGCAGGGCCCCGTGGGGTAAAAAGGAATGTAGTCCGGACTGAGATGCCGGCGCAAAGGTATAGCGCACCCTTTGTTTCCCTGGTGTTATTCTGTCAGGGCATATTAACGTTCGTGCTATCTTCAGAACGAAGAGACCTCGCCGGACTACATCCGGAGAGGTTGCCAATTGCGCCTCCACCAGCCAGGCTCCAACGTCTGGCCAGGAAGCGGAGGCGAGCACAAGGCGCGCACTGGACGCTCCTCTGACAGAGGATGCGGACAGGCTGTCTGCCACAAATTCTGAAGTGGAGAGTGCCATGAACCACAGGCGTCGCCGGACAGTTCTACGCGACGCTTGTTTCTCCCAAGAGGCTTTAGATGCCTTTAATTTGGGAGATGCGTACCTCCGTGCCGCTCAAAATGGTTTAGCCAGAGCCACGGAGCAGTATATAAAAGACATACGGGTAAGAAATTTTTGGTCAAATATATATACCAGTAGCCCCCGAGACTTGAAACAGTTAGAGCAACTGATTTAAGGATCATTGAATATGCAGGTTCTTACAGAGAAGAATACTGTATTGTCCCAGGAGCTGGAAAAGTGCAAGGCCCAACTAGAGGCTGCACTAGCCGCAGCAGGGGAGCCCAAAGAGACCCCCTCAGGTAAGATACACTTTGAAAGATTAGTATTGTGCGGTGTGGGTGCAAATCTGACAAACCATGTTGCAGATGGTGCCGGACTCGATCCGGAAAAGCAACAACTCTTACGCCGGCTAAAGGCCAGTGAGAGTACGTTGGCAAAGGTGAGGCGAGAGAAGAATGATCTTCAGGATGCCAACACCAGGCTGGATATCGAACTTAAAGATGTTCGTGGCCAGCTGTCGGACTCCACGAAGGAGAATCAGCGGCTTCGACGCGGCATATTTAGTAAGTGCTTGAACGAACTTTGAAAAAAGAGTTCGGCGAGGAAGTCGACTAACAGAGTAATGTCTATAGGTATGCTCACAGGTCATCCTGCAGAGGAGATGCCCGGTTCTACGGGTGACCTTCTTCCCGGACTCATGCAACTGCACGAGCGAATTCGGCAGGTGATGCGAGGCGTTGCCCAAGCCTTATGGCCTTCCCACTCCATGCCCGAGGGCCTTGGAGAGCTTGCGGAGAAGCTGAAGGGAGCTCGGCGGTGCTTCCAGTTGTGGAAGATATCGGCCTGCCGACAAGGCGCTAGGGAGGCCTGGGCCATGGTGAAGACCCGTTTTATGAAGTCTGACCAAAACCACATGGCCGAGGTCGGACCAGTGGGGCCTGACGGGAAGGATATCCCTGTGAGCTTAGTATACGGCCAAGTAGAGTTGGCCGCGAAGTATTCCCAGCAGGACTGTAAATTAGACAGCCTGTTAGATGGTATAGAAGAGGAATACAATCAGTCAGAATGACTATGTAATTTTGAATTGACATGTGTAATGCCTTCTAGCCGGATTGTAGATCGTTTGTCGTTGCCGACCTTTTCGCTTCAACCTCGGGACCTGACGGTCCGGAGTGTGTCCGAATACCATAGAAGTTATATAAGAACCGTGGTATGCATGGAGACCAGGCATAGGGGTCATTAGTGCTTTATCAGACAAGTGCCCAACTAGTTATGTCATATTACATGGTTAGTAAGAAACATCTTCCAGAGAGAATAGTTCCGTTAGGGGTTCCTTTCGCTGGGAGGCATGCCCTAAAGTGCATGTCCGGACTGCGTAAAAAGACACAGAAAAAAGCATCTGGGGGCACATAAAATGAGTAAAAAGATCATCTTTTATCTCACCGACCGAATATTCCCTTAAGAACGCTAGCTTTCGGCTTCACCCAGTCTGAGGTACACATCCGGTTGACCCAGCAGTAACAATCACAGAGGTGCTCCCTTTACCGCCTAGCCGAACAATCGGGAACGTAGGGGTAAGCACAGGAGCCAGACAACCCAGCTTGGCCAAAACTTAAGTCATATCGATGCATATAATGGTGAATAAAAAGGTACATGCAGAAGTTTGATGCATGTGTTGGGCGTGAAGCCCGTATAAATAAGCTTCTGTTAAAGAAGCCCCCAGGTTTAATGAGCGCGAGTGCCGCGTCACTAGATGAGCCTTTAAGGGCTATAAAAGAAAAGAGGGGAAGGAGAGAAATGTAAGACAGAAAAATGCAAAAAATGGACAGAGGAAGGAGACGAACACAGAGTCCGGCGCTAGGCATAGAATCTTCAGAGACGGGTAGCGTTCCACGGGTTCGGCACGAGTCGGTTATCCGACGCATCTCGCAGGCGGTACGCCCCGCCAGTCAGGACTTGGTCGATTATGAATGGACCTTCCCACTTGGGCTTGAGTTTGTCCTTTTTCTTATCCGGCAGGCGTAGAACTAGTTCGCCAACATTGTAATTTTTGGCCCATACTTCTCTGCTTTGATATCTTCGGGCCTGCTGTTGATAAAATGCGGAACGGGCTTTTGCCACATCACGCTCCTCCTCCAGGGCGTCCAAGTTGTCCTGCCGATCGATCTCGGCTTCTCTTTCTTCGTACATGCGCACTCTAGGTGAGTCATGAATTATGTCGCAGGGCAGAACTGCCTCTGCGCCGTACACCATAAAAATGGTGTGTATCCGGTGGTGCGATTTGGCGTGGTCCGCAGCCCCCATAGCACGGAGTCGAGCTCCTTTCCCCAGTGCGTGTTAGATTCCTTGAGGGACCGCACCAGTCTGGGTTTAATGCCGCTCATGAGAAGACCATTTGCATGTTCGACCTGGCCGTTGGTTTGTGGGTGATAGACGGAAGCATAATCGAGCTTGATGCCCATGTTTTTGCACCAGAGTTTTACCTCGTCGGCGGTAAAGTTTGTACCGTTATCGGTTATGATGCTGTGGGGGACGCCATAACAGTGTACAACCCCGGATATGAAGTCTATCACAGGTCCGGATTCGGCCGTTTTAACAGGCTTGGCTTTTATCCATTTGGTGAATTTATCCACCATGACCAGTAAGTATTTTTTCCTATCGGTCCCACCTTTAAGGGGTCCGACCATGTCAACCCCCCAGACCGCAAAAGGCCAGGTGATGGGTATAGTTTGGAGTGCGGTGGGTGGCATATGGCTTTGGTTGGCAAAAAGTTGGCAACCAGCGCATCATTGGACTAGGTCCTGAGCGTCTGCCCGGGCCGTCGGCCAATAAAAGCCTGTACGGAAAGCCTTGCTAACAAGGGACCGAGCAGCGGCGTGGTGACCACCGAGTCCGGCATGAATTTCAGCCAGAAGGTTCCGCCCTTCCTCTTCGAAGATGCACCTTTGAAGGACTCCGGTAGTGCTTTTCTTATAAAGCTCTCCCTCATGGACTCTATAGGCTTTAGATTGCCGCACTATGCAACGGGCCTCGTTTTGGTCCTCCGGGAGTTCCTGTCTAGTAAGGTAGGCTAGGAATGGTTCTGTCCACGGGGCGATGACCGCCATTATTACGTGGGATGAAGGTGTAATTTCATTGGCAGAGCCTCCAATTGTGTCAGATTGTTCGGCGTCGAGTGGTGCGGCTGGGTCCGGGCTGTTATTTGCGGGTTCCCCCTCCCATGCTACGGATGGCTTGAACAATCTTTCCAAAAAGATGTTGGGGGGGACTGCATTGCTTTTTTCTCCAATGCGTGCCAGGACGTCCGCTGCTTGATTGTTTTCTCGGGCTATATGGTGAAACTCGAGCCCTTCGAACCGAGCTGACATTTTTAGGACGGCATTGCGGTAAGCTACCATTTTTGTGTCCTTGGCGTCGAAGTCTCCATTTATTTGGGATATCGCGAGGTTTGAATCCCCGCGTACCTCTAGGTGCTGGATACCCATGGATACTGCTATTTGGAGACCATGTAGGAGGGCCTCATATTCGGCTGCAGTGTTGGAATCCATGTACATGATCTGGAGCACATATTGGACTGTGTCTCCTGTGGGGGACATCAGGACGACGCCAGCCCCCAGTCCGGCCAACATTTTGGAGCCGTCGAACTGCATAATCCAGTTTGAATATGTGCCGTACTCTTTAGGGAGCTCGGCCTCCCTCTATTCTGCGACAAAGTCGGCCAAAACTTGCGATTTAATAGTTCGCCGTGGCTTATAGGTTATATCGAACGGGAGAAGCTCGATGGCCCATTTTGCAATCCGGCCTGTTGCGTCCCGGTTGTTGATAATATCGTTGAGTGGTACTTCCGAGGCTACTGTTATGGAACACTCTTGAAAGTAGTGTCGTAGCTTCCGGGGTGCCATGAATACCGCGTATGCAATCTTTTGATAATGCCGGTACCGTGATTTGCATGGAGTGAGGACAGTGGATACGTAGTAGACCGGCCTTTGAAGGGGGAATTTGTGTCCATCCGTTTCTCGCTCGACAATGAGCACTGCGCTGACAACTTGATGTGTTGCTGCAATGTACAATAACATTGGTTCACCGGTGTTCGGCGCGGCCAGGACTGGGTTTGTTGCCAATATGGATTTTATTTCATCAAGTCCGGCCGTGGCGGCCTCTGTCCACTCGAAGTGTTCGGTGCACCGAAGGAGGCGATAGAGGGGTAGTGCCTTTTCTCCCAAGCGGGAGTGAAGCGGCTTAAAGCCGCCACGCATCCGGTTAATTTTTGTATTTGTTTGAGGTCCTTTGGGATATCCAATTGTGACAAAGCTCGGATCTTGGCTGGATTTGCTTCAATTCCTCTACCGGATACAATGAAGCCCAAGAGCTTTCCGGCTGGAACGCCGAAGACGCATTTTTCCGGGTTGAGCTTGATGTCATATTTTCGGAGGTTATCGAATGTAAGCCTCAAGTCGTCTACTAGAGATTCGACATGTCTTGATTTGACGACCACATCATCCACATACGCCTCCACTATTTTGCCGATCTGATTTGCCAGACATGTCTGGATCATGCGCTGATATGTTGCGCCGGCGTTTTTCAGCCCGAAGGGCATTATATTGAAGCAGAATGGGCCATATGGTGTGATGAATGCTGTTGCGGCTTGGTCTGATTCTGCCATCTTGATTTGATGGTATCCGGAGTATGCGTCGAGGAAACACAACGAGTCGTGTCCTGCGGTGGCATCGATAATTTGATCGATACGGGGGAGGGGGAAGGGATCCTTTGGTCAAGCCTTGTTAAGGTCTTTAAAATCGACACACAGGTGCCAGGATTTGTCCTTCTTTGGTACCATCACCAAGTTTGCTAGCCAGTCCGGATGTTTTATGTCTCTAATGAATCCGACCTCCAATAGCTTGGCTAGCTCCTCTCCCATAGCCTGTCTCTTGGGTTCGGAAAAACGCCGAAGGGCTTGTTTGACAGGTTTGAATCCTTTTAGGATATTTAAGCTATGTTCGGCCAGCCTGCGTGGGATCCCTGGCATGTCTGAAGGGTGCCAGGAGAAAATGTCCCAGTTCTCTCGTAGGAACTCTCGCAGTGCGGCGTCTACATCAGGGTTCAGTCGTGCCCCGATGGAAGCTGTTTTATTGGGGTCCGTTGGATGGACATGGAATTTGACTATTTCGTCAGCTGGCTTGAAGGATGTGGATTTGGATCTCTTATCGAGTATCACATCATCCCTGTTAACCATGGAGCGCAGCGCAGTCAGTTCCTTGGCTGCTAAGGCTTCGGATAGTGCCTCAAGGGCTAATGCGGCCGTCTTGTTTTCGGCGCGGAGTGCTACGTCCGGATCACTAGCTAGAGTGATAATTCCGTTTGGCCCGGGCATCTTAAGCTTCATGTACCCGTAATGGGGTATTGCTTGGAAGATTGTGAATGCTTCCTGTCCCAGTAAAGCGTGATATCCGCTTTTGAACGGGGCCACCTGAAACGTGACTTCTTCGGACCTGTAATTATCCGGCGTGCCGAACACCACATCTAGTGTGATTTTTCCTGTGCAGCGCGCTTCCCGACTGGGGATTATTCCTCTAAAGGTTGTGCTACTTCACTCGATGCGGTTCCAGTCTATTTCCATTTTTTGAAGGGTTTCCTCATAAATGAGGTTCAGTCCGCTGCCTCCATCCATTAGCACCTTGGTGAGGTGAAAGCCGTCCACTATGGGACTGAGGACCAATGCGGCTGGTGCTCGGGCTGTTTGGAATCTAGGTTCATCACTTGCATTGAAGGTAATAGCAGTGTCGCTCCATGGATTTATTATTGCAACTTGATAGACTTTGGCGAGGCTGCGGAGTGTTCTTTTTCACATACTGTTTGATGCGAAAGTCTCGAAGACTGTGAGAACGGTACTGGTGTCCTCGGGCTGGCTTTCTGCGGCCTCCAGAATTAAGAGGTCCTCGCCAATTTTGGCCACCTGCCGGAGTATCCAACATGCTCTAAGGCTGTGAGTTGGTGTAGCGTCCTCTGTACTGTGGATTCTACAGGGTCCATCAAGCCACCTTTCCAGTACAGTTCCATGCCCTGTAGAGGGTTTTGGCTTTTTGGTGTTTATCCCGGGTGTCCTATGATGATGCACCCTCCTAGTTCGGACGGGATTACTATTCAAGGCCGGATTATCCCAAAATTTTATTTCGGTTTTCCAGGTGCTTTCCATCGCACAGTATTTTTGTACTATGGACGCCAAGTCAGCGAAGCATGTAATATCACGACGACTTACGGCGTTAAGGATTCCCTCGTCCGTGCAATTACTGCAGAAAATTGAGATTGCGTCTCCCTCGCGGCAATCCTTTATCCTGTTCATAACAAGGAGGAATCTGGCCCAGTAATGATGTACTGTTTCCTCGGGCCTCTGCCTGATTTGGAAGAGATCGCTTATGTTCGGGTGGGAGGGTGTCGTTGAATCTGAAACCTCACCCAATCCAAGATTCGGAGGCCGAAGAGTTTACAAACTCTGAAGTTCGGATTCTTGGATGTTGTCCAACGAATCTAGCCCGTTGCCTGATCCTAAGCTCAGGTCTTGAGTTACATCCTCCTCTCCACGGGTATCCGGCTTGGAGGAGTCGGGAATTCGGACGTAGCTAGTCCTTAAAATAGATTAAGGGTCGCCGCACTGCGCCTCTACCACGGCAACGTGGTGGGTGACTTAGGGAGAGTTAATTTCTCTTAGATCGGGTTTAAGCCCAACCTGGTCGTAATCCATAGTGACCCCCAGGGCGGCGATGTGATCCAACAGCTCGTTTACGGAAGAGAGCTCCATTGGATCTAGCTGCTCGACGAGCTCCGAGCTGACGTGTAGGTTGCTTTTGATGACCCGAGAGGTCACCATCGGTGCAACAGCCAAACAGGCGGTCATGAGGAAACCACCTAGCCGGAGGGTTTGGCCGACAGCCAAGGCTCCCTTAGCAACGGCGCCGTCGGCATCCTTCCTGATTGTGACGGCACAGAGGAACTCTCAATGAAAGCACCAATGTCGGTGTCAAAACCGGTGGATCTCGAGTAGGGGGTCCCGAACTGTGCGTCTAGGCCGGATGGTAACAGGAGGCAGGGAACACGATGTTTTACCCAGGTTCGGGCCCTCTTATGGAGGTAAAACCCTACGTCCTGCTTGATTAATATTGATGATATGGGTAGTACAAGAGTAGATCTACCACGAGATCAAGGAGGCTAAACCCTAGAAGCTAGCCTATGGTATGATTGTTGTATATGGAGTTGATTGCCTACGGACTACAACCCTCTAGTTTATATAGACACCGGATAGGGTTAGGGTTACATAGAGTCAGTTACAATGGTAGGAGATCTTGAATATCTGCATCGCCAAGCTTGCCTTCCACGCCAAGGAAAGTCCCATCCGGACACGAGAAGAAGTCTTCAATCTTGTATCTTCATAGCCCAGGAGTCCGGCTGAAAGTATAGTCCGGCTACCCGAACACCCCCTAATCCAGGACTCCCTCACATGTGCCGTCGTAGAAGTGTTCCATGACATTACCAAAATTATCATCACGGAAGTGTCCACTTCCATGACGATAAATCGCGCGTCACAGAAGTGCTTTCGTCAAGAGTGACTGACACGTGGCATCCACCGTAACAGAAGGCTGTTAAGCTATCGGGTCGGGTTTTGGATCCGATAACCCGTTAACAGCCCCGACCAATGGGAAATTTCCACGTGTAAAATTCTTATTGGCTGGACGAAACACATGTCAGCTCGTCAGTGGGTCAGATAGGCGCTTATGATACGTCGACACGTGGCACGGCCCAACAGAGGCCCATTCCTATGAAAAGGCCGGCCCATTTGACTTTTTCAAAAGGTGGCGGGCCGGCCCATGGAAAGCCTATTAACGGCCTATTCGCATATAGCCCATTTACAGCCCGCTAACCCAAGGCCCATTACACCCTATCCGAATTAGGCCCAGTAGCATCATCTGGGTCATCCAATATGATTCCAGCCCGTTTTCACTTCTGGCCCTTGTATGGCCCATATGAGGCCCTATGTAACTCTTGGCCTATTAACGGTCCATGGTGAAACTGGCCCGTAATGAACATTATCACTTTATATCCATTAACGGCCCATTATTCTGTTGGGCCGTTTCCAACCCATGTTATCTTTCGGCCTTCTCAGAGCTCATTTCTTCTTGGGATCATTTCCAGCATTCGTTTACTTACGGCCCGTTACTGTCATTTTTTGCTTGTGGGCCAAATTCTGCCCGTGGTTACAGTCGGCCCGTTTGTGGTCCGTTAATACATTGGGCTGTTTTCATAGCATCATCAAATACGACCTATTAACGATGGCCCATTACGGTCGGCCCATGAACGAACGATTCCAACTCTAGCCTGTTTACGGCCATAATGCGGCCTATTATTGGCCCATGTTTGGCCAATCGATCATACGGCCCGTATAAGGCCCATTGATGATATGGCCCATAGAAGGCCCATTATTTCTACGGCCCGTAGAAGGCCTACTGTTTCTATGGCCCGTAGAAGGCCCACTGTTTCTACGGCCCGTAGGAGGCCCAGTGTCACTACAGTAAATATTAGCCCATGGTTATTGTGGCCTAGTTTTAAAAATAGATTATTGCAGCCACTAGTTAACCACGGAAAAAGAACTGCAATGACTACAAGCAAACAAATAAACAAGATAACAAGGAAATAAACAAGCAAGCAACTAACGTTAGGCTATCATGGCTATTACACATATTACATCCACTGGGCATCAAAGTTCGCCACCAGTGCAAATATAGGGAACAAAGCAGCATATCATATACACTGGCCATCAAAATTGGCCACCAGTGCAAATAAACGCGGCAGCAAAACAAGAGCATAACTGAAACAACTTCAGAAGAGCTCAAGAAACGTTAACCTGGGTATCCACCATGCTGGCAATAGGCCTAGCAAGCTGATTAGCTTTGTCCTGTTTGGCGCTAAAATCCTCCAACACTTGCTGTTGCACCAGAAAGTATGCATCTGAATGCTCCAGGGACTTTCGCAGTCCTTCCGCTTCTTGTCGCAGCACAGCTGAACGATGTCTTTCAGCTTGTAGTTGAGACTCAAGAAACCGAACTGATTCAGACAGTGAGTTTGAATAGCTTGTGCAAGCGGTAGTGGCCAGTAACTCCAACACTAAACCAAGACAGGATGTGTCACTATCCTAAACCTTATTTGCATTACTTCCTTTACCGTTGCTTAATAAGGCACTCTCCCCCAATATTCTGTCAGCATTCTAAAAGAAGAAACAAGCAGACACATAACAAGTTTAGCATGTACTAGTATATGAAACTCATTTCGGTGAACCAGTTCATTAGTAAGGTGGACAGGATTAAACTACCAAGTCTTCTATTGACAAGTACTAGTACATAATAAAAGCATCAAACAAACATATATCTATGTCCTATGGTAGCAATGGAATCTTAAATTAGAACTGTTGTTCTTCAGGTTTAGGCACTTGTTCTACATGAACAGAGTATAGTAAGACGCAAGAATATAATACTTAAAAATAGAAAATGAGCTCACAGACCTTACCACATTCTTGGTTCGGGACCAGTACAGAACAAGGCGTTCCCAGTCATCGTCCAGTAAATGTGTCTCAGGAGAACGTAAGGGAATTTGATGAGTTTCTTTGCCGGTGAAATACGTTTCTTCAGGTAATTCCGATACTGCCACCAAGCATTCTTAAAGATAGCAGAGGTATTAGCACATGTTACCTCATCTTGAGTTTCCAAATCGGTCCATCTCTATAGAGAAAAATGGGAAAATTTGATGTATTATAACTGATGGTGTCCTAGACTAGGGGGTACTCATCACGTCGTCTCCCGATCAGTTGAATTGGGCTGAGGACCCACATGGCCGTGTACTCATGGGCCAGTTCGGACAGCTTCCGCATACAAGAAAGATTCCACAAGACTTGGTGATCAAGACAAGGACTCCTCCCCCACCGGCGTATTCGGCTAGGACTCTTGTTATCCTAGGCCTCTGGTGCATTATATAAACCAAGGTCAGGCTAGTCGATAGATATATACAACAATCATACCATAGGCTAGCTTTTAGGGTTTTAGCCTCTACGATCTCGTGGTAGATCAACTCTTGTAATACTCATATCATCAATATCAATCAAGCAGGACGTAGGGTATTACCTCCATCAAGAGGGTCCGAACCTGGGTAAACATCGTGACCCCTGCCTCCTATTACCATCGATCCTAAACGCACATTTCGGGACCCCCTACCCGAGATCCGCCAGTTTTGACACCGACATTGGTGCTTTTATTGAGAGTTTCGCTGTGTGATCGGCAAGAGGATCAATGGCTCGCCCGCAAGTCAACTGCGACACCGATATCTTCATCGCCGGCTCGACTAGTCACCTTGGCTCGACCGAGGACCATGCTCCATCTCCGATCATCATGTTCGGATGGGGGCCTTCTTCAACATCAACTCCGATCTCTATCATGATCATAGAGGAATCATCCATGGAGCTCGAGGGCTCAACGTCAACATTGCCCTCGGGCGACCGTGCTGTTTTTATGGGCAGCGAACTTGAATTCGCCTTCACCACCTCCTCGAGCATCGGTTTGACGATTGCTTTGGTGGAATAGTGTGGAATTATGTCTACAACAGCCATGCAAAATTTCGTCGAGTTCCGATGTAGGAATCTCCGACAATCTACGATATACCGGAGCCCTGTCAAATCTGGACGGGAATCCGGACGAGTTTAGGGCGTGGTCTCCAGAGCCCATCTCGGAGGTCCTTTGGAAGATCCAACCGTTCATCTACTGCGGAATTCCCATATCTACGACCCCTCCAAATTTCAGCTCGATCCGACGGTTCAAACTCCGGGAACTTTTCGATGAGTGGACCAATTTTCGGATCCGTTTTCTACACGAATACGGATCCGACCTAAATTCATGTTTCTTTATGAACGTGATATTGGACAACCTTTTTAGAGGAATTCTCTTCTAGGGTATTGTGCATTGTTTTTAAACACGTACCCATAAATTTTTAAGCCTTGCCTGAGGTCATCTTCATCATCATGCTGGTGTCAAACCAGTCCGGCAATATTGCTCCAAGGCTGCCGACCTGCGCTAGACATGTCGTCACTTTGTTGAGCCGAGCTCAACTTCTTCGGATCATCATCTCGGCAAGCCGAACAAGAGTCCGGCATCGCGAAGGATAAATCATCACCAACATCGCCGCCCCACGGATTACATGGAGCGGTCATACCGGCATCGCCACATGGTCACTTCATCAAGCCGGCATCGACCACGCCACGACCTGCATCAGCAGGGCCGCACTGTTGCTTCTTCAAGCTGGTGTCCATCACGCCGACCTACTTCGACTCATCGGCTGACATCGAGGCTTCGACATCTCGGCTGGACTGGGGGCTTCGCCATCTCTTCATCAACCTACTCCGGAGACTTCGGTGTCACTAGCCGACCAGCTTCGTCACGTGAGCTGGACCGAGGGCTTTGCCTCGGCGAGCCAACCTTTGCCAGCATCGCCGTACCATCGCTTTATCGCCCATCAGGCAATGGGTGTATGGATCGAGTCCCAATTTTGGGAGTCACCTTTCTTTAGATTGTTACAACAAATAAACCAGATGCTATTAATCCTAGTAATTTTTGCTTGTTGGAGTTTATTTTTTCTAAGAAATTATTACTCTGGTTTGTTCATGTACACAGGTCTATCAAATGATGGCCACACTAACGACAGTTGCATGGTAGTTCGGTCAGTTTCCGTACATAGTCCGGCGAACACCGCATCCGGAACTCGGACCGACCTGTGAATTCAGCCTTTGCCACGCCTTTACCGCGTCACGCCGACGCCCTGCATCGACATTGACTTCGGCGCCATGCCATATTTCTTTTATTACTCACTTTGCATAAATTATTTATTATGCAACGATTTTTTTAATTATTATTATTACTATTATCTCTGGTGTGCACTATTTTTTGTGCACAGGAAAATGATCCGGGTTGGGCAGTATCGTCAACTCGGCGTACTGACATACCACGTCACCTCGACTGAACGAGGGGCTTCGTCAACACTTCATTACCCCATGCCGGGGACTTCGGCATCACTCTGCCGGTCTGCATTGACCATGCTATGTCACCACTTCGGAGTGCCGAGCTCTTTGCTCCGCCACCTTGGGACCGGCTTGGGGGATGGAACCTTGTCCCGCATCAAGCTCGGGCCGCGTCATCAATACCGAACACATTAACCAGCTAAGTTGCCTTCATGATCAAAGTTTTAAATTTTTCACTTGTGTTCGGTTCAACCAAGCATTATACTTTTTTGGAAAAAAGTTGCTTGTAAAAAATTTCCTTGTCCAAACTTTGTTTGTGACGCACAAATTCAAATACCCCGTTTATTTGGGGGCTTCCTTTATGAAGCTTTTCCTCTTGCATATGATTATACTTATACGGCTTCATTCCTTGTTCGTGTATTATGCCACAATATGCACCATATTGACTTAAGCGATTTGCAAGCTGGGTTGCCTGGCTCCTGTGCTTACCCCTACGTTCCCGATTGTTCGGCTAGGGAGTAAAGGGAGCACCTCTGCGATTGTCACGATCGGGTCCTCCGAGCTCTGACCTCAGACCGGGTGAAGCCGAAAGCTAGCGCTCTTATTGTTTTCAATCATGGTCGGCACACAACGGAACTCATGAGTACAAAAAATCTATTGCACAAGTCTCATAGTAATAATGAGCACCGAAGAAAAGTATCGGTGGGGGTACTATTTTCTTTGAAGATGCTTCTTACACTTCGTCTATAATATAGCATAAGTTCCCTGAGCACGCTTTGTCTGTTATAGCCTTATGGCCCGGTTGCCTAGTTATCGGAAACACTGTCGATATTCTCGACAGGTGGAGTACATAACACTTTTCGGTCCTTGACCGAAGAGGGAGAAGCCGACGGTCGGTTAAGACGCGTTTAAAGTTCGAGTGAACAAAGATATGATATTAGTACTTCAGTACATACAATCATTATACTTAAATTCTTTTACCCAAGTCACTTGGGGGCTCTTAAATTTATATGAGACGTTTTATAATAAGTACTCTTCTTCTTAGTTGTTGCAAAGTCTTTATTACTATTATTATTCATCATTCCTTTTTTCGACACAAGTATGTGGTCACTAGCTGAGGAGCCTAATTTCTCTCTCGAAACCGCTAGAGTTTAGTTTGCTAAACTGGCCTAATGAGAAGTACTCCGCCTTCGGGATAGGAGGTTGAAGCCGTAGGTTGACCCGCTTGAAGTCTTGAGATAGGATGTGTCATGTTAAAGCATGGCAGAAGCACTTTTTTTTCAAGTCCAATTTTCGGATTGGCACCGAACACTTGATCTAGTTCGGACATTAAACTTTTGAATAAGTTTTTTGGCTTTTCAAGCCTAAGGCACTTTTAAACTATTTGTGTGTTTCCAGCATTAGTCTCGCAGTGCAACGCTGGACACCTTTAGGGATTCGGCAAAAACATTCTCGGATATTGCTGTATATGCATTGGTTTCGAATTGTGTCTTCGGTCAATAGTTGGGTTGCTCGGCTCCTGTGCTTGCCTCCTACGTTCCGCTTTGTTCGGCTAGGTGTGCAAAGGGAGAACCACTGCGATTGTGCTTCCAGCTCGCATGGTCAAGCACGTCAGTGGAGAAATCTGAAAACTGACTGTCACAATAGGCGTAAACTGGTCAGCGATCCGATGACTATGCTAAATGACGGGTCGTTCATAACATTGGTCGAAGTGTTTACGGCTTGACCTCGGATGTCGCCGAACAGTAACCGGGGGCTCATAGCTAGCTTCCCCAGTTTAAAGCTCCTATGACTAAGCGAAAGTTTTAAAGCCCGCATATCTGATTGCCTCATTTACACTAACATAACCGCCTTTGGGCACCGAGACATCGGCTAAGGGTTTCTTTGTTATTGCGGAAACACCCTACGTAGTATCTACCAAGGGGTAGAAGCCGACGATGGGCCACTTTCAACTGATAAACGGTCATAATGGAGTCAAAATAATGATGTAAAGTACTTGGATACATAGAATCATTACACATAATCTTTGATTTTACTCTGGATATCGATCCTTAATTCGGCCACCCGTGCCCACATTAAGGCTCGGGGACTACTGGGCTTTGCGCTCATTATTTACAAATATTAAAGGAGCACATTGATCGCCTGATCTAGTGTTGCCACCCGACCAGTGTCTCGGGGGCTACTGCATTGCCTATTCAATGCAGAAAATTCAAAGGGCTCAGTGTTCGGCTTGATCGAACTATGGGAAGCGCGTCTTCGGACAGCAATAAGTACCGTCTGGACCAATCTGGCATCAAGCTATATATCACGCCGACTTCTCACGACCCTCTCTTAGGGGCCCGTTCGCCGATCACTATTATCTCTAATATATTACATTGCGTTTTTATTCCTATGTATGCTGCCAAGCTAGGAGTTGATCCTCAAGCCAATTTCGCGCATCGACCTGAGTCTCAGGGGCTACTAGGAATAGCGGTTTTATGCTTGCCTTCAGGTGCATCTCAAGTTTTAGACTGATACACACCTTGAGGGCTACTGGATATACATCGACAGAGAATAAACTGCACCAGTTAAAAATATTCACAATAAATCAGCCCACGGTCGGGGTGGTGCACCACCTTGGAAGTAGTCCGGCATAAAGCTCGGGCGCTACCGGCTAGCTCCATAGAGGGCATTTCCGGCATTAAGCTCGGCTAAACTCCTTCAACTTTTTTGGACCAAGATGATCTATATGACTTCTTGGATATAGTCCAGCGTTGGAACTTGGAAATAGTCCGGCGTTGGAGCTCGGAAGCAGTCCGGCATTGGTGCTCGGCTGCAAAAGATACCTCGAATGCAGTCCGGCGTTAGAGCTCGGACGCAAGAGGACACTGCCTCCCGGGAAAAACTTCAAACCCGAGGTGTGGCATAAAAATAACAAGGCATTGATAAAGGTCGGAAACTTAAAGGGGCTCCTCGGATACCCGACGTGTAAACTCGTCGGATGCACTTCGGCGATCCTCAAGATCGAAGATGAGAAGATTTGTTGAACCAGTTTTCAAGACCGACGACCGAAGATGAAGAGCAGTTCGGAAGAATCGAGGAGCGTTCCTAACTTGAAGACCGGTTCAGGGGGCTACTGACGGTGTCCTGGACTAGGGGGTACTCATCACGTCGTCTCCCGATCAGTTGGATTGGGCCGAGGACCCCCATGGCCGTATACTCATGGGCCAGTTCGGACAGCTGCCGCATACAAGGAAGATTCCACAAGACTTGGTGATCAAGACAAGGACTCCTCCCCCACCACCGTATTCGGCTAGGACTCTTGTTATCCTAGGCCTCTGGTGCATTATATAAACCAGGGCCAGGCTAGTCGATAGATATATACAACAATCATACCATAGGCTAGCTTCTAGGGTTTTAGCCTCTACGATCTCGTGGTAGATCAACTCTTGTAATACTCATATCATCAATATCAATCAAGCAGGACGTAGGGTATTACATCCATCAAGAGGGCCCGAACCTGGGTAAACATCGTGTCCCCTGCATCATATTACCATCGATCCTAGACGCATAGTTCGGGACCCCCTACCCGAGATCCGTCGGTTTTGACACTGACAATAACCATCATGGAGGTAGGATGTATGGGACGAAGCAAAGTAATTGCCATGAATAACATTACTTACACATAACTCCTGGACAAACACCTGCAACTGGCATTTTCCTTCATCTTCAGTATAATATTTCCAAGATGGGAAGATACACATATACGATTTAACAACATCAAATGCGATAGATGCTAAACTACGACTAGCTGGTTGTGCTTCCTCCATAGGAATAGGCGTACTAACTGGTGGAGTTGGGGTTCGCCGTGATAGTACTGGCCCTTTGGGCACTGGAGTTGCCTTACTAACTGCTCTTGTTTGGGAGCTCTGTGGTGGAGATGGTGCTGTGTCAACAGGAACTGGGTTACTATCGGCTGGGGTTGGGATTAGATTGGGTGAAGCTGGTTCTCTGTCCATCGTAGTAGGGGTAAAATCTGCGAGAGTTTGGGTTATGTGTGGTAGGGCTGGTTCTTGTGCATGCACAACTGGGGTGCTATCTCGACCAAGAGGTAGCACTGTTTTATTTGAAGACCGTGTTTTTAGTCTGCTAGATACTGGCATCACCCGCTCCAATTCAAATGGCTGATAAACAGGAAACATAGTTGAATGTACAGACATTGTATGAGAGACAGATGCAATAGATAGTGTGGAAAAAAGAGGGCATGAAATAGTTGACATGTATATTGTTTAACTAAAACGGATAGTATGACATAATTTCACATATATGATGTCTATCTAAACTGGATAGGATAGCATAACATAATTCAAAGATACGATGAATAACTAAACAAGATCGCATGACATAATTCACCTACATGTTATCTAAGTAATCAGGATCGCATCATTTAATTCACCTATGTGATTTATATGCTAAACAGAGGGCATTCGATATGATGTCTGAACTAAGAACATGGTGTTGAATATTGTGTATATGATGTCTAAACTATGCAATGCAAGACATAGTATGCATGATACGAGCAGTATAATCGTGCCAAGTTAGAGCATACACCTCAAAGGGGGAATAGGACTGGTCATCTATCTCTGAATCCATCTCTAAGGAGCTATCGGGACCCAACAAGAGATCTGCTTCGACAGGTAGCACTGTCTGCTCTGAAGGCCTTGTTTTCACTCCAGATTTTTCCATCTCCCACCCAAATGGTTGATTCACATGAAGAGTAGTTTAATGTACAAACATTGTCGACAAATGGAAATGTAATGAAGAAAAGGATGGGCAAGATATCATTCAAATATATGATGCCTGGTTAAACAGGATGGCATTGCACATTTCACATATATTATGGCTGGTTAAAAGACATAAGACTGCATAATTCCCATATATGATATAGAAACTAAACAGGTGGCATTACAGAACATGTCTAAACTAAGCAGATGACATATGATGTCAAAAGTAGGCACTGCAAGGCAACATATGCATGATATGACTAACATCATCATGCCAAGGAAGAGCAAACACCTTGGGGGTAAATAGGAGTGGTCAGTGGCGTCCGAACCCGCCTCAGAACAGATATCTCCCTCTGGATTACAATATGGAGAGGGATGGGGAGGGTTTACCATTGAACCCACCATGGAGCGATGTCTGCATGACATTGTATTGCCGCGCAAAACTCTTCTCTTTTTCTCTACATGTTCAGCATGACTGTGTACAATATCTGACATGCATACGAAAAAAATATGGTGAGATTATGTAAGGAGAGCATGCAGAAATTTAGGGTGATGGTAACAACCAGTGGATCGATGTTTTTCCGTTGAACCAAAATAGCCCTAATGGATCGACGTGAATGTATAGTAATAAGTGATGCAACAAGTGTAAAACCTCTTTGCCGTAGCCGTGTCGACCTCAGCATCATTGGGTTGGTCGCTGAAGCAGTTTAGGCAGAGGTGGCTGTCGGAGGTGTGGAGGAAGATCTGAGGAATCTGTAGATGGCGTCCAGGGCACTGCTCTATTGTGATGGATCGTTCTGTCGTTGGAGCAGCTCCGGTGAGCCGTAAGACGTCAAGGCTGAAGCAGCACAAGACAGACATCGTCAATCTCAAGTGGGATTCTAATAGCATCTCCAATAGATGATGTAAAATGGATGTAAAATTAACATCACCAAAAACCACCTGACTACAACAGATGAGGTAAAAACTGTTGACTCTGAACTTAACTGTCGAAACTAAACTTTACTTTGGAATCTGAATGCTACTGTCGAAACTGAACGCAATGGTAGCAGAGAGGCACTTGACATGTAGTTTAGGGAGGGCCTGTAGTTCATCTTCAACCTGCACCCCTAAGCCGCCAGCCACCACCGGCCCCAGCGCCGCCTCGCCGCCCCGAAACAACTCACCACCGCCGCCTCGGCCAGCCCTCTAGGCCCCCCGCCCCCACCCTGAACCCTAAGATATATAGTGGGGTACCTCTCCGGCGAACCCCCGTCCCCGCTGCGGGTGGTTCTTCCTTAACTCCGGCGAGCCTCCCCCCCAACCCCTGAAAATCGACTGACCCAAAAGTCGATTCAGTTAACTGAAGTGTGGCCTAATTGGAGCAGAGCAGCAGCACGAGCGAGGGGGAGAGCAGCAGCAGCAGCAGCTGTGCGAGCGAGCGATCGAGCGAGAGCCGGAGCAGCAGCAGCAGATCCGGCTGGTATGGACACCGCCGCCGAAGGGGCCTCGCACTGGGGGAGAGCCGCCATGGAGATGTCACCCGCGGCGCCGGCTTCAAGGTAGCCGCTCCATGGGGGTGCGGGATGGAGCACCGTCAGCCGGGAGGTCGAGTTAAGGAGAAGGTGCGATGCGATGAGTGTACAACCTCTTTGGTGGCACCGAGTAGGCCTCGGCTTTGTCCGAGGAGTCGGTGAGGATGTTGCGGTTTCGGTGGAGCAGGTTAAGGCGGCGCTGTGGGGATGGAGCAGCCGCGATAGACGAGGCGATCGTCGAAGCAGCTCCTTGGAGGTGGAGGACAGGGCGGCTGAACCAGCGGGACAGCGAGATGGACGACGGATCCTCATCCGGGGAGGTGGATGAGGGACGTCGAGCTGTTGCGGTGGACGACGTCGTCAGGGAAGAGGCTCCGGCTAGGCAGCGGTGACGTGGCGGACGGAGGAGGGTGGGGTTTCGCGGCTAGAGCTGGGAGGTTATGGTGGCCTGGGATTTCGAATGGCGAAAAGGGGGCGATGGGAGGGGGTGAAGCATGACTTAGGAACGCGCTTGTCCAAAATGTAGGGTGTCTTACAAAAGTACCCCCCACCGATTTGAACTAGCGGCCCTTTTCGGCTCAGGGTTAGAAGGGGGATTTCACGTGTCGGGATTTGGCAGCTGGAGGGAGTTTTCGCGCGCGTTGTAATTTCGGGATAGCAAGGTGCGGGTTGTGAAGGCGCCAGTTTTGCGAGCACGATATCTGAATTTTCGGGATATAACAAGACGCGGGTTGAATTTTAGGGACAAGTGTAACGTGTAGTAATATTGTACTTGTACGTACCAAATCAATTCGCACTTCCCTCAACCAAAAAGAAAACGAAAAAAATAAAACTATTCACACCACACAAAGAGAGAGTCTTGCCCCGTTTTACTATACAAATGCTATTCAAAGCTACTCCCTCCTTCCATCTATATAGGGCCTAATGCGTTTTTCGATGCTAACTTTGACCAAATATTAGAGCAATGATATATGACATGCAACTTACACAAAGCACACCGTTAAATTCGTCTATGAAAGGTTCTTTCAATGATATAATTTTCACATTGTGCATGTCATGTACTATTAATCTTGTCAATAGTCAAAAGCGGTCTTAAAAATCTCATTACGCCCTATATAGATGGAAGGAGGGAGTATGAATCCATGTTATGTCTGATTAAATTTTTTTCGCTTGCTGTATAATGCATGTAACCTACTCATACCAACATTTCAGTGCATTCCAAATGTCTATACTACCGCTGCAATTCGAACTAAATTTGAATTCGTTTCTCTATTTCAATAAGAATCTACAATCATGATTGTTGCCAACTTCAACCATCATAGTTTCCTTGCTATCCGCCAGATATAAATCAGACGGCCTATAATGCAGGATAGCAGGCACACCATCATCAACAACTCCGTTTTTTATAAGAGTAGCGATAAAATATATTAAATGTAGTATACCATGTTCATAACCACACCATGTGTATCACCATTATATATATTCACACATCCGTCGGTTTGAAACACTATGATAAATTCTTCAAATATCCGAATTCGCTTTTTATAATGAAGTATATATGATCTCTATTCGTCTTTTACACCCACACAACCCTCTTATCTTTGTAGCTAGCGCTAACTTTCTCTTGTGCATGCACACGCCCGCATCCCTCTCACCCTCCCTCAGCATTCTCTAGCTCCATCGTGCAAATTCGTCTTTTCACTTTAGGTTGTTCACCCATGGTGTGTGTAGGCCCCCCAGCTCCTTCTTTACGGCACACATCGATCGATATGCCTCTCTAGCCAGGTGTGCCTAGCACAAACACAAGCTTCCCCTCTTCTCTTGTCACCGTCCATGCCTCACTCCCACCACTCTTTTCATCGTTCTTGTACTCGCACACTCCTCCCCCTCGATATAGTATGCCTCTCGTACCACCTCCTACATGCACCCCTCTCTCTCTATCCTTCTCCTCGTGCCTCATTTGCTTCTAACACACACATGCATGTATACCGATCGATCTCCCAACAT